>NC_142067.1:620000-927500 GCF_059756535.1 Pantherophis guttatus | reverse complement strand
GCCTCCGGAGAAGCGCAAGCCACGCCAAGCCTTGCCCCGTCGGGGTCTCTGGCGCCGCCGTCCGTCGCCTCTGCTGGGGTTGGACTGGCTGAGCAGCTCGGTTGATGTGTCACTGCACGCCCTGCTGGCCTTCCTGCCCTCTTCCCGGGGCTCTCGGCCTTCGAAGGGCGGCTCCCGGCTAGCGACTGGCCGGCCGCTTTGCCGGCACGAGACACGGGCGCCCCGCCCGCCCGGAGAAGCCTCGCCTGCAGGCGCTACCCCGAGCCTTCAGCCGGAGGTCCCCGGATCCAGGAGCCCCTCACCCCACGGGAGGCGCCTGCAGAGCTGGCCTTTTGGGGCAGGGGCTTCCCAGCCTCCCCACCTCTGATAGGGCCAGGCTACCTGCGGAGGGTGCGCCCATTCCTAGCCCCTTCCCCTAAACCTTGCCACCTGATGGGAGCTGGGAAGGTGCCTTTTCCGTGGCCCTTAGCCCAGTTCCTCCGCCGGCCCCCAAGTTCGGCCTCTTCCCTTAAGGCCTTAAAGACCGGGGCTTCCCCCAGGAACCTCAGCAGTGATGGGTGCCAAGGCTTGGTTGGTTTCCAGGTTTTCTGCTTTAACTGGTGGTTTTATAGTTTTCAAAATAATTTTATATGCCTTTTAATCTTTGTTGGGAGCCGCCCAGCGTTCATTTATTTACTTCGTCAAACATGTAAAAGATAACAGGTTTAAGAAGTATAAATATGAGCATAGTAAATGGGTACGAATAAATGGAGCCAGTGGTGGGGGTTGGCTGAAAGACCGGCAGCTACAGTAAGTAAATGTTTTAAAAACAAAAAAATGTTGAGGCTCTAGAAAGAGTACAGAGACAGCAACAGAGATGACAAAAAGGGTTTGGAGGGAAAAACATATGAAGAATGGGTTGCAGGAATTGGGTGTGTGTAGTCTAAGGAAGGTAAGGACGAGGGGTGACTTGATAGCAGTTTTCCAATATTTGACAGGCTGCCCCAAAGAAGGGGGGGGGTCAACCGTGTTGCTTATGCAGGTAGATCACCTCCAGGCGATTCCTTGAAATACCCGCTCAGCTCTTTCTTGGAATTGTTATTCTGCAACACTTCGACCTGCAAAGCTGTAAAAGCCCACACATCGCCCTGGTTTTCCTTTGGAGATGCGTTTTCCCCCGTCAATAAAAGGCTTCTTTAAAACCATTCATTTCTCAAGCAAGAAGCCTGCGACGACCTGGCTGGCCGGATTGCAGCTGGGGGCGAGGGGAAGCTCCAGGCCGAGGGGGGGGGAGGAGGGCTGCGAAGGAGGGCAACTGCCATTTGCAACGACTTCCTTATTCCGAGCCATGACCACGCGGGGCGGGTCCTCCGTGGGGTTTTTCCCGACAGAGGGGAAAGAAAGGCGGCGTTCTTTTCACGCCTCCAGATGGCATCTGGAAAGGCCATTTTTGCTCCAGTTTTTTTTTTTTTTTTTTTGCATGCATGCCCAACTTTGACAACTTCAACTCCCAGAATTTCCCAGCCAGCTTTGGGAATTCTGGGAGTTGAAATCCGTAAGTCTTTTGTTTTTGAATTTTTTTTTATTTTTAAACAAACATACATAAAAACACAAAACCATCTTCAATTACACACAGTGTGTCGGTTGGTTACAAGTCTTTTGTGCATCTTCACCATATTCATAGCTTACAGTTTACCTAAATTCTTATATTATCGATCTAATATATATCTATGTATTATTGTCCTCATTGATCATTTATTTGACTACAGCTATTCTTCCCCCATTTTGTACAAAATATTCTAAGATTTGAGTTAATTTATATTATAACATTCATTTCATCACTAAATCGATCCAATAATACATCTTTGTTATATTTTATGTAATACTACAATTCTTGTATTATAAAAATCTCTCATCTTTTCATTCCCATATTTTTTTATCTAACCATTGATAAAATAAGTCCCATATCTTATAATATTGTTTACCTTGTTCTCTAATTTCAAATGTCAATTTGCTCATTTCACCACATTCCATTATTTTCTTAATATCTTCATCCTGTGTTGGTATATTTTTTTCATTTTTCCAATTTTTAGCAAACAGAATTCTAGCCGCTGTTAATACATTCAAAATCAGGTATCTCAATTCTCTGTTATATATTTCAGGTACAATCCCCAATAAAAAAAATCTCTGATTTAAAATCTGTGTGTTTTTTTCCAACCATGTGTGGATTTTAGTCCAGTATCTTTTGGCTTCTGCACATGTCCACCACATATGGTAATATGAACCCGGTATCTGATGAGATTTCCAACATTTTTCAGATTTATTCTTGAGCATTCTGGCTATTCTCGTCGGGGGTACATGTAAAACATCTTATACAAATTTTGTTTATATGCAGAAATCTATAAGTCTTAAAGTTGGCAAAGTTGGACACCCGCGTTCTACGGACTTTTAATATTGCTATTGCTTAACGCATTGTAAGCCGCCCTGAGTCTCCGGAGAAGGGCGGCATATAAATCAAATTAAAAAAAAAAATAGTGGGAAACGGTTTATTTAGGAAAGAAGGCCGGGCGGGGAGGGGAGAACGGCGTCTGTGTTCCCCACCCGTCCATTCATCCCCTAACTAGTCCAACCTGCGTGCCCACAGGCTGTGCGCGTCGTGCGAAGCCTACGACACGCGTCCAAGCCGCGAACGGCGGGGCGGGACGGGAGCCGGAGCTTCCCACGCTGGTGGGCTCCGTACAGGCGTCTCCACGTGCGTCCGCGCCTCCTTCCGCCGCTAGGGGCCGCTGCCAGCCCGGCGCTCTCTCTCCGCGGCCGAGCCTTGTGGTGATTGGCCTGCGGAGCCGAAGGGGCGGGCCCGGCCACGCCCCTGGCGCCTGCCCGGACTTGGTGCGCGAGCGCCGGGCGGGAGAGACCATTCGGCGCCGCGGGGGGAGGAGGAGGAGGGGACGGACCACGCGGGCGGGCGGGCGGGGGAGCGCGGCGGAGGGCGCGCCGCTTCCGGGAGGGGCTCGCCTGAGCCGGAGCTGCACCGGACGCGCTGCCACCTGCCGCCCCGAGGCCGGGCCGGGCCTGCCGATGCGGGAGCGGAGGTGACCCGGCGACATGGCGCTGTGGGGCCGCATCGCCCTCGGGCTGCTCTGCGGCCTCGTCCTGCCGCCGCCGGGCCCCGCGGAGGGACCCCCCGGAGCCGCCCTGGACGAGGCCACGCTGGAAGGTGAGGGGGGGGGCCGGGAGGGGGAGGGGGAGGGGTCTCCGGAGCCTTTCGGTGGGGGGGGGGGCAGCGGGGACTTCGGGACTGGACTCCAGCGCCCATCATCCCCTCCCTCCTTCCATGCGGGACTCCCAAGCCCAGAAGCCCCCGACTCGGGACGGGCTGCGCTGCCCAGGACCCCCCGTGGCGGAGGAGGCTGCTGGGGGCGTCTGGCTGAGGGTCTCGTGGCGGGGGGGGGGGAGAGGGGGAGGAAGCGGCTGCTGCGGTGGGCGGTGGAAGAGCCGCTGGGCTGCCTTGCTCCGCTTGCATTAATTGCCCCGCCTGCCTTCCCTCCCTCCCTCCTTTCCTTTCCTTTCCTTCCTTCCTTCCTTCCTTGCGGCTGCGTCAGGTGCATCGCCGGGGGGGGCCCGGGGGGAGGAGGCGGGGGGGGTCCCTGCCCCCCCTTCGCAGATGCCTCCGCCGCCGCCGCCGCCACCTGCGCTCCGCCCGGCCCGAGTCGGCGCTCGCAATGGCCGCGGGAAAGTCCGGTGCCGCCGTCCGATCTCTCGCTCGCTCGCTCGCCTGGAGCGCTGCGCCTTCCCCGCCGGCCGCCTCCCGCGACCAAGGCCGCTTTTCTGGGGGGTCGTTTCTATCCTGGAGCCCTTTTCGCTCCCTGCAGGGAAGCTTCCCTCGAGGCTGCGGGCGGAGCTCCTGCTGGGCAAGAGGAGAAGTTGCCCCTGTGGAAAGGTCTTGGGCCCGGGAAAGAAAGAAAGAAAGAGAGACAGAGAGAGAGAGAGAGAGAAAAGAAAGAAAGAAACAAAGAAAAAAAGAAAGAAAAAAAGAAAGAAAAAAGAAAGAAACAGAGAGAGAGAGAAAGAGAGAGAGAAAGAAAGAAAGAAAGAAAAAAGAAAGAAACAGAGAGAGAAAGAGAGAGAAGAAAGAAAGAAAGAAAGAAAAAAGAAAGAAACAGAGAGAGAGAGGGAGGGAGGGAGGGAGGCTGCTGCTGAGGGGCTCTGGGCGTTTGGAGGAGCAGGTGCCGGCCGCCTTTGGGGGGAGTTGGCTGGCCAGGCCCGGCCCTGCAGCACCCAAGGGTTGCTCGGTGGCTGCCTTGGCGCCTGGCAGCCCTTGCAGGAGAGAGAGAGAGAGAGAGCCCCGGGAGGCAGGCTCTGCAGGAGGGGGAGATGGGCTGTCTTGTGGCCTGCCTGCCCTTGGACTGAGCCCCTGGTGTGGGTAGTCGTGGTGGGCAAGGGACGCAGAAGGCCCCCTGGCCATCAGGTTCCCGTCAGGTTCGTCAGGCAGAAGCAGGAAAGCCCGGCTGGATCCAGGCTGGGAAACAGAGGTTACTTCAGCAAGAGGGCTCCAAACGTGGCAGCTTTCAAACTTCAGCTCCCAGAATTCCTCAGCCAGCCAGAGTCCCTGAGCCTTAGAAGTTGCCAACTTTGGAGACCCCCGTTTTAAGCCCGCTGGTGGGGCTGTGTCTTCACTGCGGCCACACAGAGACCATCCAGCTGGGATTCCTTCATTGAATTGACCTGCCTGCTTTCCGGCAAGCGGTGGGGCTCCAAGGCTCAGACCGTCTTCAGAGCACGGTTAGAGGAACGTGGCATAAGACAGAGCTGCCCTTGCCAAGGCAGAGCAGGAATCCAAACACCTTTCTCTGCCAAGGAAGGATAATGGAGAGGAAGCGGGCCAAGCCTAACCCCTCTTGGCAGGGAGTGCCACGGAGGTGGCTCGTCCGTGGGTTCCCACCAGGCGGGCTTCGGGACTTAAGCGCGTGGCTTCTCCTGCTGATCTGAAGCTGGACAGGCTCACCTATCACTGTGAAGTTGTATGTGTTGTTAGCCACCATTTGGCAGTGCCCCAGAGTTCGCTGGAATTTATTTATTTATTTATTTATTGGTTCGATTTATATGCCGCCCTTCTCCGGAGACTCAGGGCGGCTTACAATGCGTTAAGCAATAGCCTTCATACTTTTGTATACACCTGTTTAGTAGGGCTTTCGGGCCCCCCCAAGCGGTGTTCTTTTTTATACAAAGTCAGCTTATTGCCCCCACAATCCGGGTCCTCATTTTACCTACCTCTGAAAGGATGGAAGGCTGAGTCAACCTTGAGCCTGGTGAGATTCGAACTTGCAGTAATTGCAGGCAGCTGGTGCTACTTAACAGCACTTTAGTCTGCTGCGCCACCAAGGCTGTGGTGAGAATTGTTTTAACATGGGAATTGTGCACCTCCTATAACCAGGCCAGCAAATTATAGAACATGGAACCCTAGAGCTGGAAGGGACCTTGGAGGTCCTCTAGTCCAACCCCCTGCTCAAGGAAGCAGACCTTATACAGGTAGTCCTAGACTTAGGACCACAACTGAGCCCAAAAATTCTGTTGCTAAGCCAGACAGTTGTTAGGTGAGTTCTGTCCCATTTTACAACCTTTCTTGCCACCGTTGTTAAGGGAATCGGTGCAGATGTTAAGTTAGGAACACAGTTGTTTACTAAATCTGGCTTCCCCGTTGAGTTTGCTGGTTGGAAGCTCGCAAAAGGGAATTGCATGACCCCAGGATGTTGCGGCCGTCATAACTACATGCCATTCGCCAAGCACCCAGCAATGACTGGCTCAGGGAGTCTGGGGATTGAAACCCATAAGTCACAAAGAGGCCATAGTTCCCCACCTGCGATACGGAATCAGACCTCAGGCAACACTTGTGAAGGCACCATTGGGGGAGAAGCCCTTCATTTCTTTCTGGAATGAAGAACCGTTAGCTTGGCCAGCCTTAAGAGCAGCCCAAACAAGAGCTGTAAGTGACAAAAATCTCAAGAATCTGTAAAATCCTGACTGGTTCTGATATTTTGGCTTCCGTCTCAGCTTTCTGGAGTTGGTGGTGCCACATCTGAGTGACGGAAGGAGGATTGTGAATGGCTGCCTGTGTCTTTTGGGGATCTAACTTCTCTAAATTGTTAATTCTGGGCTATTAAAAGTCACCCCCGTCATCTGGGTGGTACCCACAATGTAGATAGGTCTGCTTGTTCAAATGTATGCAAATCCATGGAAATTTAGGCTGTAGTCTTGTACCCGTTTAGCTGGGAGTAAGCTCCCTTGGTAATTCTGTACGTATCTAGAATTCTGCTATAGTGTCTTTCTTTCTTTCTTTCTTTCTTTCTTTCTTTCTTTCTTTCTTTCTTTCTTTCTTTCTTTCTTTCTTTCTTTCTTTCTTTCTTTCTTTCCTTCCTCCCTCCCTCCCTCCCTCCCTCCCTCCCTCCCTCCCTCCCTTCTCTCTCTCTGTCTTTCTTCCTTTCTTCCTTCCTTTATTCTTTCACGTTTGTTTTATATGTTGCACATCTCACTACAGGTAGTCCTTGACTTCCAATCACAATTGAGCCGAAAATTTCTGATGCTAAGGGAGACAGTTGTTAAGTGAGTTTTGCCCTATTTTACAACCTTTCTTGCCATGGCTGTTAAGTGAATCACTGCAATTTTTTTTTTTTTAAATTTGATTTATATGCCACCCTTCTCCGGAGACTCAGGGCGGCTTACAATGCGTTAAGTTAGTAACATGGTTGTTAAGTGAATCTGGCTTCCCCATTGACTTTGCCTGTCAGAAAGTCGCAAAAGGGATCAGTTGACGCTGGGACTCTGTAACTGTCATAAATATGAACCACTTGCCGAGTGTCTGAATTTTGATCACGTGACAACAGGGATGCTGCAATGGTCGTAAGTATGAAAAACAGTCATAAGTCACAATTTTCAGTACCGTTGCAGCTTCGAAAGGTCACTAAATGAGCTGTTGTGTCAAGTGCCATAAATGATAATATGGAAGAATTAAAAGGTTAAAAGCCTTGAAGGCTTTGGGCGTTAAAGTTAAAACATTAAAATTCACCACAGATGGAAAGACCCCCAGGAGCCCTTGCAGGGCTTAGCCAGTTTCTGCCTTTTAGGGGTCACGTTGTACCTCCTGCCTGGATCCCCTGTTAATCAAGTAACAGCTGAGCTCGGAAGGACCCCCCCACCTCGCCCGCCCCCCAGCAACCTTTTATGCTGGAGAGAACAGCCTCCTCCCCAAGGACGGGCGAGTCACAGTCTGCTGACGTCCCAAATCCTCCAAACAGCTTCAGGGCAAATTTTATTCTATCTAATCTAGAACGGATTCTCTTTCAAGAAAAGTGCGGATCGTGTTTCACTGCACAACAGGAGAACGTTACAGCCGCGTCTCGGTGGGGCTCTGCTCTCCAAATTCAGAGGAGCCCCCGTCCACCCACCCACCCACCCACCCCCGGCCATCTCGGATCTGAATTAGGCCACTTCCTGCGGAGCTCTCTTGGCAGGCTTTGGGGGAGATTAAGTCAGCCTTTTATTTCATGAGTAGTAACTCCAGTGTGGAAGATCGGCACCGGGTGCCAAACGTCGTTTATTGGGGAGCGTGGAAAAGTTGAAGACCCTTTGGTCGCCAGGGTCAGTAGCTCAGCACGGAGTAGAGTTCAGTAATTTCTGTCCCAAAGGTGCCTTTTCAAGAGGCAACTGGGCTTCCTGGTTTTTCTTTGAAGGCGTTTCACTTCTCATCCAAGAAGCTTCTTCAGCTCTGACTGGAGGGTGGGGAAGGGAGGGGTTGATATTCTTTGCAGAGCCGAAGAAGCTTCCTGGATGAGAAGCGAAATGCCTGCAAAGAAAAACCAGAAATTCCAATTGCCTCTTGAAAAAAACACTTTTGGGGACAACTGTGACCTGGAGGACGGAGAACCTCCAGAGACATTCAGTAATTTATGTACAGGTACTCCTTGATTTACGACCACAATGAAGCCCAAAATTTATGTTGCTACGTGAGACACCTCTTAAGTCAGTTTTGCCCCATTTTACGACTTTTCTAGCCACATTTCTTAAGTGAATCACCGCAGTTGCTAAGCTTGTCACATGGTCGTTAAGTGAATCTGGCTTCTGCATTGACTTTGCTTGTCAGAAGGTCACAAAAGGGGATCACGTGACCCCGGGGCACTGCGACCGTCATAAGTGTGAGTCAGTTGTCAAGCATCCAAATGTAAATCATGGGGACGCTGCAATGGTCATAAGTGTGAAACATAGCCATGGCTTGCTTTTTTTCAGTGCCGTTGTAACGGTCACTAAAGGGACGGTTGTAAGTCCAGGACTGCCTGTATCTGTTCCCAAGGCCGGCCAGGTCAGGATCACCCCCCCCTCTCCAAATGAATTACGCCAGCCTCCTCCTGCTTGGACCACCAGAGACGTCTCTGGGTCAAGGTGACTTCCAGACGCCCATCTGCTCCTTCAGAAGGAACTTAATCCGGCCAATTTCCTCTTCGCCAACTGCTCCCGTGTCTTGTTGGGATTGAGTTTCGGCTTGTTCATCCTTGTCCAGCCCGTGTGAGGACTTAAGGACTGGTCAAGGTGGCGAAAAAGAGCCCTGAGCCCCTCCCCTCAGAGCCTGGGAAGCAGCCTCAGGGACCGTCCCGTGGGGCCTGGCAGGACAGTGGCCAGGGGGCTTTGCCGGGGCTGCTTCTGGCTCCACAGACGGAGGCAGACCCTCTGGGCGTGGCTGGAGAGGAAGGAGCAGGACCGTTGCAAGCACAGGGCAGGGCCCAGCCTGGCTGGATGCTCTGGAAAGGCGGCCCTGCTGATGGCACGAAGGGGATATTGGCTACTCAGGGTTGAACTCTGAGGTGCTCGAGGTCTCTGGGCCTGCGTTTCATTACCTAACTAGGTAGCGTTTGTCAGGGCCACACAGGTGGAGGTGGAGGACAATGAGGTCCTTGGTGCTCCTTGAGCTTCGTAGGTTTTTTGCAGATGTTTCATGAGCCAACTAGGGAGCCCCATCAGCGCTAGGGATGGATGGGGTTTGTGGGGAGGAGGACAAAGAAGGGGAGGAGGAGGAGAGGAAGGAAGGAGGACTATGGGGTCTTTGGTGATCTCTAAGCTTGGTGGTTTTCTTGCAGGCGTTTCATTACAACGATGTTGCCCAGCTTGGAAATGAAAGGTCTGCAAGGCTCACCAGGCTGAGAGAGCACCTGGGACCCCACAGGATCGAGGGTTAGGGTTAGGGTTAGGGATGGTCCTTCTGGTGAGATACGGTAGTAGGCGGTTCCCCTCGGCTGTCGGTCTCGCAGAGTTTTCATTATCCAAGTAGGTGACCTCAGCGTTGCTGGAAGGGTTGATTCCCGGCATGTTTATCAGCCAGCAGGTGCTGGTGGGACTCTCTCCAAAGAATGCTGAAAAGCAGCCCCCGCCCAGCAAAGGGATGGACTCCTATTTATGCCTCTGAGGAGGGCGGGAGAGACGTATGCGTGCGTGTTTATAGGTAAGGGCCTCAAGTTACTACTTGTAGGCAATGGCGCTCCTCAGGTTACTTCTGTTTTCCTAGAGAAGCCAGAAAGGGGACCGAAAAAGCAATAAAACAGGGAAGGAAACCTCTCCCATAAATCAAGAGGAAGTGGCTGTTTAGGAAATGTTGGACTCAATTGTGGTCATAAGCCAAGGACTATCCTGCATATCTCACAAGGTGGCTTCCAGCTAGGAATAAGGTGGCTAATAAAAGGATGAAAGCATTACCTTGGTCACCAAGTGAAAACCCTCCAAGAAAGAAGACACCATCAAGCCAGAACAACAGTTGGTGCCGCTGTTCCTTCTGATCTCCCCGGGTAATGATTTTCTTTATATATATATATATGTGTGTGTGTGAAAGAAAATAAGAAAAAAAAAAGTGGGGAAAAGGAGAGGCTAAAATTTTGGCTTCTGCCTTCCTTTCCCTCCAGTAATTGCCATCTGACACTTTCTCCTCCTTCCTTAACCTCTTCAGTTCCCAAATCCATAAATCAGCCCCTCCGTCTTTTCTTCTTTCAACCAAAAGTCCATATAAGGCTCCCAGCCTTTCAAAAGATTCCTTTATCATTTTTCCCCTGACCTTCTGGGAGATAGTTTTCTAGCACCAAAATGATGTATTTATTACTCCCAGCCTTCTGTTTCAGAAAATATATATAGACAGAGATATGAATGAAAATGCGATGTGCTTCCTGGCCGTTTCCCCCAAGGCGGAGAAGGCGGTGGGGGGGCCAGGACTGGGTGGGAGGAAGAGACCCCGGGAGGCATCTCTGCCAGCAGGGACCACTGAGGGAGGATTGCACCAGGGTGGAGATGGCTCTTCTCTTCCCATGGGGTCCCCGTGTTCGTCCCGTGAGGCAGATGCCCACCAAGAGAAGAGAACGTTGGTAGCTTAGGGCTGAACTGTGGGGGCCTTGCTTCTCCCTGATCTGGGTTCTTTGCTTGCAGACGTTTCATGACCCATCTAGGTAACATCATCAGTGCTGGAAAAGAGTGGCGTTTGAGGAGTGGAGGAGGAGGAGGAGGAGTACTGTGGGGCCCTTGCTTCTTTCTAAGGAAGATAATTGGTGCTAGAAGGAACTTGGGCTTGCATACTGGAGAGGGGGGGGAAGGAGGACGACTGTGGGTCCCTGGTATTTGTTTCTTTGTTTAGAAAATTTATGTTGTCTGAGCTTTTTTGCAGACGTTTCATGACCCAAGTAGGTAATATCATCATTGCTTGCAGGGAGGAGGAGGAGGAGGAGGACTGTGGGGGTCCTTGGGACTCTCTGAGCTGGGTGGTTTCCTTGCAGACGTTTCATGGCCCAACTAAGGAACAGCATCAGTGCTAGAAGGGAGGGGGGTTTGCTCTCTGTTTCCAGACAAGTGGCTTGCCCTGTCAGTGTTGGTGGGAGTGTTTTGTTAAAAAAGGATGGTTTTTTTTCTTTGCCATCTGCTGTTTTTGCTTCATATCTTGTGGATGTTGTCTTCCATAACTGCCACTGCTGGTCAGCCGCTGAGGGCAGTTGAGAGGAAGAGGAGGAGGAGGAGGCGGCGTTTCTGGGTCATTTCTGCTGCTTGGTTGGTTTTGGGAGTGGGGCGGATGATTCCCCACAGAGCAGGCCCCCTGCCCCCCCCCCCCCCCCCCAAGCCTCCCAGGGACCCTGACGTGAGTCAGGCCTAAACTCTGTCCCTGATAGCATCTCTGGTTCTGCCCAGATGGTACGGTACGTTCTGTGTAAAAAGCAGCACTGCCTGTTAAAACAATCCCCGAATTGTCCCGGCTGTCAATCTGTCTTGGGCAGAGGGAGGAAAAACGAAGGGGAGGGAAAGGGATGATCATGGCTAATCGTGAGAAAGAAGGGGAAATGTTTTTAGGAAGAAGCCAACTTCCACTGAATGATCAAGAGGGGATTTTTTATAAGTCTTGGGTGAAGAAGAAGGCGGTGAGCCACACTTTGGGAATCTGGGAGTCCCGAAGGCTGAGCAATTGTCCTCTTCCAAAATGTTGTGTTGCAGCCTGTGCGACAGCAGCAGCAGCCCTTGGACTTAGACGCTGCTTCACGGCGCTTTTACAGCCCTCTCGGAGTCAGCCGACGTGGCCCCCAACAATCTGGCTCCTCATTTGATTCTCCTGAGTCAACCTGGAGCCCATCAGGATTGAACTGCCCAACTGCTGGCAGTCGGCACTCAGTATAAAGCCCTCAACTTACAACCACAATTGAGCCCAAAATTTCTGTTAAGTGAATTTTGCCTCATTTTATGACCTTTCTTGCCACGGTTGTTAAGTGCAGTTGATAACACGGTTGTTAAGTGAATCTGGCTTCCCTGTTGATTTTGCTCGTCAGAAGGTCGCCAAAGGGACACTGCAACCGTCATAAATACGAGTCAGCTGCCAAGCACCTGAGTTCTGATCAGGGGGATGGTCGCTAAAGGACTACCTGTACTATTGTCCCTCTATTTGTACCAAGTAAGGAAGAGACACTGTTGTGGTCCTCCTGCCCGCCGCTTCATCCCTGGAGGCCTTCAAGAAGAGGCTGGATGGCCGCTTGTCTGAAATGGTTGAGGGTCTCCTGCTCGAGCAGGGGGTTGGACTAGAAGACCTCCGAGGTCCCTTCCAGCTCTACTCTTGGAAGCAAGTAAGGCCGAGCCCTGCTGACCGTTGGCTCAGAGCCAACCATGGTTTAGGCCAGGTGGTCTGGGAATCCGACATCAGGGAAGGACCCGGCTGCGGAAAGCTGCCCCCGATTAGCACCTCTCTCTCTGCTGGCTTGGCCATTCTCGGATTATGAGGCTGGTTTGGTTCCAGGCTGCTGCTGCATTTTCGCCCCTCTTTAGCCTCTTTGTGGTCAGCCTCCACATTCCTCCAGTGGCTGGCCATTACCCTCTCTACCGGTTGGATATCTTAGTGGCGATAGCAGAAGGTTTAATCCCCTTGGAGAGGGTTGTTTCTGAAAAGCCCTGCTGGGCTTCGTCTTTCTCTGCTCATAAATCACCCCGGGAGAACGGAAGGGCTGACCCCGGTCGGTCCCCGCAGGAGGCACCAGGCAGGGCCAGTTGGGAATGCTGGGAAGAGGGGCTGGCCGGAACTGGGGCCGGCTGGATTAAGGCATTTCCAACTGCGCGATTGCCAGGCGCTGTGAAAGAACGGCATGCAAATGACACACACACACAAACACACACACATATACACACACAGAGGGAGAGGTTCTTGCTCCAGTAAAAGTCTTCAGAAGAACCGGTGTCTATCCGGTCAGGGCAGACGTCATCGGCTGGAAAGAGATGATGCAGTTGTGATTCTTCACTGGCAGGTGAAGGAGGCAGGGATGGCGGTCGGCCAGAGCTGTTGCCAGGAAGGAGGGTGTCTGCTGAGCTACTCACCAAGGGCACCCACCCTGCCTTATGGCCTGGTGAGCCAAAGAGGGAGGCCGTTGCTGGGCCACGTGGTTGAAGACGCAGCCACAGGGAGGGAGAGCTTCATAGAACATAGAATAAGACAGTTGGAAGGGACCTTGGAGGTCTTCTAGTCCAACCCTCTGCTTGAGCAGGATAGGCCTATACCATCCAGGTCAAATGCATGTCCAGCCTCTTCTTGAAAACCTCCAATGATGGACTACCCACAATTTTTGGCGACAAGCCGGCCCACAGAATAAGACAGTTGGAAGGGACCTTGGAGGTCTTCTAGTCCAACCCCCCAGCTCAAGCAGGAGACTCGATACCATTCCAGAGAAATGATTGTCCAGTCTCTTCTTGAAAACTTCCAGTGATGGAGCACCCACAATTTCTGGAGGCAACTTCTGTTCCACTGGTTAATTGTCCTCACTGTCAGGAAGTTTCTCCTTAATTCCAGGTTGCTTCTCTCCTTGCTTAGTTTCCATCCGTGGCTTCTTGTCCTGCCTTATTCAGGTGCTTTGGAGAAGAGGGAGACCCTTCCCCCCTCTTTGTGGCAGCCCCTCAGATATTTGACCCCCGGTCCTTCTCTAGGCTAGACATCCCTAGTTCCCTCAATCGTTGTCTTCTTCTTCTTCCTAATTATTAATTCCTAATAATGCTCCACGGCCCATAAGTCCCCCCTTCTGGAACCTTCTCTCTTCAAGTGACAGCATCCAGCCGGGTGTTTGGAGAGCCATTCGCTGCAAGGCGGTTGGTTGGTTGTGTGAGCCTGGCATCCAGCACCCGGGCGCATCGAGAACAGAGTTGGGCCGAGCTGAAGGAAGAAGCTGTTGAACTGGCCAGAGATGCTCCATCCTCCGGGTCATGGTTGCCCCAAAGGTGCTTTTTCCAAAAGGCAACTAGACTTTCCCGGGTTTTTTCCTTGAAAACATCTCACTTCTCGTCCAGGAAGCTTCTCCAGTTGAGCTGGTCGTTGGGGATTTTCTCTGCCTGGGCCCCAAGGAAGAGGGGTGGCTTCCGTTTTGCTTCCCTGGAGGGAGGCTCTTGGCCGGGCTGGCTTCCCCGGCTCCTCTGCCCTCTTCCTCGATGGCACGGACTCCCCCCTGGCCTCTCGGGCAGCCTGCAACGTTGGAAGATTCTCTGCAGTGTCCAAGTCAGGAAAATGTTTTTACCTTTTGGGCAGGAGAGGAAAAGGTTGATCCTTTGTCTTGGCTAGTCCCTGGCTCCGGGACCAAAGGCTGCCTGACTGCCAGTGGCCGTGGCCGTGGCTGTGGCCGTGGCCGTGCCAGGCTGGAGCTGCTGTTGCTTCGTGGAGTGCTGGAAAGTCAATGCAGAGACGTTTCCCTGCTCAGACCATCCGGGCTTCTTGGGGTCCCTGCAGGGAACATGTTTAATGTTCCTTTTCATTAACTTTCAAACTGTCTTTTAATTCATCCTTGGCTTTTAAATTTTATATTATGGCTTTATGGTTTGATATTTTATCTGTATGATGCCCAAAGTCCCTCTGTGAAGGAGATATGAGACGATTTTAAAACTAGATAGAGATAGATGAGAGAGAGAAAGAGGGAGGGAGGGAGAGATGGGTATAGATGGATATAGGAGATGATGGGTAGATATTAGAGAGAGTGTTTAGATAGATAGACAGACAGATATGCACAGGTGGGTGGATGGATGGATGAGAGATAGAGAGATAGAAAGAAAAAGAGCTGAATAGATACCTAGGTAAAAATGAGAGAGATACAGATAGATACATAGATATAGATAGGGAAAGAGAGAGAGAAATTAAAAAAAGGTTAAATAGATATGAAAGAGAGATACATAAAGGGGGATAGAGAAAGAGAAACAAAGGAATAAATAAGGTAGAGAAAAACAGACACAGAGATGAGCTCTAGGGAGAGATGAGAGGGAGAAAGAGAGAAAGAGAAACAGGTATAATAGATACAGTAGATAGCTAAAGAAAAGAAAAAGATAGACGAATAAATAGTACCCCAATGTTCTCTGTTAGAAACTCTGCTGGACCTTTCTGCTTTGTCATTCCCACGGAAGAGAACGGATGACTATTGTTAGGAATATATTAGAATATATGCTAATCCAGGAAATGAGCCCTCTTGTCTGGGGCAGCCCTTTCCCTTCAGTCTTGGGCAGGAACCGGTTGTGTTTCCATCCCGACGGAGCAGCGAATAACATTGGCAAGGAAATGGGCTCTTTGAGGCAGGAAGCCTTTCCCGGAGGGAGGATGCTCAGCCAGCCAGAGGCCTCTGGATCTCTGCTCCCCTCCCAGTGGGGAAGCTTGGAGGGGTCCCACTGCTCCTTTGGTGGGTCTGCTGCCCATTGGAAGGAATGCAGTCTCGGGTGCCTTGTGCCAGGAGGAGTCCATCCAGCCTCACTCTTTTTAATTATAGTTTCCATAAATTAGGAGCCAGCAACTAGGATGATTAAGGGCCTGGAGATTAAAACATAGGAAGAACAGTTGCTGGAATTGGGGATGTCTGGTTTAATGAAAAAGAAGCACCAGGGTGACCTAATAGCAATATTCCAACATTTGAGGGGCTGCCCCAAGGAAGAGGGGCTCAACTTATTTTCCAAAGCACCTGAAGGCAGGATGAGAAGCAACAGGTGGAAACTCATCCAGGAGAGAAGCAACCTGGAATTAAGGAGAAAGTTCCTAACAGTGAGAACAATTAGCCAGTGGAACTGCTTGCCACCAGAAACTGTGGAAGCTTCATCACAGGAGGTCTTCAAGAAGAGACTGGACAGTCACTTGTCTAGAATGGTATAGATTATCTTGCTTTGCAGGGAGTTGGATTAGATGATCTCTGAGGTCCCTTCCAGCTGCATTCTGATTGATTGGTTAGCATGGTTAGCATGGGCATTGGTCAAGGACCTGAATATTGAAATCTGAAAAATTGTAAGAAATAACAGGTAAAACAAGCTTTCTCAAGCTCAGCTACGTTAGATGGGTAGACTTCAACTCCCAGAATTCCCCAACTAGCATTTCTGGCTGGGGAATTCTGGGAGTTGAAGCCCATTCTTATAGTTACTGAGATTGAGGAGCATGGGGCCACAGAAGTCTTTGTAGGCCCAGCATGAGGAGAAGACTATGACCCTCCACCATTGAGGCTCGAGAGTCTAGTTACCTCCTTGGCCCAGCTGGTAGCTTTTAATAGATCTGGTCGGCGCCTTCTCCTGCACAAATTTGTCTAAATCCTTGGGAAATCATTTATGTTCCCTGGTGGGAGGATTTTTGATCTCTCTTGGCCGCTCAGCTCAGTCTTGGGCATTTGTG
This sequence comes from Pantherophis guttatus, assembly GCF_059756535.1. Lineage (NCBI taxonomy): Eukaryota > Metazoa > Chordata > Lepidosauria > Squamata > Colubridae > Pantherophis > Pantherophis guttatus. The sequence continues at coordinate 911,356 of NC_142067.1, read as the reverse complement.
TCGGGATGGCCTAAGGATCCCTGACCTCAGTAGGGCTTGGACCAGAAGACCTCAAGCCCAAGGACTCTACGGCTCTTTAAGTACAGGACATCCTTGGGAGAAATTTCCTGGCGGTGGGAACAGTCAAGCAGTGGAAGGGCTTGCCTTCAGAAGCTGTGGGTGCTCCATCACTGGAGGTTTTTAAGAAGAGACTAGACAGCCATTTGACCAGGATGATATAAGGTCTCCTGCTTGAGTAGGGGGTTGGACTAGATGTCCTCCAAGGCCCCTTCCAACTCTTGTTAATTCTGTTATTCTGATTCGAGTATTAGGTGGACCATAGAGATGTCTCCTTATAGCTGGGGGTGGGGGGACGGGGGGACGGACATGGTCTGAACCAGAGTCCTGTGGGGGCAGAGCTTGAATGCGGAAGAATTATTTTTCCCTTTCCGAATCTGCTGGAGGCCTCCCTGGTTCCCTCGGCTTCCACAGCAACACTCTGGCTGTGCCAAGTACTGTTCAGCAGGGACTGATGGTGGGGCCGATAATCCCCAGGCCGGAGTGGAGCTGCTGCCAGAGCATTGAAGGGCGAAGCCAGGAGGAGGCCAGCCGGGCCCTGGGCGGCAATTCCTGGATCTAATACAACAGAAGAAGAGGGGAGGAGGAGGGAGGAGGAGGAGGAGGAGAAAAAGGAAGAGAGGAACAGGAGGAGGAATAGAAGAAGAGGGGAGGAGGAAAAGGAGGAGGAGGAGAGAAGAAAAAGCAGGAAGAAGAAGAGGCAGAGAAGAGGAAAAGGAGGGGGAGAAAGGAAGAGAAAGAAAAAGGGAAGGAAGGAGGAGGAAGAGGAGGAAGAAGAGGAAAAGGAGGAAAAAGGAAGGAGGAGAAGAGGAAGAGGAGAAGGAACAGAAAAGAGGAAGAGGAGGAAGGAGGAGAAGGTTAGCTGAGAAAGAGAAGGAAGAGGAGGAAGGAGAAGAATTATTTTATATGTGTGTGTGTGTGGAGAGGGTATATTGTGTTTGTATATATAGAGAGAGACGAAATTTTATACAACAGTTTTAGAGCAGGGTAACCCCCTGTCCCTGGGATCATCCATATATACAGTATATATAATGGGTGCACGTTAAGTGCCCTGTTCATGAGTCCTGAGTCCCACCAGGTTTCCCATCATCCACTGACTGACGGGGGCCACATGTTTATCTTCCCTTCGTAGCCAAAGGGGCTGCTGGGATCCCCTCAGTCTCCATGCGCAGAAAGAGGCCCCGGAGGCCCCCAAATATTGCAGCCTCTCCCAAAGTCCAATCGGTGTGTCTGTCTGGATGGCTTCCTCCCAGAAGACGAGCGCTTTAAGCCGTGGCACAAAATGCGCCTGTGGAGAAAGCAGGATTCTGGTTCCGTCTCCAGCAAAGAGACCAGTTTCCTGTTTCTGGGCAAACATGGCGAGGTCCGATATAGTTCTGGTTGAATAATTCAAGAGCTGTGGACATTTTCGATGCTGATCTTAAGACAGTTCCCCACTACAGGCAGTCCTTGGCTTATGACCGCAATCGAGCCCAAAGTTTATGTGGCCAAGCGAGAGGGTTGTTAAGTGAATTTTGCCCCATTTCCCGACCTTTCTTGCCACCGTTGTTCAATGAATCACTGCAGTTGCTAAATTAGTCACAGGGTTGTTAAGTGAATCTGGCTTCCCCTTGGATTGTTGCTGGTCAGAAGGCGGCCGAAGGGGATGGCCTCTTGATCCCAGGAGCAAAGTCTGGGTTTTCCTCCCTGTTTCCTGCTCTTTTTTTTTTTTTTTTTGCTTTAATTTAGATGCCGCCCTTCTCCGGAGACTCAGGGCGTCTTACAATACATTAAGCAATAGCCTTCATACTTTTTTGTATATGCTTTCACCTGCCTTCCCCTGTCCCCGTCAGCCAAGAACAAAGACTTCTTGGTTTCCACCTGCTCAGAAATGGGGCGGGATCAGCCCCGGCTGCCCTGATGGGATGAAGGCTTGTAAAGGACATTCTGGCGGACTCTGCCCCCTTGCCACGCTCCCTTATCTAGGGTGCCTCCTTCCTGCCTTCGAAAGGGATTTTGGCCCAGTTCCCAAGAGGGTTTTCCCAGGACAGAAGCTACGATCCAGGCTGGGGAATTCTGGGAGTTGAAGTCCGCCAGGCTTAAAGTTGCCAAGGTTGGAGACCCCTCCTCTTGACACCCCCCTCTTCTTACTGCTTCATCTGTGGCCGTGACGGATGGAAGGGTGGGTGGGGGAGACCCTCTTGCCAGGAAAAAGACCCCAGCCCTCAGCCAGGACAGTTGCAGGCGGAGCGACTGGAATGGGCTCATCCCGGTGTCTGCATTACTGGTTGCTGGGAGACCAGATAAACTCACCCAACATTAAAGAAAGCCTCTGGCCCACATCAGCCATGCCTCGTGAAGGGCTACCCCGCCTTCTCACCCTCCCCGTTTGGACCAACCAATCAATGACTCAGTCAATCAGAATAGAGCTGGAAGGGGCCTCGGAGGCCTTCTAGACCAACCCCCTGTTCAAGCAGGAGACCCTATTATTTCAGACAGGTGGCTGTCCAGTCTCTTCTTAAAAACCTCCAGTGAGGGAGCAGCCATAACTTCTGGAGGCAAGCAGTTCCACTGGTTAATTCTTCTTCAGACAAATGGTTGTCCAGTCCCTTCTTGAAAACCTCGAGTGATGGATGAATTTCTGGCAGTTTTCCTCCGGGGATCCCAGGAGCTCAAAATCCACTTGCCGACTTCTTAATCCTGCCCTTCCTGTGCCCATCCTTGCTCTGTGTCTCTGACGCGGTGGCCGAAAGGACGTCGGGAGAGTTTTTGTGCACAGAGACACTGCCAGGATTTTTTTTGGGGGGGGGGTGTAGCAGTTAAAAGCCAGGAGACGGTTCTCTTCTCGACTATATTTCTCCGCTAGGATGCTTTTTCTCTGGAAAGGGCGTCTCTTCCCCACCTGTTTGTCTTGGACCAGCCGTCAGGAAGAGCTCCTGTGGTTTTGGTGCTGCAGATGAATTTCCTGGAATTAAGTGCGGAGATTGTGCAGGAAGCTGCAGGAAGCAAGCACCCCAGCAGCTCTACTGCGGTTAGAGCGAAGAGGTAGCCGGTCCTTCCTCGCGGCCGTGGGCCCACCCTGTCCCTCCTGGCTGCCACCCCCCCCAGGGAATGCGGCTCACCAGAGGTTCCCTGCCCGGGTGGGGGCAGAAGAAGCCCCGGGATGTTGTTGTTCTCCTTTGCTGTGTTTCTAGGCTGCCTTGGCGCTGTTGCCACTCCCCGCACGGGGCACAGTCCAAACAGAGGCTGGGGCTTGTGGGCCTAGAGGAGGCCTGTCACCCCCATCCTGAGGCCACCTAGGTCATTGTCCTCATGCCTCTGCTTTCGGCCCAGGGCTGGGAGACGGGCAGGGGTCACGGGCGATGAGGTTGGGGGTCTGGGGAGAAGGCCGTGGCAAGTGGGCGGAGAATGGATAGGAATATTTTAGGAATATTGTTTGTAACATGCCCAGACTGACTGAGAGGGAGTGGGGGGCCATATAAATCTGATGGATATAGACAGACAGACAGACAGACAGACAGACAGACATGGGTGGATACATGGATGGATGGACGGATGGGTAGGTAGGTAGACAAATGGATGGATGGATGGGGAGAGAGAGAGAGTCAGTTTTTTCTTGATTTCACTCCAACCCTTCTTGGTTTCTCAAACCCAGATGCCCAGGTCCGATCAGAGGAACTGGATGCACTCCGTCCTTCCGGTATATCGGAATAGTAGCCGGGTGATTCCGGAGCCAGAAGTTAATCGGACACATCTGGAGGGAGCCTGTTTGGGGATGTTTATAGCTGCCAGAGTCAGAGGCCTCCCGTTTCTCACCAGGTTCCTTCAGGGCTGCCTGGGAATCTGCAAGTTGGGCTATTCTGGAGGATGCCCAGGCAGGGATATTCAGAGCCCCCCAGCCGGGAAGGTGGAGGAGCAGGGAGGAGGAGGTGGGGAGGTCTCAGCCCAGGGCTGCCCCAAACTGACCCCACCCACCTTATCTCTCCTAGAGGAGCCGGTCCTGAGAACGGAGCCCAGGGCGTCCATCTGCAATACAAGAATAGCAGAGCTGGGGGCAGTCGGGGGGCTGGGCCTGGCCCCACAAATGGCATCTCTGCTCTGCCACCAGAAGGCTGGCACTGGGCCGGGCAGGGGCAATTGTCCCCGGAAGCAAATCAATGGCTGGCGAAGCACCCAACAGCCTGGCTGTCACTCCTGCCATTTAGCAGGAACGGTTGAAGGCGACCAATAAAAGAGAATATTTGCAGCTCGGGGTGGAACTGGGGGGTCCTTGGGGGTCTCTGAGCTTGGTTGTTTGCTTGCAGACGTTTCATGGCCCAACTAGGGAACACCATCAGTGCTGAAGGCAGAGGGGCTTGCTCTCTATTTATATGCAGACCGGGTGCCCTGGCAGTGCAGGCAGGGCCAGAAGGAGGGGCAATGGTTTGGAAGACCCACTGGGTGCAGAACTGGTTTCTTGGTTTCCGGTCTCAAACCAGGATCTGCCAGCCCAGCCTGTGGCAGCCTTTCTCCTTGACCAGGGGCTGCGGCCATTTGCCTCCGTGGAGGCCACTTGGCCTGAGGTGCGTCCGTGGCAGAGGCCGGGCGTTGGGCGTTGTGGCGGCTGGTGTGATTCCCGAGGCGAAGGGGGGCGTTGGGGAGACTCCGCTCACGCCCAGCGCCTGGAGGAGGCTGCACATTTTTATCCCCAGCGCCTTTCTGCCTGTGTCAAGAGGGCCGCATAGTTTTGTGTTGGGCTATTAATAGACTTCTATAAACCTCCCAACAAATACAGACCTATAAATAAGAGAAAACAGAGTTTCTGGCCAGATTTCGCCCAGTTGGTGCCGCTGCTGAGGAGACGCAGCTCCTGGGATGAGCTTTGAACTTGGCTTGTGGGGTGAAGAGGCCTGGAGGCCAGGAGGGGCTGAACCACAGAACCTGGCCCACCGAGGAGGATGTCACAGGTTGGCCTAGTGGTTAGGGCCGTGGGGTAGAAACCAGGAGATGGAGAGTTCTAGTCCCACCTTAGCCGTGAAAGCAATCTGGGTGACTTTGGTCCAGTCATACTCAGTCCAACCCAGCCACTGGGAAAGCAAGCAGATAACGTGAAATTTGCAAAATCCCAACAACCCGGATGGATCAGAGCCGGTTCCTGACCAGGCTGGGCTGCTGATGGGCAGAAAGCCTGAAGGGTCCTTTTTGATTCTCCTGCTGCTGGGACCCCCAATACGAAGAAGGAAGGACCCCCCCCCCTTTTTTTTTTTTAAATGAGCGGTCAGCCAGTGTGAGTGAGTGAGCCGGGAGTCGGCCCAGCCTTGGGGAAAGGTTCAAGCACTTTGCAGCTATCCCAGGAATGCAGCTCCATAAAGTTTGGGGCTGGACCGTGTTTCTCTTAGCGCCGCCCCCCCCTTTCCCTGCTTGCCAAAATATGAAGCAGCGGAGACGCCGGTCTGTTTGTCCTCCAGTGGCGCTCATGTCCGGCCTCATCGCGGACAGCTTTGGGGAAAAAAAATCACAATTTTCAGGCTCCCTATTCTTGGCGGCTCTCTTCTTCCCTCCTCGCGGTGTCTGTAACTTGAGGGTCCTCGACTTACAACTGTCTATTTAGGGACCATTACAAGGGGACTGAAAAAAAAGTGACTTTTGCCTGTCCTCGCACTTGCGACCGTTCCTCGCATTTACGATGGCTGCTGCATCCCCACGGGTCGCGTGATTTCTATCATTTCAAACTGATCTAACTAGCAAATCCCAGAGGTACAACTTCATCTTTTTTTTCCTGTCCAGGTTTCCAGGTAGGAACAAAACTAGATATATTCTTTTCTCCGATTAAGCCGGTTAATTTGGCCATCTCTGCCAGCTCCATCAGCTCTTAATGGGTGAATTTCTGCTCTTCGTTGTCTTCAAAATGGCTTGAGCGCTTCATGCTTTCGAATTCCGTCATAGGCTGTGCATGCTAGGAGGTGTTGACTCACCAAAGGTTTTTTTTTTCAATTACTTTTTTCCCCCTGCTGTGACTCCCCACCCACGCCTTCCACGTGAAGTTGCAAAAGTGCATTGTACACCGATCCAGTCACTCTGTAAGGTTTTCCAATCGCCCTCTCTGACGCTCTCACCGTTAAGAACAGGGGGCTCCGAGCTTCTGTCCCAAATCTGCTTTTTCAAAAGGCAACTGGATTGTTTTTCCTTGAAGATATTTCGCTTCTCATCCAAGAAGCTTCTTCAGTTCTGATTGAATGGTGGAGGATTTATATTCCATGCAGTCCATGGTCGTCAGCACTCTCTCTGAGAATTGTTGAGGCCACGTGGAGGTCTATCTGTGCCCTCGGGGTCACCTGAATAGTGCAAATGGGTGTGGAACCTTCTTGGATAAACCTCCAAGCAGCCTCAGTGACTTTCAGAAAGAGGAATATGAATCCTTCCACCATTCAGTCAGAACTGAAGAAGCTTCTTGGATGAGAAACGAATTGTGCGGAATCAGATTGGCTTACTATGTTACTGAAAGGATGGGGGGGACACAGATTATTATATATCTTGGAATCAGTGGTATAATTGGATGTCAAATCGAGCTATAAATAGAGATATCGGATAAGGATGTCAATTGGTATATGTAATAGATTTTTGTACGTTACCCTATATATGTAATGGGACAAGTTTATTTCCTTCTCGCGTTGTGATGTAGACCGCTATAGATTTAATGTTTGTTGGATGTTTAAGATAAAATTTAAAAAAAGTAAAAAAAAAAACCAGTGGGTTGGACTAGAAGACCTCCGAGGTCCCTTCCAACTGTTATTCTGTTACCCATAACATAAATAGGAGTCCAGAGTCCACTGGAAATAGGCGGCCAATAAATTTAAATAAATAACATTAGCAAGAATAACAATTATGTAAAGTAAACAAATGATAAAGTAGCTTCAGTTAGAGATAAAACATGCAAATAGGAACTGAGGGTGTCAATGCGTACGCTAAGGCCTGCCCATCAGACTCCAGTTTTTAATAACTTCGGAAAAGTCAATATTGACCGGGTGGGCATCCTTCCCGGGGGAGGCGTGAGGGGTGGGAGCTATTCCAAAGGGTGGGTAGCCCAGCGGGAAGCCGGCCGTCTCTTCAGAGGAGTGGGAAACTTAACGGGCAGGGTGGGACATTCGGGTTGGGGGGCTGAGGCTGCTTGGGGGTGGTTGTCTGTCAAGTGTGGTGGGAGGCAGTCGGGGGTCCCAGGAGGGGGAGGATCCTCTCCCCACAGGGCAAAGAGACAGCGGAGCTCGGAGGCCTGGCGGGCAGGAAGAGAGCAAGGAGGGAGCCTCCCTAGCACTTCACAGGGTAGACAGCTAGTCCTCCACATACAACAGTTTGTTTAGTGACTGCTTAAAATTCCAACAGCACTGAAAAAACTGACTTATGACACTTAACGACCGTTGCAGCATCCCTGGGGTCACGTGATCCAAATTCGGGCGCTTGGCAGCTGACTCATAGTTATGATGGTCGCACCCTCCCGGGGTCACGTGATTCCCCTTTTGCGACCTTCTGGCAAGCCAAGTCAACCGGGGCAAGAGAGGTCGTAAAATGGGGCAAAACTCACTTAAGGAATGTCACATTTAGCAAACAGAAACTTGGGGCTCCATTGTGTCGAGGATTAACTGCCACTGGTTTAAATAAACAAAGAGAGGAGGAGGAGGAGGAGGAAGAGGAGGGCAAGCAAGCAGGAGCCGTTCTAGGTTAGGAGGGGAAGCTGTTCAGTGAGGAAGGGATCGGCTGGGGGGAAATTGGACCCTTCATGTGTGCGTGTGACATCTCGCTTCTGTGTAGCTTTTATCAATCAGCCAGAACGGAGAGGTCTTCTGGTCCAACCTCCACCTCAAGCAGGAAACCCCTGGACCATTTCAGACAAACCAGCTAACCCAGGAGAGAGGCAACCTGGAACTAAGGAGAAATTTCCTGACTTGTTCTCACAACACTGGAAGTTTTTAAGAAGAGGTTGGACAACCCTTTGTCTGAAGTGGGCTAGCGTTTCCCGCCTAAGCAGGGGGTTGGACTAGACTAGAAGACCTCCAAGGTCCCTTCCAGCTCTGTTTTTCTATTCTATTTTAAATGGGTTGTCCGATCTCTTCTGGAAAACCTCCAGGGATGAAGCCCTCGCAGCTTCTGGAGTCCAGCCATTCCGCTGGGGACTTGTCGGGACATTCCTCCTTAGTTGCAGGTGGCTTCTCTCCTGCATTAACTTCCATCCGTTGCTTCTTCTCCTGCCTTCAGGGGCTCTGGAGAATAACTTGACTCCCTCTTCTCTGTGGCAGCCCTTCAAATATTGGAAGACCCCCAGTCCTTCTTTTCATTAAGCTAGACATACCCCATTCCTGCAAGCCTTCTTCCTATGTTTTAACCGTCATCTGCAAAAACACCTCACTCTCCTGTGCAAATCAGTGGGAAGGCACGCTACCTGTTAACGCCCGCAGTTGGGGAGAGCCAGGTTGGATTGTTTGAGTCATACGCTTGCCAGAAGAACGGTGCTGGGGAAAATAACCGCAAAGTAGGAATTTTGGTGTTTGAAGTGTGGTTGTGCCCACCATTCGGCCTCTTTCTTTCTTTCTTTCTCGGCCTCTCTTCCTTCTCCAGATGGTTCCCGCAGAGCCGTTTAGCCAGTCGGGGCACTTGAGGCTTTCCAGGGAAGTGGCCTGCCTTTGTGCCCCTTCCTGCTAACGCAAAGGAGAACGCCTGGCTTTGCTCCAGCGCTTTCTGACGTTGGCATGGTGCACGCTGGGTGAGGCTGGCATTTTCCCTGTAGGAGAGACAGCAAGGCAGCCTTGTGCCTGCTTTGGCTGGCCTCAAGTCAGTCGGACTTTCCCACCCGGCCTCTTCTGTCACCCCTACCAGCCCAGCCTCCTGTGGCCTTCATAAAACAGCTCAGAGGGTGGGCTCAGGGAGGGGGCTCTGATGCTGCCTGGACCAGCCGGACGTATTTATGGGCACGGACTGCAAATTTGCCCGTTGGATTCATTGAGATGTTGATCCTTCGTTGTTTCTCTGCTTCGCCTCCAGAGTGGCATTTTTAACTTGGCATCTTTAAGAGCGCAGAATCCCAGGGCTGGAAGGGAACCTGAAGGTCTTCTGGGCAACCCTCTGCTCAAGGCAGGAGACCTCATTCCATCCCAGCCAGATGGTTCTCCTCTTGTCTCTTTTTTAAAAACTTCTAGTGTTGTGGAGCGCCACAACTTTCTGGAGGCAAGAAGTTCCACCGGTTAATTGTCCTCACTGTTAGGAAGTTTCTCCTCAATTCCAGGTTGCTTCTCTCCTGGATGAGTTTCCATCCGTTGCTTCTTGTCCTGCCTTATTCAGGTGCTTTGGAGAAGAGGGGGACCCTCTCCCCCTCTTCTTTGTGGCAAGCCCTCAGATACTGGAAGACTGCTGTTGTGTCACCCCTGGTCCTTCCCTTCATTAGACTCGACCTACCCAATTCCTGCAACCGTTCTTCATAGGGTTTATCCTCCAGACCAGAGTTCCCCAATGTTTCTGGCTTCGCGGACCAGTGGGGGTGGGGGAGAGGGGGATGTTTCTGCAAGAGTGGCCAGCAAGCGTGCATGTGTGCAGCTCTATTTGTGTCACTGGCTTGCACATGCGCCTGCAGCTCACTTAAGTGGAGTACATGCGTGGTAACCCACTGCTCACGCAAGTGAGGATGCGTATGGGTGTACATGCTCACCGGCAGTTTCCGCAGCCCTGTTGCACAGCCCTCGCAGCCCACACATTGGGGACCCCTGCCCCAGACCCTTTACAGGAAGGCACTAAAAAGCGACTTATGACCATTGCAGCATCCCCACCGTCACGTGATCAAAATTCAGACCCTTGGCAACTTACGACCGTCGCAGTTCCCCAGGGTCACTCGATCCCGTTTTGCGACCTTCTGACCAGCAGAGTCAATGGGGAAGCCGGATTCACTTAACAACCGTGGCGAGAAAGGTCGTACAAATGGGGCAAACCTCACTTAACCACTGTTTCGCTTAGCAACCTAGACTTTGGGCTCAGTTGTGGTCATAAGTGGAGGACTATCTGCGTATGGCAAGGCCAAGCATGGCATGCCTCACGCTAACTAAGCAGGCTGCAGAAGTGACGGTGGGAGAATTGTACTTTCAGACTTGCCAGGAGCGAGTTTCAGTTTGACAGAGCCTGGCAAACCGAGTCCTCCGGTGGCCCCCGAGGGCATCCAGTTGCGAGCGGCTTCTGCCGTTTCTTTCGGGAGAATCAGCCGCCTGCAGCTGCCCTGGCCGCGCTTCCTCCCCCTGCTCCTCCGAGCGTGCCCAGGGTGACTCAGCCAGCTGAGCCCGTCTTCCGCTGGCACCTGTGCGGGCAGGAGGTGGGCGGCATTCGTAGCCTCTGACTCATCCGGGCGCTTTTGGCTTTGCACATTCGGCTGGCAGAGCTCGGCTTGCTCTCGGCCCGGCCCTGGGTGGCTGAGCTGTGGGGCGCGGAGGGGAGGGGGGGGCATTGCAGCGGTCCAGGTTGAAGCCCTGCCAGCCGGCAGTGTGTGTGTGTGTGTCTGTTTGAGTTGCAGGGGGTCCTGAGAAAATGTGGGTCTGAAACCCGAGAGGAGGGAGGCCCCTCCAGGCAGCCACTGGGCTGGGAAGGGGTCCCGGAAAAGACCCTCTCTTGATTTAAGTGCAGGAAGTCCTCGGCTTACGACCACAATTGAGCCCAAAATTTCTGTTGTTAAGTAAGACATTTGTTAAGTGTTTTGCCACATTTAACGACCTTTCTGGCCACAGTTCTTAAGCGAATCACTGCAGTTGATAAGTTAGTAAGTTACAAAGGCACTGAAAAAAGTGACTTATAACCATTTTCACATTTCCCATGGTCACATGATCAGAATTCGGACGCTTGGCAACTGACATGACTGATTATGACAGTCGTCGTGTCCTGGGGTCATGTGATCCCCTGTGGTGACCTCCTGACCAGCAAAGTCAAGGGGGGGGGAAGCCTGATTCACTTAAGGACCATGTGACTAACTTAACAACTGCAGTGATTTGCTTAACAAACGTGGCAAGAAAGGTTGCAAAATGGGGCCAAACTCCCTTAACAACTGTCTCACTTAGCAACATATATTTTGGTCTCAATTGTGGTTGTAACTTGAGGACTACCTGTGCAAATAAAATATTATTAAAAATACATCTGGGGGTCCCCTCACCTTTCCTGGGTGTTTCTAACTATCCCCCTCTCCCCTCCCCCCCGCAGAGTTCTGCCGCATCGACCAGCCCCTGTGCCACAATGAGGACGAGCAGCTTAGCTTTGAAGCCGTGCGCAACATCCACAAGCAGATGGACGACGATGCGAACGGCAACGTGGACGTGGAGGAGAGCGATGAGGTGAGGGATCCTCTGGGCTCTGGCAGCCTCTGGGCTGCATCCCCTTCCCCACTTGCTTCAGGTGATCCAGGCTAGACGGATGGGGGCGTGTGCTCAGCGGAAGCTGGCAAACAGAATCTGGAACAAGGGAGCAGGCCTTCCCCCTTAGGCACACGCCTTGATGGACACTTCACCACCCACCCCCATCAACACTATCCCCCCCACCCCACCCCCACTACGTTCTAAGCCAGATCTCCTCCCTTCCCCCCCAGTCTGATCAGCCATCAACAGCCTCCGTCCATCCGTGGAAGGGAAGAGAGTGGACCTCCCTGGCTCCAGGCCCACCTGGAAACAGGACAGAATGTAGGGCAAAACAGAACAGAACAAACAATGAAAAATAGAATAGAGTAGAGTAGAATAGAACAGAGAATAGTATAGAATTACAAATAGAATAGAATTACAAATAGAATTACAAATGGAATAGGAGAAAAGAGAGGAGAATAGAATATAATTACAAAGAGAAGAGAAGAGAAGAGAAAAGAGAAGAGAAGAGAAGAGAAGAGAACAATAGAGTAGAGTAGAGTATAGAGTAGAGTAGAGTAGAATACAGAATGAATAGAGAATAGAATTAGAATTCTTTATTGGCCAAGTATAATTGGACACACAAGGAATTTGTGCAGAAGCTCACAGTGTACATATAAAGAGCAAGTAATAGGTCATAGAGCATAAATCATAGTTACAATCATCAGAAGTTACAAACAACAACTGATAAATCATAAAATACCAATAGGAGGAGGATAGTAGGAAAGATGGGGAATGAGATGGTGCTGTGGGAATGAAGCCTTCGGCAGAGTGATGACACAGAGGAAAAACCTCTTATGTCTGGTGGTTTTGGCATGCAGGGCCGTATAGCGGGGTCCCGAGGGGAGAAGCTGAAACAGTTTACATCCAGGACGTGAGGGGTCTGCAGATATTTTCTCAGCCCTCTTTCTGGATCATTCATTGTACAGATCCTTCATGGAAGGGAGGCTGGTTGCCATTTTTTCCCCCTGCAGGCCTAATTATCCGTTGAAGTCTGTGCCTGCCCTGTTTGGTTGCAGTGCCAAACCAGACAGTTATTGAGTTTTATGGATTCTTTCTGATTTCAGAATCTTGGAAATGGCGATCCTGGGGTATCTCTGCATACCCAGCTTGCCATTCCCAGCCGGGGCTGGCCTGCTCTGGTCTTCCACATGGAAAATGTTGACCTCTCTAAGCCGCCGGACAATCCTCTTCCGCCCGGCCACCTGCTGCATTCCCTCTCAGGAAGGGGCAATTCAGCGGCTCTTTCCATCCCTTGCAGGGGAGAGCAGGGAAGCAGCGTGGAAAAACCACGCTCCCTCTTGAACTCTCGAGGACCAGTCGATTCACTTGAGAAGAGCCAAAGTCCTTCATAAAATACCAAATGCCACATTTGTTCAATATCGTTTCTCAGCCTGTTTACATCTTTAGAAAGTGTTCTTGTGCAGAATCATGCTAACTTACATAAAAGCATGAAAACCAAGTTTCATACATCAACATCATTTCCTATACTGGAAGTTTCCAAGAAGAGATTGGAAGGCCATTTGTCTGAAATGGCATAGGTTTTCCTGCTTGAGCAGAAGGTTGGACTAGATGACCTCCAAGGTCCCTTCCAACTCTGTTATTCCGTTATACAATCTTAGGGATATTCCTTCCAGCCTTTCCTCACTTTCATTTCATCCCAAGTTGCTTTTTCATTGCTTTTCATTTTAATATATTTCACCCTACTGGAAATTCTGTGTTTATCCTTCTTCACCAGGGGTGAAATCCAGCAGGTTCTGACAGGTTCTGGAAAACTGGTAGCGGAAATTTTGAGTAGTTCAGAGAACTGGCAAATGGCACCTCTGGCTGGCCCCAGAGTGGGGAGGGAATGGAGATTTTGCAGTATCCTTCCCCTGCCACGCCCACCAAGCCACACCACATCCACCAAGCCACGCCCACAGAACTGGTAGTAAAAAAAATTGGATTTCACCACTGCTCTTCACCCATTTCTAAAAGAAAGGTTACTTCCATCAAAGTTGCTCTTCTTTTGCAAGGAAGACAAAACAAGGCAACCCAGAGCAGCATTTTTCAACCCTGGCAACTTTAAGATGGGCGGGGTTTAGTTCCCAGCATGGCTGTCTGGGGAATTCTGGGAGTTGAAGTCCACACGTCTTAAAGTTGCCAAGGTTGAGAGAGATTGACACAGAGGATCCCATCTATTCGGCATTGGACAGTTTGAAGTGCTGGGTCCAGTGCTGAAGGCTTCACATAGGTGAAAAGAAGTAGGATATCAATCGTAAAGAATATTTGTAGCTCAGGGCTGAACTGTAAGGGTCCTTAGTGCTCTCTGAGCTGTGGTTCTCTTGCAGACGTTTCATGACCCAACTAGGGAATATCATCAGTGCTGGAAGGGAGTGGAGTTTGCAGAGTAGAGAAAGGAGAAGAGAAGGAGGAGGAGGAAGAGGAAGAGGAGGAGGACTATGAGCTCCTTGCGGCTCTTTGAACTTGGCTATTTTCTTGCAAACATTTCATGACCCAACTAGGGAACGTCATTGATGGTAGAGCGGATAAATGCTTGTGGGTCTGGAAAGAAGAGGAGAAGGACCCTTGGAAGGGCATTGCAGAGCAGGGGGTCGAGCGCTGCAGAGAGCGCAGGGCCTCGGAGAATGGCCCCACACTCCGTAAGAGCAGCTCGGCTCAGCAAAGGAGCTTTGGATTTCGTTTTTGCAGGATGTGACGAAACTCTCGGTTGGCGGCCATCAATCCGGGATGCTTTCATTTTGAATCAAGCAGGGAGACACGTTGGCTGAAATGGACTCTCCCAACTCCGGAGTCTATATTTAGGTTGAGCTCTCTTTGCTGAAAGCTTGGCTGAGGGCCGGGAGAGCAATTTCCAGTCCTGTTCCTCCCAGGTGCGTCAGCAGAGCGGCTGCTGCCTTTAAACCTGCCCTTCCGGTTCTGCCTTCTGGCCTGGCAGGGCATCGCATGGCAACAAGCCCTTGCCTGCTGGAGCCTGTGTTTTCCCCCCTGCGTGCATGTTTTTCCCACCCCCTCCTCGAGTGGCTGGAGGGCAGTTTCCCAGGGGAATGGCCTTATCTAGCTTGCACTTGATTTACGCTCCGCCTTCTGCTCCAGAGAAGGAGCTGGGGCTCTCCGAGGCAGAGAGGGTCTTTTAGGGGTGTCTCCTGGGTAGAATAAGATCGAGGCCCTTAAGAAGAGACTGGACAGCCATTTCGTCCAAAAGCGTAGAGGGTCTCCTACTTGAGTGGGAGTCGTGTGTGTGTGTGGGGTGTGTGGACTTCTTGGATGAGAAGTGAAACTTTTGCAAAAGAAACAAAAACCCAAGAAAAGCCCAGTTGTCTTTTGGAAAAAAGGACTTTGGGGGGCAACCGTGACCTGGACGACTCAGTCTCTCCTTAGAGGTTCAAAACGAGCCCACCAGCCGGCTGGCAGGAAGGACTCCCTCACCCATGGTGCACAGAGCTTTCTCAGTGGGAGGAAAGAAGCCCGGCAGGACGGGGTTAATTCCACCCTGCTGGGGCTTGAATGGCAGGTGTGGGGGGGGGGTGAGGGCAGGTGGCTGCCCCCAACAGAGACAAGGACGAAGGCAGGAAGGAAGGAAGGAGAAGAAGAAGCCTGCCCGGCCTTCAGGGCCCTGCTGGTTGTCCAGGGAAGAGTGGCCATAGCAGGTCGCTGACCGTTTCTCCCTGCACCAGGATGAGAGCTGAGAATTTGTGGCTGGAGAGAGGCCAGCCCTCCTTCCTTGTCAGGCTGCCCCTCCTCCCTCCCGGCGGCTCTTGTGTGGGCCGATGACAGGTGCTTGTTTGCGTCCAGTCCCGGCTCTCCTGATTCCGGAAGTCCTCCCCATCACGGCCATGACTGGCCTTGGAGCTCAGCCTGGAACCAAATGCCCCGTGGTGGCCGGGGACTCTCCCAGGCTGGCTCCAGAACGTCTCCAGATCCTCTCTTGGGGCAGGAGCCGCTTCTGATCACGGTCCAGAAAAAAGAGCCGTGAGGGATCCGGATGGAGGTCTGGGCTCTCTGGTCCCCTTCTCCAGCAGGGCTGGGCCAGGGAGGCTGGGGCTTGAGAGGGGTCCCACAGGGCACACAGCAGAGGGAGGAAAAAGAAGACAAAACACCCCCTTTCTAGAATTTGTAGAAGCTCCTTTTTTTATGGATGTCTAAGAGGAAGGTGACTCCGAGGAGAAGACAGAATGTCCATCATGTGGGGTTCTTGGTGCTCTCTGAGCTTATTGCTAGCTGCCTTCTTCCTCCTCCTCCTCCCTGCAAACCCCTCCCCCCTTCTAGCAGTAATGATGCTCCTAGCTGGCTCAAGGAGCATCTGCAAGAAAACCACCAAGCTCAGAGAGCACCAAGGACCCCACAGTCCTCCCCCTCCTCTCCCCAACCCCCCCTCCCTTCTAGCACTGATGATGTTCCCTAGATGGACCGTGAAACAGCCAAGCTCAGAGAGCCCACAGTTCAGCCCTCAGTTGCACATGTTCCCTTCTGTTCATGCCCTTCGTGTTTGATGGCTTCTCAAGAAATGTGGCAAGAAACACCAGCCGTTTATAGATTTTAAGAAGTAGGACTGGCCAATTGAGATGATCCCGCACCACTGCAGAAGCACATGGCAGTCTCAAAGGGGGTTGGCCTTCCTCCCTCCCTCCCTTCTTTCCTTCCCCTTCTTCCTTCCTCTTCTTCCTTCCTTCCTCCCTTCCTTCCCCTTCTTCCTTTCCATTTTTCTTCCTCCTTCCTTCCTTCCTCCCTCCCTCCCTCCCTCCCTTCCCCTTCTTCCTTCCTTCCTTCCTTTCCATTTTTCCTCCCTCCCTCCCTTCCATCCATCCATCCATCCATCAGCAATGAAAGGCCTTTCCTACCCATGGCTCTGTGTGCGTGTGTGTGCGTGCACGTCACTCACGCGAAGTTGATGGGCTCCTCAGCTGCCGTCTTAATATAGTCCTCAGGACGGCTTCCAAGATCCAATTTGAGCCTCTCTCCAAATCCTCTCCTCCAAGATCGGTTTTCTCCTGTCCGTCACGTCGTTAAGGAGACCCGTTAACATTCAGAACCCAGTTTTCCCTCTCGTTTTCCCCCCAGGCCACTTTCTGTCTGTGAAACCATCGTTCTGCGAGGTTGCTGAAAAGGTGTGGAGAAGGAAGGCCCTTGGGCTGCGAAAGAGAAGAGGCCGTGGCTGGGTGGGGGAATCCTGGGAGTGGACGTCCACAGGCCTTAAAGGGGCTCTAAGCCAAGCGGGGGGGTCTCCCTCTCCACGGCCATCCTGGAGACCCGCGAAGGCCTCCCTGCAGCCTGTGTGGAGGTTGTGCCGGTTGCCCTTTGAGGTACCTGAGCTCCTCCCTCAGGTTTTTCTGCTGGGCATCAATGCCTTTTCCTCCTTCCCTCACAACCCCTTTCCAAAATTTATGCACACCGTAATTATTTCTGATTTTGTGGCAGTTTAGTAGTTTTGATTCTCCTTTTCTGTGTGTTGTTTCAGTATGTTGACATAGGAAGCAGGAGAATTCCACGTTGAGGTGGGCCCTCTGGGCGGGCGGGCGGGGGTGCCAACGTGCCACACTCGGGGTTTCCTACTAAGAACTGGAACTCTTGATTGAGCTGTGCCGGGAAGGAGAAAGAAGGAAGAAGGGAGGAAGGGAAGAAGGGAAAGAAGAGGGAGGGGAGGGAAAGAAAGAAGGAACTAAGGAAGGAAGGCAGAGCCCATTTGCTTGTCTCCTGGTTCTTCCTGCTCCCCCTGCAGTTGCCTTAGCAGCCCCTGGACTCCTGGCTTCCCAGAAGACCCCCCACACCACCACCACCAGCAGCAGCAGCAGCAGCTCCGCCTGGCCGCCGCCTCTTCCTGGGGCCCTTGGAAGCTGGACTTTGCGGCCTGGCAGGAGGGATCATTTTCTTTCCTGAGCTAAATATACCCGGCAGCAGCTGGTTCCTCTGCCTGCTTCCCTGGGGGAGATCTGGGCTGCTGCGAGCTGCATGGAGGGTCTGGATGACATTGCCAGGCTCCGGGTGGAGGTCACGGGCTCTGCTGGGGAGGGGGGCTGGGGCTGCAGGGAAGCATGTCTGCACCTCCGCTTTGCCCCCCTGGCTTGGCTGCAAGGCTCAAGCGGAGCCTTCCGAGATCTTGGACCGTTTTGGGAAGTTTCATCTCTAACCTTCTCGCCTTTCTCTCTGCTTAGAACCCTGGCCTTGGCTCTCTGCAAAGGTCACTGCACGGCCCAGATTGTCTCCCTCGCTCTTCCTAGGCCTTGGAACTCCAGAGGGGGCTCTTTGGAGGGCCAGCCGGCCAGAGAAAGAATCAGAATAGAATAGAGCTGGAAGGGCCCAAGGCACGCCCCTCCCCCCAGGCATTTTCCCACAAGCTCCATCCTAGAACATAGGATAACAGAGCTGGCAGGGACCATGGAGGTCTTCTAGTCCAACCCCCTGTCCAAGCAGGAGACCCTATGCCATTCCAGACAAGTGCCTGTCCAGTCTCTTCTTAAAAACCTCCAGTGATGGAGCACTTCTGAAGGCAGCTTCCACTGGTTGATTGTTCTCCCTGCCGGGAAATTTCTTCTTAGTTCCAGGTTGCTTCTCTCCTTGGTGAGTTTCCATCTTTTCTCGTCCTGCCTTCTGGTGCTTTGGAGAATAGGTTGAGCCCCTCCTCTTCTTTGGGGCAGCCCCTCAAATACTGGAAGGCTGCTATCACGTCACCCCTAGTCCTCCTTTTCTCTAGACTGGCCAAACCCAAATCCTGCAAGGGTTCCTCCTACGTTTTAGCCTCCAGGCCTTTAATCATCCTGCTTGCTCTTCTCTGCACTTTTTCCAAAGTCTCAACGTCTCTTTTGTGATGTGGGGACCAAAACTGGATTCAGGATTCCAGGTGTGGCCTTACGAAGGCTTTACAAAGTGGTGCCAAAACTTCCCGTGACTTTGATTCTATGCTTCTATTTATTTTTGATTCTATTTATACAACCCAGGATTGCTGTATTCGCTTTTTTGGCTGCTGCCGCACACGGCCGGCTCTGTCTGAGTGATCGTCCACTCGGAAAGGATCCCTCAAGCTGCACCAGGGGCTCTTGTGCGTGTTCAGCCCTGGGAGATTTTTGTTGCAATTAGCTGCTTGTTTTCTCCAGCCCACCCTGTGGTTCCCTTTATTGCTGTGGTTGTGAACACAGCACCCTCCGTGCTTGTGGCTTGCTGGCTCGTTTCAGAAAGAAAAAAAAAAGAAATCCGGGGTTTTTTTTTGTGTTTTGTTTTTGACACTCTTAGTTTGACTTTGCTTTTTTTTCAAGTCCAAGAGTTTGTGAGTCGTGATGAGCAGCAGGAAATGGTGTCACACATCTTCTGCCTCAGTTTTTTTCTTAACTGCTTTCTGGGTGCTTTTTTTAAAAAAATGCAAATGTTTTTGTAATGAAGTTTGCTTAAAAGGCACAGCCACGCAATGCCTTGTGTCTGTCTCTGGTGGGCATCCCAGTTTTCAACTCGGCCCCTTGAGCCTAAAGCCCTCGGGCAACTCCCGTGAGGTGCAAACAACCAGGTGCACACAGGTAGAGTTCAAACTTCATAACTTTATTTATTTTCTGCCTGTAATACAGGAATCTCCCCAGATTGTGGCAGCTTTCGCCTGAGGATGGCCAGATAGAGCTCTAGAGCAGGGCTGTCCAATCTTGGCCACTCTTGTGGACTTCAACTCCCAGAATTCCCCAGACAGCTAGATGGGAGAAGGGTTTGTTCTCTGTTTATATACAAGTGGCCTTCCCTGCCAGTGTAACTCCAATCAGGAAACTACCAACTCAGACAAGCAATAAGCAACAAGAAGGAACCACCAAGAACTCTCCCACATGTATAAAATGAGAGCAAACCCTTCTTCCTTCTAGCACTGATGATGTTACCCAGTTGGGTCATGAAACATCTGCAAGAAGCCCACAGTTCTCCTCCTCCTCCTCCTCCTCCTCCTCTACTGCTCCACAAACCCCGTCCCCTCTTAACCCTGATGATGTTCCCTAGTTGGGCCACGAAACGCCTGCAAGAAAACCACTGAGTTCAGAGAGCCCCAAGGAGCCCCAAAGTTCAACCCTGAGCTCCAAAGGTTCCCTTCTATTGGCTCTTCTTGTGTCTCCACCCATCCCTCTCATAAGGTCATCCCATTGGACGGAACATGAGGTCACCAAGTCACTGATTCCTCAGCCCACTTACCCATGCAGGTGGCTGGGTCCTTTCCCCCCAACTTCTCCACCTGTGTCCCCATCTTGTACCCACATTTATTTATTTATTTATTGTTTATATTTATATACCGCCCTTCTCCCGAAGGACTCGGGGCGGTGAACAGCCAACAGATAAAACACAAGAAACACAAAATTTAAAAACAATATTAAAATCCGATTAAATTAATTTGGCCCACAATTAAAAGCACCCCTGTATTAAAACCCATAATTAAGCAGTTTAAAAATTAAAACAATTTAAAAGAGTTAGGCCAGCCCGGCTTGTTGGAATAGATACGTCTTTAGGGCACAGCGAAAGGTGCGTAGATCCGGGATCCGCCGTATCTCCGGGGGCAGCTCATTCCAGAGGGTAGGTGTCCCCACAGAGAAGGCTCTCCCCCTGGGGGCCGCCAGTAGGCATTGTTTGACCGACGGCACCCTGACGGCACCCTCCCACCCCTCTCTGTGGGAGCGTACTGGTCGGTGGGAGGCTATCGGTGGCAGAAGGCGGTCTCATAAATACCCGGGTCCTAAGCCATGGAGTGCTCTAAAGGTGGTCACCAACACCTTGAAGCGCACCTGGAAGACCACTGGAAGACATGATTAGCTTGGGAGGGGCCTTGGGGCTCTACCCCCTGCTCAGGCATGGAAACCGTAGAGCAGTGATGGCGAACCTTTTCCGCACCAAGCGCCAAAAAGGGAGAACCTCATGTGCGCCCGTCAGGGCCGTGACCAGGAGGAGGAGCTGCCCAGGGGTCATGCGCACACCGGATAAGGTACTTCTGGTTTCTGGCGCGTGCCAGCCAGCCAGTCTTGCGGTTACTGCCGCGCCTGTGCACACGGCGATCAGCTGGTGGGCGCTGGTCTGCTGGTCACGCCGGAAAACGGAAGACCAGCTCTTCTGATTTTCGGCACTGCCACTTGCACAAAGGCCAGCTGATGGTCGTGCGCGCATGCGTGCCAGAAACCCGGAAGAGGAACAGGCAACACCGCACGTGCCAGGCAACATAGCTCCACGTGCCACTTCGGGCACATGTGCCATAGGTTCTCCATCACGGCCTTAGACCGTTCTGGGCAAATGGCAGTCCAGTCTCTTCTTTAAAAACTCCAGCGATGGAGCAGCCACAACTTCTGATAGCACAAAAAGGACTCTATTTATGGGCAGACCTTTTTCTGGGGCAGCCCCTCCCTCAGTGATGGAAGTCCCTCCCGGAATAATAGAATGACAGAATGACAGAGTTGGAAGGGACCTTGGAGGTCATCTAGTCCAACCCCTTGCTCCGGCAGGAGACCTGCTTAGACCATTCCAGACAGGCTCGCTTGTTTGCCTTGCACCAGTCCCTTCTTGCAAGGTTGCTGAGCCGTGACAGCTGTTGGCAAGGGCAGAAGCAGCGAAAGGACGCAGGGGAATGAGACAGGTAGACGCTTCCACACACACACACACACACACACCCAGCAGAGTTGGCTGTCATGGGGCAGGCGGATCTCCTGCAGGAAGCAGGTGGGAAAACGCAGGGCAGGTTTTCAGGCTAGCATGGGCAGCCTTTTCAATGTTTTGGTGAAATCCATTTGCGTAATAACCAGGAAGGACCTTGGCCCTGCTCTGGCCCCGATCCAGCCTCCGGTTGGCAAGAAGCTTTGCGAGGGGTGTCCTTTGCTAGGACGGATATAAGTGGCTGACTCTGCCTGTCAGACCTGCGTCGACTTAGGAAAGACATTTAGGAAAGAAAGACTCTTGACTCCGTTTGATTGAAGTGATAGATTCCTTTAGTAAAGTTAAGTGGTTGCAGTGAAAGTGAAGCTAGATCTAAATATCCCCATGCAAAGGTTACACTTTTCCCCCTTTCCCTGGCCCTCCCTACCCCCCCCCCCCAACCAGTCCATCAGTGTCCAATAGGACGCCTTTATGAGGCTTTGGGAACAGCTCGGAGCATGGCACCTCTTAGTGCAGTTTTGCATTCAGTTCCCAGGCCAGGTGTCCTTGTTGGATGGTTTATTCCGATTTGGCACCTCTGGTTCTCACCCCTCCCACCGATTGTCTTCTGCTTCCCAGGCCCCACGTGTTGCTATCCCCAGATTCCTTCCTCCTCCCTTGCAATTTATGGCAGGATGCCCCCCGAAGTGAAGCACCTGAAGATGGCAGACCTGACCTTGCCTTTGTCTTTCTTTCCCAGTTCCTGCGGGAAGACCTGAATTACCACGACCCAACCATCAAGCACAGCACCTTCCACGGGGAGGACAAGCTCATTAGCGTGGAAGATCTTTGGAAAACCTGGAAGGTGTCGGAAGGTAAGCCCAGAGGGCACCCGCAGGAAAGAAATCCGGGCCTGCCAGGAAAGAACGCGGCGGCTGGCTCGGAACTCACCATCTCCTGACTGCAGGAAGAGGCTTCAGGAAGGGCTGCTTGGCCCCGAGGGCCCCAGGGAAATGCTGAGAAGGGGCAAGAGAAGAGATGGAGGTTCCCCCTCCCGCCCCCCAAGAAAGGGCAATGGACAGGAAAGGCTTAGCATCCACTTTGGCTGTGGGGCCCTTGCTGCTCTCTTGAGTTTTGGTGGTTTTCTTGCAGACATTTCATGACCCAACTAGGAAACTTCATCAGTGTAAGGAGGGTATGTGTGGAGAGGAGGAGGAGGAGGAGGAGGAGGAGGAGGAGGACTGTGGGGTTCTTTGTGATCTTTGAGCTTTGTTCATGACCCAACAACATCATGACTGCTAGAATGGAATGGGGTTTAATCTTGCTTATATACAGTAGCATGGGTGTGGTTCATCATTCCTTGATGAGGATTGTTTGTCTGGTGTTAATCCCTGCTTATCTGGTTGTGGGCTGCTGGAAACGATTTGTTCTGGTCTTTTTGTTTCCTTTGTAGCTTTTTGTTGTCTTGTTGAATGGTGTGTAAATGTGTGATTTATGACACCATAGGCACTGGCAATGATGACGTTATCTAGTTTGGGTCATGGAACGTCTTCAAGAAAACCGCCAAGCTCAGAGAGCACCAAGGACCCCACGGTTCAACCCTGAGCTGCAGATATTCTCTTCCACTTATCCAGTCTGGTCTCTGCAGAAAGAGAAACCCATGTCAAGCGCGTGGGAAAATTAGGAAGTCCGGGCAGTTCAAATGAGTATAAAGTTTTATTGCAAGCTTAGGCTCTCTAGAAGAATCTCAACTATTAACTGTCAAAATGAATTGGTGGCAGATAAGAGTCAATGGAGTTCAAGGTGGGCTGGGCGTAGATCTCTTGTGGGCACGAAGGGACTCGAGTCTGGTGAGGTGTTTGACCCTTCCCTCCCTCGGGCTCAGCCCGGTCATCTCCTACCACTCACGGCTGGGCAACAGGTTTGAGAAAGGAAGCTTCTCTCCAGCTGATGAGGTGCAGAAGGCAACTTCCTACAGGGAGGTCACTCTCAACTCCTGCCCTCCTCCTGCCCTCCTCCTGCCCCCTCCCTCTCGTGGGCCTTGGTTTCCTCCGCTTCTTCCTCCTTCCTGACTCTGCTTCCCCAGCAGCTGCTTCTGCCTCCTGCAGACCGCTTCTCTCCTCCCTCGAGGGAACCTGTTGCAGGACAGCGTGACTTGTTTCCGTTCATCACAGAACTGTTTGTTTTGAAACTTTGGACAATTGCATTGAGAGGTGGTTGTTTTTTTTCAACCGTTTGGCAAGGTGTTTCATGCAACACAGCTGCCTGGGCAATGGGGAAGGACGGGCCAATAACGAATGTTTTTCAAGATGTCTTTTGGCGATCTCCTTAGTGGAGATGTACAGGCCAAGAGACTTGGGGTGATGTCACAGGAATGCCTTAA
Organism: Pantherophis guttatus; assembly: GCF_059756535.1. Lineage (NCBI taxonomy): Eukaryota > Metazoa > Chordata > Lepidosauria > Squamata > Colubridae > Pantherophis > Pantherophis guttatus. The sequence goes on along the minus strand of NC_142067.1, from coordinate 887,974 downwards.
AGCAGGGCGTCTCCGACCCTGGCAGCTTTAAGACCTGTGGACTCCATAGGGGGCTGAGGAATTCTGGGAGTTGAAGTCCACAGGCCTTAAAGTTGCTGAGGTTGGAGACCCCTGCCTTAAAGAGGAAGCACAGGAGCCGCTGGTGTAGATAGGAGTGAGGGGATTGAGGAGGGCTTGGGGGGGGGGTCTCTCTTCCTCTGGCCACGGAGGCTGACTCTGTCCCGCAGCTTTAGAGATTCATTCAGAGCGGAGGGGAGGGGAGGGGAGGGCTGAGCCTGGATGGAGGAGGAGAAGGGCCGTCTCTCCTGTGGGTGGCCCTCTCATTAGGGCAGTGGCAGACCGGTCAGCCACCCCCTCCCCATCATTTTCAGTGATGCCAAAAGGACTCTGAGCATCAGGGGGAGAGGCTCCCTCTTCAGTGAGACCTTTGAGCCTTTCAAAATCTGTTTCACAAATAAGTTCTTTTGCATGGGGTGACTTTTCTGTCCAACCCAGCCGGTCAGGCTGCCCCGGACCAGGACCAGGCGCTGTGCCCAGAGGCTTGTGGAGACAGAGGGAAGCCCTCCAGGAACAAAGAGCAAGCCCTCCATGCAGGCGTCTGGCTGACACGGGTGCTGAGAGCTTCCTCAGATAACACGGCTGCTCTCAGCCAACACTCCTCCCTTATCCTGCTTTGGCTTCCCCTCGTCAAGCGCCAGGCTCTGCTGGAGCAGCCGGTTATCTGGGGGGCTCTAAGCTGTCTTGCAGCTGGATGCTCCTGGGCCCCTCCTGTCAGCACGTTAGAGAAAGGGTGCTGAAGCCCTGCAGGGAGGGCAGAGAAGGGGGGGGACCCAAGGCTAAAGCATACGAAGAAGGACGGTTTGCAGGAACTGGGCCTGTCTAGTTTAAGGAAAAGAAGGACCAGGGGGGACATGATATCAACCTTCCAGTACCTGAGCGGAGTTTGTTTTCGTTTCGGACTTGTAAGCCACCCAGCCAGTCATTGACTAAGATGGGCAGTTATAGAAATTAGATAGACGGAGAAACGGATGGATGGATAGATAGATGATAGACAGACGGATGTTTTGTGCTCCTAGAGTGCCCCCTGTCCCCCGCGGTGGGTGGGTGGAGCTTGTGCTGGGTGATGTAGACCTTGGTACCAATCCAGCCCAGCAATTCCCCCCCCCCCCTTTTCCTTCCTGTAGGTGAATTCCGTGTGTTTATAGAGAGCTCAGGAGGGCCGAGGGGGAAAGGTCTTTGCTTCTCTGAGCCTGGTGACCGAGGCAGGTGAGGCCCCCAGCAGCTCATAAGCCCCGCCTGGGTAGATCCGCCTGGCCAGAGCAGTTCTAAGAGAGTGGCCAAAGACCCCTCGGCTGACTCTGCGCTCTTTCTGCTAAAGCTCAGCTCCTCCTCGGCTCCTTTGAAAGCAGCTGAAGCCCCCGTGGCCTCCGTCCAGCTGTGCCGGAGGGGGCAGAACAGCTGGAAAACCCCTCCCCCCCAGGCATTCCTCCTTCGGGCAAAGGGGCTGAGCAAAGCCTCCTTTCTCTCTCGTGTGTGAGAATGAGCCTTTGGAGCCTGGGACTTTTCCTTTCTAAATGAGCTGCACAATTGCAAAAGTAAACACCGGCAGTTGTGGCCCTTGAAAGGAGCTGCTCCGTTTATTCTTAGGTTTATTTTCCTCCCCAAATTAGTCACAAATGCTTGTTTATTTTATGACAAGGTCAGAAAGGAGCATTCAAGCATTCAGCCTCCCAGGCTCTGCCCGCCTGGGCAGAAAAACTGCCAGTCCTTGACTTACGACCACAATTCAGCCCAAAATTTCTGTCGCTAAGGGAAACATTTGTTAAGTGAGTTTTGTCCCATTTTACGACCTTTCTTGCCACATTTGTTAAGTGAATCACTGCAGTTGATAAGTTAGCAACTTGGTCGTTAATTGAATCGGAAGGTTGCAAAGGGGGATCACGCGAACCCGGGACGCTGTGACCGTCATAAATGTGAATCAGTTGCTAAGCATCCGAATGTCAATCACATGATCATGGGGATGCTGCAATGGTCGTAAGTGTGAAAAACGTTCATAAGTCACTCTTTTCATTGTGGTTGCAACTTTGAACTGTTGTAAGTCGAGGACTGTCTGCAGTTTAATCGGCCCTTTCCAGATTCCTCTCCTTGGGATGAGGCTGCCCTGACTCTTGGGGTGCAACCTGCTCTTCTAGAACATAGAATGCGAGAGCTGAAAGGGACCTCGGAGGTCTTCTAGTCCAGCCCCCTGCTCAAGCAGGAGGCCCTAGACTATGCTGGACCAACGGCTGTCCCGTCTCTTCTTGAAAACCTCCAGTGATGGAGCAGCCACAACTTCTAGTGGCAAGCCGTTCCACTGGCTAGCTGTCCTCACTGTCAGAAATTTCTAGTTCTAGGCTGGATTTCTCTTATAAGTTTCCATCCGTTGCTTCTCGTCCTGCCTTCAGGGGCTTTGGAGGATAGGTGGACCCCCTCAAACCGGGATCATCCCAGGGCTCCAGCATCCCTGCTTTTCCTCTGCTGGTAGGGAAAGCGACCAGACTGGGAGGGTCTCCATCACCTCCAGTCTCCCCCCCCCCCCAGCCCTTTCTTCCTTCTCCCTGCTGAATAAACAATAGTAGAAGGGAATTTATACTTCAACATACTTTCATAGCAAGGCCTTACAGAGCAGAGCTGAACAATGGAGTGATCCAAATTAATGCTGACTGGGATGGGAGACCCCCGCAAGCCCACCCCCCACCCCCTGGCAGTGGCAATCTGCTCCCTCTTTCCTCCCTCCCTCCCTCTTTCCTTTCCTTTCCTTTCCTTTCCTTTCCTTTCCTTTCCTTTCCTTTCCTTTCCTTTCCTTTCCTTTCCTTTCCTCCCTCCCTCCTTCCCTCCCTCCCTCCTTCCCTCTCTCCTCTCCTCTCCTCTCCTCTCCTCTCCTCTCCTCTCCTCTCCTCTCCTTTCCTTTCCTTTCCTTTCCTTTCCTTTCCTTTCCTTTCCTTTCTACAGTTCAGGTGATAATGTTATCTAGTTTGTTAATGAAACGTCTGCAAGAAAACAACCAAGCTCCGAGAACATCCCAACATTAAATATTGCCATTGAAATTAAGATATATGGCAGGGTGAAGATAGAGTCTTCCCTTAAACCACCAGCCCACCCACCCACCCCCAGCATGACACACACTCCCATGGAGACCCCAGGCCAGCGGGCAGAACCAGGTTTGCCAAGAGGTAGTGGGCAGATCCCTCCTCGTGGGGCACAGTGGCCCTCTTGTAAGGCTCTCTCCTGACTCCAGTTATATCAATCAGAGGACGGAGTAAAGAAGATCATAGAAAGGATAAATAATAATAATATTACAGGGTCGGTAAATGCACATAGACCTTAGGCAGGACTGTGAGAATCGGGGGGGGGGGGGCTTCAGCTGAGGGACGGCAGGAGGGGGAATAACTTTGTGTGTGTCTCTCTCTGCTTCTTCTGCAGTCTACAACTGGACGGTGGAGGAAGTGGTGCAGTGGCTGATCACCTACGTGGAGCTCCCCCAGTACGAAGAGACCTTCCGGAAGCTTCAGCTCACGGGCCACGCCATGCCCAGGTCAGCCTGCCCTGCCGTGGCCCAGGATTCAGGGCGTCGGACCCAGAGAGGGGGACGGATTCGGGGGTTGTGGCTTTGAGGGAGAGGGAGTTTTTGGGAGGCTGCTGGTGCTCCTGAGAGACCCCCGGCTGCTTCTCAAAAAAAAAACCCATGATTTTTTTTTCTCTTTTTGAACCAGTGCTATTTTTATTTCATTTATTTTTTTATCACAGCTTTGTTAATTTTACAAATGGCTCAAGGCGACACAGATACCCAACATTCTTCCTCCGATTTTCCCACAACAACAGCCCTGTGAGGTGGGCTGGACTGTGAGAATGGGAGTGGCCCAAAGTCACCCAGCCGGCTCTCATACCTAAGGCGGGACTAGAACTCTCCGTCTCCTGGTTTCTGGACCAGCACCTGAACCGTTGGACCAACTAGCTCTTCTCTTCTTCTGCTGTTTTTTGTCCATGGTTGCCCATGTGTAGAGTTTGAACCCTTGGCCAAGGAAGTCCCCTTTGCCGAGAAATCTGCAGTTCATTTTCCAGATCAGGGCTCTAACAATACTAAGTATATATAAATACCAAAAGCAAATACAGTTGAATATGAAAGTAAACAAGATTTTGTTTTTCCTATCTGGCGTTATCCCATATAAAACGAACTTTGATCCTTGGATGGATGGATGGATTTAAAAAATACCTTAATTCTTTTCAACACCCCAAAATCTGTGTGATCTTTTCATACGTAATGCAGAATCCCTTACCTTTTGCCACTCTTGGCACCTCTTATGAAATCCTCCTTTCCCTGGGTCTGAGAAAATGCTGCTTGGAAGTTAAAGGAGCTTTGGAGCACAGAAACCCCCAGTGAGATCGATTAAGCTTAATCAAGGAACCTGAAACGTGCAAAATTTACTTGCATGCCTGTCCCAGAATCTCTGTTTCCAGACTTCCGCTGGGGATTTGCACAACCGAAGGGATCAAACTGAGAAAGTCGGGTGGGTGTGATTGCCAAGAACCGCAAGGAAAAAGCCTCTTTTGCTATAGCAGGGGTATCCTGCTGGCTGGGGAATTCTGGGAGTTGAAGTCCACACGTCTTAAAGTTGCCAAGGTTGGACACCCTTGTGCTACAGGAAAGGGGGTAAGGCTGGAGGTTCTGCAACCTGCTGCTCTCCAGTCCCGAAAGAAGCCACGACATCTTCAGGGCCATCAGGTGAGAAGGTGCCTTCAAGACCAGTTGACTGCAGAAGATCTGGCAGGATTTGGGTGTGGTCTGGAGACCCAAGGCTGCCTTTGCTTCAGCCAACTTTCCCTGGAAAATAATTGCCCTGCCTTGGACCACTCGCCTTTCCTAGGGAGGGAGGTTATCCCGCCGGAAGCCACACCTGCTTGGCTGGATCTGCATCTCCTCCATCGTTGTGGAAGCTAGACAGGTCTTCCCACCTGTCGTCTCTCTTCCATGCAGTTGAGGTGCTAGAGGGCAGGTCTTGGATTTGGCAACTCTGCAGAGACCCCCGGTATGGACCTTACCTCTTTTATGAAGTCCCATTCAGATGTTGCCTTCAAGACCTTGAGAAGAACCTGGAAACGGCTTCTAATCTTGTTCCTGTGACCAGCAGCACACCTGAACTGACCCTCTGGGGGTCCTTGGTGCTCTCTGAGCTTGCGGTTGTTTCATGACCGAACTAGGTAACATCATCAGTGCTAGAAGGTTGCGTAGAACGTTCATGACTCAACTGGTTCTACAAAACCTCCTAGCACTGATGATGCTATTTAGTTTGGTCATGAAACATGTGCAAGAAAAGCACCAAGCTCAGAGAGCACTAAAGGCCCCACAGTCCTCCTCCTCCTCCTTATCTCTGGGGGAAAAAAAAAACCCTCCCTTCTAGCACCGATGATGTCACCTAGTTGAGTAATGACATACCTGCAAGAAAACCACCAGGCCCCACAGTTGAGCCCTGAGCTACAAATATTCTTCTGAGCAGATTCTGTTGAGGGAAATTGAGGTGCCGCCTTTTGCCAGCCTGACCTTCCCTCTTCCTTAGATGCACAACTCTCTCGCTCTTCCTTGCAGGTTGGCCGTCAGCAACGCCACCCTGTCAGGGATGGTTCTGAAGATGACCGACAGGAGCCACCGGCAGAAGCTGCAGCTGAAAGCCTTGGACACCGTCCTCTTCGGCCCGCCTCTCCGTGAGTGACCCTCCAGCGTCCCAGGGTGCTAGGAGGCTGGGAGTGTGTGTGTGTGTGTGGTGTGTGTGTAGGTGGGGGGGGGGTTGGACTTTCACTCCCAGCGTCCTGAGCTGAGCAGGCCAAGGAGTTGTGGGAACGTTAGTTCAAGCAATTTGAAGGCTGGAATGGATTTCCCAGCAGCCCTGAAGCGGGGTGACCTCCCTCCTTGTGGCTTGGCTGAGGCATTTCTGAGGAAGTGTGACCGGTTGTGAGTGTGATCACAACTCTTTGAGGTTTGCAGCGACCGCTGTGACTCTCCTGTGTTGCTGAGGGGGAGGGGGAGGAGAAAATGCCCGAAGGCTGCCCCTCCGCGGTGGGACCTCTTTGTCCTGGGGACGGGCCCAGTTGTCTACGCAATTAGGTGGCAAACCTGGTTTCTGCCTTTTGCAAAAAAGGTTGCGAAAATTTTACGACCGTCAACGACTTGCGACAGTGACGGGCAGGCTTCGTTCCAGTTGTAAGTCAGGGACGACCTGTGGCTCAGAGTTCTTATTTATTTTATTGATTAAATTTATACACTGCCTATCCTGCAGTTAAGGGAGGGGGCTTTGGCTAAACCTCCTGTTCAGGAAGTCCTCGACTTACAACCATTCGTTTAGTGACCGAAGCCTCAAACACACTGAAAAAAGTGACCGTTTTTCACACTTTCACCACCGTTGCAGCATCCCCCGTCTCACGTGATCAAAAGTCAGGTGCTTGGACAACTGGTTCATATTTACGACGGTCACAGAGTCCCAGGGTCACGCGATCCCCTTTTGCGGCCTTCAGATAAGCAAAGTCAGCGGGGAAGCCAGATTCACTTAACAACCGGGTCACTAACTTAATAAGTGTACTGATTCACTTAATGGTGTTAAGAAAGATCGTACAATGAGGCAAAACTCACTTAGCAACAGAAATTGTGGTCGTAAGTCAAAGAGTACCTGTAAACGCAATGGGAATTTTGCTTTTGTTTTGTTTCCTAGTTGCATTATCTGAGGTGTGTCTTTGTATTTGTGTTGGAACTCACTTTTTCCTGGGTGTTTTTTCTATTTTATCACCATGAGGCCATCAGTACAGAAGGAAACAGGACCAGTGAGAGTGGAGTTTCTTTTATGGTTTTTGAGAAAAGGACGAGCAGTCTAATCCGTTGGAACTCATTCACGGCATATTTGATGCTTTCAGACTTAATTTAGTTTCTTACTCTGTGTGTGTGTGTGTGTGTGTGTGTGTGTGTATTTGTAGATTTAAAGGAATAGTTTAGGGGAAGGACAGAGAGCCCTCTAATGCAGGGGTCTCCAGCCTTGGCAACTTTAAGCCTGTCGGACTTCAGCTCCCAGTTGGCTGGGGAATTCTGGGAGTCGAAGCCCGCCAGGCTTAAAGCTGCCAAGGTTGGAGACCCCTGCTCTAATGGGATTATTACCGCATCTGTATATTCTTCTAATGCCGAGGGATTTCTCTCCTTGTGGGGTTGTGTATATAATGGCTTATGAGTCCTTCACTGCTTTGACGATCTGTTTAAAATACGAGCAGATGTCTTGGTCCTTTCTTTTTCATTTTATGTGTTTATTTGCTGTTTTAGCTGGAGCACTTCATTCCAGCTCTCTACACCAGCGTTTCCCAACCCAGGGCCCTCGAAGACCTGGGGAATCTGGGAGTGGAAGTCCACACCTCTTAAAGGGCCCTGTGTTGGGAAACGCTGCTCCATCTACATCAGGGCTGTCAAATTCAAGGCCTGAGGGCCGGATCCAGCCCACGGGGCCATCCTGGAAAATGTAAGGGGCCGGCCCGCATGGCTTCGGCCCGGTCTACCCAATGCAAAGAGGAAACATTGGGCCAGTAGTTTGGGGAGCAAGCTAGCCACACCCATCCAGTCAGTCATGCCCCCCTCCAGCCCCTCCCCCAGGTCAACCACAGCCCTCAATGAAATTTTGACACCCCTGATCTACATCAACAGTTGGAAGGAAGGAAGGAAGGAAGGAAGGAAGGAAGGAAGGAAGGAAGGAAGGAAGGAAGGAAGGAAGAAAGAAAGAACTGGTTATGTGATCAGAATTCAGGCCCTTGGCCAGTGGCGTGTACCCACTGTTGCAGCATCCCAGAGTCATGTCGTCCTTTGTGACCTTCTGAGGAGCAACGTCAGTGGGGAAGCCAGATCCATTGAACAACTTAAACTCTGTGGCAAAAGAGGGGGTACTTTGGGGCAAAACTCACTTGTTAACAAATGCCTGGCTTAGCAGCAGAAAGGTTGGGCTCAATTGCGGTCATAGGTCGAGGACTACCTGTCTACCGGCATGATGTACTGGCACCCTTGGCAAAAGCAGGCCTACTTTCACAAAGGACTCCAGCAGAGCAGAGCAAAACTCCAGGGGTCTCGCCAGACGGAGACCCAAGCGAGGTGAGCCCCTCTCTTCAGATGCTCCTTCACGGAAGGTCAGCCGGAGCCGGTTCCTCCTTCTTGGGGTTTCCTCTGCTCGGCCACAAGCCAGGAAGGAAGGCGTCCATCTTCCCCGGCTGAGCTCACGTTGGCCGCCTTTGACGGAGGTTGCTCCATTGTGAGGAGGAGTTGAAACTGGTCCCAGCAAGCTGGCAAGCGGAGGGGCTGGGCTGCTGCTTCTTGGGAACCTTCTCTCGCATTGTGTGTGTGTGTTTCACAACATGTGAACAAGAAGCAACAGGTGGAAGACTGTCAGAAGGAGGTCCTACCTGGAACGAAGGAGAAATTTCCTGAGGGTGAGAACAATTAATGAACAGAACCGCTTTCCTCCAGGAGTGGCGGCTGCTCCGTCATTGAGGCCTTTAAGAAAAGATTGGACAGCCATTTGTCTGGGATGCCCTAAGGCCTCCTGCCTTGGACTAGAAGGTCCCTTCCGGCCATAGGGTTCTACGAAAGGCTTTAGACAGAACAAGAAGCAACGGATGGACACTCCTCATGGAGAGAAGCAATTTCCTATCCGTGGAATGACTTGCCTTCAGCAGAAGTGATGGCTGTTCCATCATTGGAGGTCTTCAAGAAAAGATTGTGCAGAATGGTATAAGGTTGGGGAAGGGGGTTGGACCAGAAGACCTCCAAGCTCCCTTCCAGCTCTAGGATTCTTGGAGCCCCATGACAGGTGGGAAACACCAGGAACTGGATCTGGCAGGTTCTTCTCCCTCTGCGGAGAATCCCCCCCCCCCCAATGATGGAAGAACCTGGATGATGAGCCGTCCTGGCTTCAGGTCTGAAGGGAAGGGCCTGGACAGTTGGAAGATGCTGTTTAATGGTTTCCTGGCTCAACCCTTTGGAAACGGTCCTGAAGATGCAAGAGAACCTGGAGACCTGCTCAAGAAGGTCCATTCTTCTTCCTTGGGGTTTGCTCCAACATCCCTGCCATGCGACACTTGGTCTCCAGGTTGGGCCAGCCTGTATTTACATCGCTAGAGCCCTGCAGATTTGGCACAGAGGTTGCTGTCTGAGGAATCCGATTGTGGGTCACCAGCTGTGGACCGAGCCTGTGCAGATCTCCTCGGGCACCAGCGGATCCTCTTTAAGGCCTGAAGAATCCCTGGGGGCTTCTGCACCTCCCCCCCCCCCAAACCAGGAAAATGAAATCCTGAAGCTGCTGAAGGAAGGCAATTATCCTGCTTCATTAAGGATGAGGAGGCTGAACGAAGAACAAATAACTCCCTAATGCTTGGTCCAAAGGCTGATTGCTGAAAGAACAATCGGTTCTTTCTTTCTGAGAAGAACATCTCCTTCCTTCCTTACTTTCTGCAGAGATTTTATCTAGTTGCAAACTGAAAACATTCCCAATCTCTTTCTAAACTGCGTTTTTGGCTACTTCCAGACCGATGGCTGTAAGTTTATTTTATTTATTACATTTATCTGCAGCCCATCTCTCTGCAGGAGGTTCATGGAGATATTCCTTACTGATTGACCCCTGTGAGGCTTTCTGACTTCCTGAGGGCCTTGGCCAAAACTCATCGACAATACGACCTCTGGAGTTGCTGTGGCTGGTTTTAACTGCGCTAAAACCACACGCCCGTAATTCTCCAAAGCCCAAAGGGCGGGCCCCTGAAGAGCCACTCGTGGAGATGCGTGTCTGAAGGTGGCTTAGGAGTCACAGCCAAGCCCCAGGGGGTCAGAGGAGAAGCGGGGGGGGGAGGGGGGCTTGATCGCTTCCAAAAATTATGAAGGGTTTGGGGTCAAAGATATGTATTTATTTATACTTCATATCTCTCAGCCTCCCGTCTCCCTCGGAGAGGGACTCTGCGTGGCGTACAACATAACTGATAAAATTAAACTTGAAAATCAGAATAATTTAAGATTTTAAAAAATTTAAATTATAAAACCATTTTATAAAAAATTCTAGAACAGAACAGAATTACAGTTCCAAGATGGTGGATTAACGGTTGTTAATAGAGTTGAGGGGGACAGCCAGCCCCATGGTTGTGAGGGCCCGTGCGTCCCCCAAGCAAGGCCACAAGGCCAAGGGCTCCATCCCTGGAGGCTTTCGAGAAGAGACTGGACACCCATAGGGTCTCCTGCTTGAGCAAGGGGTTGGACTAGAAGACCTCCAAGCTCCCTTCCAGCTCTGTGATTCTGCTGTTACGTTACTTGGATCTCTCATGAAGATGCAGGCTTATTCTGCCTGCCCCTTCTGGCCCATTCAGACCTTCCAGGAGAGACGAGTATCCCTGATCTGAGAATTCCCCTCCCCTCCCCTGGAATCTGGAAGCCCGGCGGGGTGCTGGCCTCCAGATCAGATCAAAGCCGGCCGAGGAGGGGAAGGGAAGGAGCTGGGTGGGTCTCCTTGTTGACGCTCTTCCACTTCTGTTTCCCCAGTGACCCGTCATAACCACTTGAAAGACTTCATGCTGGTGGTGTCCATCGTGATTGGCGTGGGAGGCTGCTGGTTTGCTTACATCCAGAACCGCTACTCCAAAGAGCACATGAAGAAGATGATGAAGGACCTCGAAGGCCTTCACAGGGCTGAGCAGAGTCTCCACGACCTCCAGGAAAGGTGGGTGGGCCGCTTCCTCCTTCCAGCTGGAACCCTTGACGGAGACGGGGGCTGATCCCTTTCCTTCCTTCCTTCCTTCCTCCCTCCCTCCCTCCCTCCGTGTGCCCGGGCGAAGTCTGCATGCGCTTCAGCTCCCTTGAGAAACATTGGATGAATTCCCCACAGGGTGAGTGTGGTGGGCCTTCACGTATGTCAGGGAGGTGGTTGCCCCCAACCCATTTTTTATTTTGGTTGTACTTGCTCCAGCACATCCCCAAGAGATGCTGCCAGAAGAGATGTGATCAATAACGGGAGAAAGGGTTTTTTTTTTAAATGCCCTCTGAGCTTGGTGGTTTGGCTCAGGAATTCTGGGAGTTGAAGTCCATGGGTTGCTAAGTCGCCAGAGTTGCCCAACCCCGAGCCCTTGGGCTGATGGAAACTACAGTCTTCCACCTGGATTGAGAGAGGTCACCTGCCCCTCAGGTCCTGTGGCCTGGGAGCCTTGCAGGAGCTACTTGGGCTTGCAAGTCCACAGTGGGGCTGATCTCCTGGGCTAATTCTGGACCTACAGATCTCCAAGGAGTCTTGGAAACTTCCTGATGGTCTCTGGGTGGTGCTTAGGATTTTTTCTCTCTCTCCGGCCCCCGGGCGTCCCTGGGGTAGTCCTGCCTTTAGATGCCTGCATGGGGATCCTTCCTAGGCAGTGGAGGTTTCCGAACTCATCTGCCCCCTTTATGGAGGACCTGCCTGTCCACCTTCCTCCATGTCTCATTTTTTGTGACCCCGGGACACTGCGACAGTCATAAATAGGAACCACTTGCCGAGCGTCTGAATTTTGATCACGTGACCCCAGGGGTCCTGCAGTGGTCGTAAGTGTGAAAAACTGTCATAAGTCCCTTTCTTCAGTGCCGTTGAAACTTCAGTCACTAAACGAACCGTTGTAAGTCAAGAAGTTCCTGCACTCGGATTAGATGCGGTTGCTTCAGTCACTTGGCCCTCGGGCGCTTTGAAGAAAGTTCTCCTTGGCAGAGTGGCAGCTGGATGGAATGGACTAGAAGACCTCCAGGGTCCCTTCCAACTCTCTGGTCCTCTTCTAATTGTCCCTCCGGAGGTCCCTGCCTGCCCCACCTCTTCCGCCCATGAGGTTCTCCGCTAGAGGAGGCTGCCCTGAAACCAAAGGAAGGAGGTTCCAGAAGATCTCCAAGGGATTCCTGAGATGGTCCCTCCCAGCCCAGCTTCCTCCTTTGCCCTGGCTCCCCAGATCCTCCCCGGGATCTCCTCCTTGGCCCCTCCTGCTGGGCTCAGGAGGCCTCCGTCCCTTCCGCCTTTCCTCCAGATCCCGCTTGGCCCTGCTCTCATCGGCCGGGAGGGCCTGCCCCCTCCCTCCCTCCCCACGTGTCCCTCTCTTCCTCAGGCTGCAGAAGGCCCAGGAGGAGCATCGCTCGGTGGAGGTGGAGAAGGTCACCCTGGAGAAGAGGCTGCAGGACGAGATCAGCATCGCCAAGCAAGAGGCCCACCGGCTCCGGGAGCTGCGCGAAGGCACCGAGAACGAGCTCAGCAGGCAGAAGTATGCCGAGCAGGAGCTGGAGCAGGTACGCCTGGGGGGTTGGGGGTGAGGGAGGGGGTGGCCCCTGCTGGGGACCCGGGCTGTGCGGGGTCCTTGGTGCTCTCTAAGCTTGGTTGTTTCCTTGCAGACGTTTTCATGACCTGACTAGGTGACAGCATCAGTGCTAGTGATGGTGATGATGATGATGATGATAGCACTGAAGGTGTTACCTGGTCAGGTCATGAAACGTTTGCAAGAAAACAACTGAGCTGAGAGAGCACCAAGGACCCCCCCACACACTGCTCCTCCTCCTCCCTGCAAACCCTGTGGCCTCCTAGCACTGATGGTGTTCCCTAGTTGGGTCATGAAATGTCTATAAGAAAACCACCAGGCTCAGAGAGCACTAACAACCCCACAGTCTTCGTCCTTCTCTTCACAACGCTCCCTCCCTCCCAGCACTGATGATGTTCCCTAGTTGGGTCATGAAACATCTGCCAGAAAGCTACCAAATAGAGAGAGAACCAAGGGCCCTTCATTTCAACCCCGGGCTGCAACTATTCTCTTTTCTTGGTCCCTGAACCTCCTACTTCTGGACTTCTGGCCCTTGACCTGCCGCCTTTCGGACTGACCCCAACCCTCAGCTGTCTCTGGGCCTGTGGGGTGTCCACATAAGCACCAAGCCTCCCCACGGCTGCTGTTGCTATTCTCCGGGGTGTGTCCTCTCTGCCCTCTGAAGCCCTGCTGGGGCCCTTATGTCTCCCCCCCCCAGGTGCGCATGGCCCTCCGGAATGCGGAGAAGGAGCTGGAGTCCCACAGCAGCTGGTCGGCCCCCAATGCCCTCCAGAAGTGGCTGCAGCTGACCCACGAGGTGGAGGTCCAGTACTACAACATCAAGAAACAGAACGCGGAGAAGCAGCTGCTCCTGGCCAAAGAGGGGGTGAGTGCCGGGGTGGCCATCGTGAGGATGCCCCCCCCAAATCCCTTTTCAACCAGTCACATACAGCAGGGAGGGGCCTCCCAACCTTGGCAACTGATACACAGGTAGCCCTCAGCTTACAACCACAATCGAGACCAGCATTTCTGTTATTAATCGAGGCGGTCGTTCAGTGAATCCCAGCTGATTTTGCATCTTTTTTGCCATGGTTGTTAATTGAATCATGCGGTCATTAAGTGAATCCAACTCCCCCCACTGACTTAGCTGGCTGGAAGCTGCCTGGGAAGGTGGCCAGGGAAGCTCACACAACCCCAGGAGCTTTGCGACTGTTGTATACATTACCAAGCACTCAAATTTTGATCATGTGACCATGGTGATGCTGTGTCGGTTATAAGTGTGAGACCAGTCATAAGTCACTTTTTCAGGGCCGTTGCAACTTTAAATGGTCACTAAATGAATAAGTTGAGGACTACCTGTATAGATGTGATGGAATGTAGGTAGGAGGGGCTTCATTCAAGAAAATCAAGAGACAGCTCAGCCTGGATATTTTGTGGGTGAGAAAGAGGGTGAAGGCAGCTCCTCCTCACTAGTTCCCAGAGTGTACGGTAGATGCAGATAGGAGAGGCTTCAGCCTGGCAAGATTCTGTCTGTGGGTGTGAAAAATGAAGACGAATCGGCACCTGTTGTTCTGGGCTTGGGGCCAGGCAGTAGTGCTTGAACCTGTCCCATCTTCCTCCAAAGGGAGCACCGTGTGGCTTTCCTTCCTTAGCTAGAACCTTCTCTGTTTTACTGTTTCCATTCTGCAGCGAACGGAAAGAATCTTTGTAAGGGCTGCAAAGCAGGTATCCCAGTCGTGGGAAGATGAGGAGGGGGTGGAGCCCGTAGCAGCTCCCCATTGCCACTAGGGGGCCTCTGTCCGTGGTGGAATCTGCAGCTGAAGGGAGGGGGGAATGAAGAGATGGGTCCTTCAGATGGCAGGGAGGGAGCCACCACGGAGAAGGCCCTTCTTCCTGGACCCCCCTCCCCCAACATCCCCTGCCTCCCTGCTCTGGTGGGTCTGGTGGAGATGGCTGAGAAAAGGGGGAGGGGGAAGAAGAGTTGGAGGAACTGGGGACGGCCAGTCTAGAGAACTTCTTTTCTCTAGCGGGGGTGGGGGGTGGGGGGACTTGATAGCAGCATTCCAACATTTGAGGGGCTGCCCCAAAGAAGAGGAGGCTATTCTCCAAAGTACCAGAAGGCAGGACAAGCAACGGATGGAGGGAAACTAACCAAGGAGAGAAGCAACCTGGAATTAAGGAGAAACTTCCTGACAGTGAGGACAATTAACCAGTGGAACAGCTGGCCACCAGAAGTTGTGGGGGCTCCATCACTGGAGGTTTTTAAGAGAAGACTGGGCAGCCACCTGTCTGAAATGGTATAGGGTCTCCTGCTAGAGCAAGGGGCTGGACTAGAAGACCTCCAAGGTCCCTTCCATCTCTATTCTGATTGATAGAAGGCAGAATTCCCAGCAGATCAAGCTGCAACCAGTTGATTGAAAGGGGGGGGGGCATCTTGCTGCACCTCCTGAGCGCTGCCGCCTGACCCCCTCTTGGTTCTCCCCTCCAGGCCGAAAAAATCAAGAAGAAACGCAACACCCTGTTTGGCACCTTCCACGTGGCCCACAGCTCCTCCCTGGACGACGTGGACCATAAGATTTTGACCGCCAAGTGAGTTTGTGCCACAGGCCCTCCCCCTTCCTCCTGCTGCCCCCCTCCCAGCAGCCTTTGCGGTGGGGGGGCGTCCTGTGTCCACCAGGGGAGCCCAAAGAGAGAGACCGACACACACACACACCCCGCTCTCCATTCAGGCTCTGACCCTTGAGGCAGCAGGGACACCTGCAAGGGGGAGCGGGGGTGTCTGGGGGGGGGAGGGACCCCCCCCATGTCAGCTGGGCTGCTTGAGGCTTCGCAGGGGGGCTCCTCTGGGACGGAGAGTCCTTATGACCTCTGCTCAGCTGCTGACTGCTTAGTGAGTCATGCCTGATTTTGTGTCGCTTGCTAGAGTTACTAAGCGAATCGTTGCAATTGTTTAAGTGAATGACCCGGTCATTAAGCGAATCCACTTGGCTCGTCGGAAGCAGCTGGGAAGGTTGCAGGGGGCGCCCGTGGGACCCTGGGATGGGGCAACCTGACTAGGTGGCTCAGTGGCTAAGACCCTGAGCTTGTCCATCAGGAAGGTCGGCAGTTCTGCAGTTCGAATCCCTAGCATAGGTCTCCTGCGTGAGCAGCGGGTTGGACTAGATGGCCTCCAAGGTCCCTTCCAACTCTGTGACTGTGACTGATGGTAACATCAAACCTGTTACTGATGGTAACTGTGATAATACTGGAGGTCCTCAACTTATGACCAAAATGGAGCCCAAAATTTCTGGGGCTAAGTGAGATGGTTGTTAAGTGGGTTTTGCCTGATTTCATGACCATGCAACTGTCGTAAGTACGGGTCAGTTGCCGGTTGTGATCAACGTCCAAGGGATAGTGCAGCGGTCGTAGCTGTGAGGACCGGTCCTAAGTCTCTTTGTTTCAGTGCTGTTGCAACTTCGAACGGTCACTAAACGAACGGTGGCTGTGGCGTTGCCGGGGGGGGCTGCACCGGACCCTCGTCTCCGCAGGCCTCCTGACTCTCCCCCTCCTCCTGCAGGCAGGCGCTGAGCGAGGTGACGGCCGCCCTGCGAGAACGGCTCCACCGCTGGCAGCAGATCGAGCTGCTGTGCGGCTTCCAGATCGTCAGCAACCCCGGGATCCCCACGCTGGTGACGGCCCTCAACATCGACCCCAGCTGGGTGGGGGGGCCCCCGCGCCCCAACCCCTCCCACTTCATCATGACCGACGACGTGGACGACCTGGACGAAGAGATGGTCTCCCCCATGTCCATGCAGTGTAGGTGCATCTTCAGAGAGTCCTCGAATTACAACCACGGTTGAGCCCAAAACTCCTAAGTGAGGCAGTCATTAAGTAGATTATGACCCGTTTTATGACCGTTGTTGCCACAGTAGTAAGTGAATCATTGCATTTGTTAAGTTAGTCACATGGTCATTAAGCGAATCTGGCTTCCCTGTCAACTTCGCTTGTCAGAAGGTCGCAAAAGGGGATCACGAGACCCCAGGGACACTGCGACCGTCATAAATGTGAGTCGGTTGCCAAGCAGCCAGATTTTGATCATGTGACCACAGGGAAGGCCGCAACGGTCGTAAGCGTGAAAAATGGTTATAAATCGCTTTTCTTAGGGATGTAACTTCGAACGGTCACTAATTGAACGGTCGTAAGCCAAGGACTAGCTGCGCTTTGTCTTACTCTGAGAAAAGCAGTGAAGGAGCCAGCCTTGGCTCCCTCGTGCTTAACCCCCGCAGGGCCTCTGAGCACCTACAGAGTGCTTTTCTCAGGACCCGGTTCAGCTGGGCACCTGCCAGGGGTCACGGAGGGGAGGGGTCTCGGGGTGGAGGCGAGGCTGGTCATCTTGGCACCGGAAGCCCAGCCGAGCCCCGGCCCTTCGGGTCTGCCCTGGGAGGCTGGGAAGGGCCCCAGAGGAGCCGGGGGGCGGAGAGCTAAGCCCTCCTGGAGGTCCTGACCCGGGAAGGCCCCGCCTTTCTCTCCGGGGTCTGGGCTGGGGGGCAGGAAGGACCCCCCCCTTCCCGGACATCGATGCCAATGACGCTTTCTCTTTCCCCGCCTGCCCTCCTTGCTGACGCCAGACGTGGCCTTGCTTTTGGGGCGCCAGGGCAGTGACCGCCCCGCCCCCTGCTCGGAGGACCAGGCCTTCTGGAAGCACCCCGGTTTGAGCCTCCTTCTCTTGGACTCGCTTTCACCCACCGGACTAAACTCCGCCTAAGAGCCCCTCCTGCTGCCCCCCATCTGGGCGGTTCCCCTTTCTAGCACCGCCACTAACCCTCACGCCCTCGGCTGCCTCTCTCTGCCGACCCCTCCCGGAGGGCAGTGCCCGTCGGAACGAAGAACCGCTGCGGGACAGAAGCCGTGAAAGCAGAGCGGAGGGGCGGGATGGACAGACGTCCGTGTTCACTTGGTTTCTTTCGCCAGGAGAGGGGCAGGGGCAGGGAGAGAAAGGGGACCCCCCCACCCCCTCCGGCTTTTCTTGCCTTTGGAGCAGGGGTCTCCAGCCGTGGCAGCTTTAAGACTTGTGGACTTCAGCTCCCAGAATTCCCCACTCGGGGGTCCCCAGGCCCGCTGGCAGAGCCAGGCTTTCAGTGCTGTGTGGAAGAGGGTCAAGAGGGGGGCCAGTCTTACCTCCGCAGGGATGATGTCACCCAGGGAGGGAGACCCCACCGAGAAGGCCCCCCTTCTAGCTCCCACCCTCCTTTGAAGAGATCTTCCTGGCCAGCACATTTTCCCACTCCAAATTATCCCCATGCAGGGAAAGAGGTGCAGGAGGGCCCAGACTTTGTCTTCCCCAGAGACAGGCGTTGGGAGGGGCGCTCTGAAGGGGGGAGGGCGGGGGTCAGGGGGAGATGGCGCTGAATGGTCCCCCCCTCCCCCAACCGGCTGCTTCCTGGTTCTTCGCTTCCCAGCAGGGCCTGATTCTTCCTCGGGTCTTTCGTGCACCGGGTACCTCCTTGTCTCCCATTTGCATGCCCCTTCGGGCCCAGCCAGCAGCCTTGGGCACCTCCCTGGGCACCGTGGGGCTGGGGCCGACAGGTGGTGGGCAGTCGGGGGGCAGCCACACTGTATTGTGTGCTTCGGCCAGACTGGGGAAAAGCTCACCTCCTCCTCCTCCTTGGCTGATTGCATCACAGGGAGTGGGAGAGGAAAAAGGGAGGGCTTAGGGGGAAAGCAGGACAGCTTCTGACGCCCCCCAACCCCATCCTCCCTCCCTCCCTCCCTCCCGGAAAGACGGAAATGGAGGAAGCGGCCTCCTGGACAAGCAGTGCAGCCTCTTCCTCCCTAACTTGGCCCTTGTTCCCTTCTCTCCCGCCAGCTCCCACCTTGCCAAGCAGCGTCATTCGCCAGCGCCTGGTGGATCCCCAGCATTCCTTGGGATCGCAGAGGTTGGTAGAGAGTCACCAGCAGGACCCCAGCCAGGGGGAATCGGGACAGCTGGTGCATTACCTGCCCGGCAGGGTCACTCTGCGCCGAATGCCCAGCCTCACCGGTGGCAGCAGCAGCATCGACGTCCCAACAGCTCCACCGTACTCCTCCTCCTCCTCCTCGGCCGGCCACGGAGCGCCCTCTGCTCCCGCCTGCCACGGGCTGCCCATCCTCTACCACCACACCACCTCCTCCTACATCCTGCAGATGGATGCCCTGCCCAACCTGCCCCCTCCCGACGTCACCTCGGGGACGCACGGCCAGACAGAGAGCTCAGGGTACCGTCCTGTCCGCTCGGCCTTGGCACGGGCTCCCCCGCCTAACCTTTGGCCAGCTGCCGGCAGCCGCTGCACGGGGTGTGGTGCCTGCTGTGTCTTCCCATGAAACCCACTAACTGCACCGTGAGCTCTCCCGACCCCTGGCTGTGTTTGCTGTGCTCAGAGCGCTGTGGACGGCTCGTGTCCAGCGGTTCATGTGGCTTCTGCTGAGGCCGCCCTGTTTGGCCATTTGCCTGGGTGGCTGCCTGGAAGGACAGCAGTAGCATTTGTATGCCCCCCCCCCCCCCCGCACTCTGTATGAGAGTGAGGGTGGCATGGAGGAAAATGGCTTGCCGGCCTTCCCTGGGTTCCGCCTGTGAAGGAATTGGGGGGCAGGGCATCGGAGGGCAGCTGCTGCTGTGGGCCACTGAATGCAGGGGCATGGGTTCGAGTCCTTCCAGGCTCACAGACTCACGTCTTCTCACCTCCCCCCCCCCCTCCAGGGACCTGGCTCGCTCGGACTCGGATTCCTCCATCCCACACCTGAGCGACCTCCCGCGGGCAGCCGTTTCCATGCCCAAGCTGCGCCCCGCCCTGCTGAACAAACCGGCTGAGGAACAGCAGCAGCAGCATCAAACGGAGCCTGTCGAGTCGGAGGCCCCGCTGACAATGAAGAAGGTGCCCCCGCACAACCACCACGGGGGGCTGGAGAAGGCGGGCAGCCTGGGGGAGCTGGGGCCGGTGGGGGCCCGTTCAGGGGACTCCTCTCGGTCACACAGCCCCAGCTCCACTGAGCCAGACACCCCCTCGCCGCCTGCCAATGGCCGCACCGCGCTCTCCCTCCTGTCGGGCAAGGCGAACAGCCGCATCCCACATCTGGCAGCCAAGAAGACGGGCGCGGCGGGCGAGGAGGACAGTGGCTCCACCGGCGAGGAGACTGACTCAGGCGCCGGGAAGAAGAAGTTTCCGCTTAAGATCTTTAAGAAGCCCCGGAAGTAGCCGGAGGACACGGAAGGTCTGGGCAAGCGCCCTTGGCTGCCCTCCACCGGAACGCCTGGTGCTGACAGAGACGCTCTTTGCTGGGGGGCCTCCTGGGGCCAGAGTGCCCTGCTTGGCTGCGCATGGCTTGCACCCGCTGCCTCCCTCCTGCCCGCTGCTCCCCTCCGTGTGGCTGGAGTAGGGGAACCCCAACAGGCGCCCCTGGACCACAGCCTTCCCTCGGGAGCGGAACCAACGCTTGGCAGCTCTCGTGGCCGCTTGGTGCAGCCAAGGAGAGGATGGCAACGCCTCGGGCTCCTGGCTGCCTCCTGGACTGTCCAGAGCGGCCCTGGGGAGCCCGTCTCGCTGGGTCTCAGGGCAAGGAGGAAGGCGGCCGTCTGGCCAGCAAGGCTGCAGGGGGGCTGCCCAGGCAGCAAAGGGGGCAGCTCCTTGGGCCAGCCAGCTGCTTTTCGTAAAACTGTTTTGAATCTAATAAAGCATGTAGACTATTTTAATAAAGTTGACGGTATGGTCTCCTTCTGGGATGGCTGCTGGGTGGCCAGAAGCGCTGTTTCCCCCCCCTCCTTTCAGGCTCAGCCTGGGGCCCCAGTGAGGAGAAGGCCTTTCTTTTCTCTTAAGGGCCTGGGGATGTTTTCCTAGGCAAGGCTGCTGCCTTCTCAGCAGGCGGAACTCTCGGCCACTAGCCAGAAGAACGTCCCACGCCAAAGAGCCGAGATTCCCCAGCAGAGAAGCCAGCCTGGGGACACAACACACAGCACACGCAACGGCTCCCTGCCCTTTCCACACAGGCACCACAGCTTTATTTGTCTGGTTTCCAGAAGGGCCCGTAAAAATGCTCGGACTTTGTATGAGTTTGGTTCTCCCCTTCACCCTTTGCAAAGGGCAGTGCTCTATAATGCCCCCACGTCTGGGGAGGAGGGAGGGCACACTTGGCAAGATTGTGTAGAGCCTTCACTGCAGCCCGAGTGGGCCCAGGGAGCACCGTAAGAAGACCCTTTAGAAAAATTGTGGGGTTATGTCCGTCCAGGGGGGCCAGCCCAAAATGCCCGTTGTCCCTGGACATTCCTGTCCTTCTGTAACTCAGCTGTGGGCTGCAGGCAGATGTTGCCGCTTTGTCTTGTGCCGCTGCACGAGAGGCAGTGCAGGAGGCTGAGCCAGCCCAGGGCACCTCCGGCCAAGGTGGAAAGGAGGCACCAGGTGAGCTGAATCCGAGGGGAGGTCCTGAGCGAGCCAAAGGTAGGGAAAGCGGAGAAGGTGTACAGGAAGTCCTCGACTTACAGCCATGCAGTAAATGAGCAAAGTTACAACAGCACTGAAAAAAGTGACATGACCGTTTCTCACACTTAGGACAGTTGCAGCCTCCCCCAGGGTCACGTGATCAAAATTTGGACAATGCGTGTATTTATGACGGTCACTATCCCGGGGTCATGTGATCCCCTTTTGCAACCTTCTGACAAGCAAAGTCGATGGGGAAGCCAGATTCACTTAACGTCCGTGTTACTAAGTTAAAAACTGCAGTGATTCACTTAACAATTGAGCAGGAAAGGTGGTAAATTGGGCAAAACTCACTTAACATCTGTCTTGCTTAGCAATAAACTCTTTGGGCTCAATTGTGGTCTTAAGTTGAGGACTTCCCATGCTCCGGGTGCGTGAGGGGGAGTGCCACAGGGCAGCAAAGCAGCAGTGGAGGGTGGCCTCTTCGATTTCGGAGACGGGGCAGAGCTGCCCTGAAAAGACGCTGGAGCCAAGAGTCGCGGCCCGATCGGGGAGTGGAGCAGCGATGGCTGTGGCCCGGCCCCTGGGCTTCTCGTGGGGAGAGGGCCTGGGGGCACCAGCAGCCTCCAGGCTGGCCCTGTCAGTCAGCAGTGGCAGCAGCGTCTCTCCTGCACCGTTGCTTTTACCGCAACCCCCTCCAAGGGACAGCAAAATGGCTGGTCGGGTCCAAGCCTTAAGTGGACCGGCATAGATGCCTCCTCCTGCGTTGGCCGCAGCATCAGGCCTCGCTGCGATCTGGCAGCTGCCAACCTCCTACGAAGTCGCTGTCCGTCAAGTTGACGGTGTAGGGAACGTCGATGACCTGGTGGGGCAGCTCACGGCTGCTGGCAGAACGCCAGGAACTCCGAGGACGGACGGCTTTCCTGAAGCGCTGTGACGACAGAAGGGGAGACTTTGGACACGGCTCCAACTGCCCCCCTCCGCCATCAAGGGTATCGCCAGGAACGTACGCCGGGAGAGGCAAGAGGGCGTGGGGCTCCCCAAGGGCTGCCCCACACAGCCAGAACAGTGTGCCTGCTTCCTGGAAGCTTGATCCGTTTTATGACCTTTCTTCTCCCGCCTACAACCCAAGGTCTCCAGAAGGGGTGCAAAGCTGCCCCTGGCTCCTGTCAGCAACTCTACCCTGAAGGGGTCTTGCCATCCCTCGGATTCCACCCCGTGACCCAGAGAATCGGAGGGGGGCTTGAGCAGCTCCCCCCTGACCAAAACATCCAGAAAAGACGCAAGCTGGCCACTTAAGGTGGTCTCTGGGGAGCAGCTCTTCCGCCAGGGGAACCCTCTTTGGAAATCCCTCTGGAGAGCCCTGCAAGGGAGGCCTGCATGGCAGAGGCCAGAAGAGCAATGGCCATGCGCTCCAGCAGGGTCCCTAAAGCTTGGAAGAATAAATCTTTGGTCCTGGTGACCGACTGACTGGATTTTGCAGCAAGGCTTCTCCTTGGGGTCCTCAGTTGTGGCACAGGATGGACACACCTGGAGCCCTGCCCGACTCGGCTCCCTCCCTGTCCTGCAGGTGAGAGACGGGAAGTCCTCCCTACCCGCCACCCACTGGGCTCTCTTCCCCGACTCACAGCAACCAGCGTCCCGGACTCCTTGCAGAGAGCGATGCCAGCCCAAAGCGGAATCTGAATGCAGCTCAGCACCCCCATGCAGATGCCCAGCGCCTGGCCCCACCGTGGGAACCGGTACGCTCCGTAGTGCAGTGTGGTGCCCGACAGGTCCAGGAAGATGTAGAAGAGAATGAACTGCGAAGGGAGCAGAGCGGACAAGGATGGCCAAGGGGTGGGAGGCCACCCCACGGCTGCCCAGACTCTCCCCATAAGAGCTGTGGGGGGGGGCAGGGAGACCGCAAAGCCCCCGCCTGGCCTACCAGCAACATCCCTGGCGTGAAGATCACCCAGCAGGCCTTGAAGTACGGCACCAGCTGGCTGCACCAGGGTGGGCACTGCCGGATCATGTCGACGATGTGTTGGCAAAACTGGTTCACCCCTGCAGGAAAAGGAACGGGTTGCACACGGCTGTGAGGAAGCACCCTTGCCGGTCCCACCCCTGATTTGGGCTTTCCTTCCACGCATCCACACCGCCTCTCGGCCAGATGACAGCATGTTCCGCACAGCCACTGCCCGGTTTTTTTGATCCAGGGCAAAAGAAGAAGCAATTGCCGTCTTTAGTATTTTCTGAACCCAAGCTGTGTCCGTCCAGATTAATTTAGGAAGCAGCCCAGCAGACGTGAGAGCAGGTTTTCCCAACTCTGGCAACTTTAAGACGTGTGGACTTCAACTCCCAGAATTCCCCAGCCAGGAATTCTGGGAGTTGAAGTCCACACGTTAAAAGTTGAAAAGGTTTAGAAATACTGGACTAGGTGACCTTTCTGGTCCCTTCCAACTCTATCATTCATTGCTAGCTCGGGAATTCTGGGAGTTGAGGTCCATAGATGAGATGTGAAGAGATGTAAAAAGAGCCTTGATAGTACAGGGGTTTAGTGCACCCTGTTATTAACACAGCTGCCTGCAATTACTGCAGGTTTGAATCTCGCCAAGGCTCAAGGTTGACTCAGCCTTCCATCCTTTCTAAGGTAGGTAAAATGAGGACCCAGTTTGTGGGGGCAATAAGCTGACTTTGTATAAAATATACAAAAGAATGAAGGCTATTGCTTAACGCATTGTAAGCCGCCCTGAGTCTCCGGAGAAGGGCGGCATATAAATCAAATTTAAAATAAATAAATAAATAAATAAAATGTGAAGGTTGGGAAACTTTGCCTTAAAGGGGAGAGAGGTTTTGCATTTTAGTGAAAAAGGAGACAAACCCCTCTCCCTTCCAGCACTGATGATGTTACCCTGCTAGATAATGAAACGTCTGCAACCTGGCTCAGAGGGCACCAATGGCCCCGTAGTCATCGTCATCCTCCTCCTCCCTGCAAACCCCCCCCTCTTCTAGCACTGATGATGTTCCCTAGCTGGGTCATGAAACGTCTGCAAGAGAATCGCCCAGCTCAGGGAGCTCCCAGGACCCCTCATTTCAACAACGCTTGATGGGGTGAATGTGGGAAGGGAAGCCTGACCTGAGCTGAGCTGACCAAGACCAAGGATCCTTTGCACATGGACAAGCCACTTATGCTGGTTAGTGGTGAAGACGGATACAGCGCCCCACTGCCAGGCAGTCCCACAGGGGGAGACCCTCCCTAGGAAGCCATTGCCTGCCTGGCACAGCTTGCTCGCCCCGCACGGACTCACCGTAGAAGAAGGCAACCCCAAGGCACATGAAGAGAGCCACGATGATGAGGCCGAAGCTGGTGCTGTAGGCGTCGATGAGGGTAAACCAGTATATGCCGCCCTGCAAGAGGAAAGCCACAAAGGCCTGGCACCAAACTGGGCGGGACCGGCCTGGGCCTCCCCAGTCCGTCTGCTGCTTGCCTTCTGAGGGCTTCTCCCCAATCCAGAGGCCGGGCTTCCCCCTCAGCAGGCTGGCAAGGGTCCCCAAACCCACCGCTGGGTCCCCACAGAGCAGAGGAGACTGCAGGGGCCCTTCGGCTGCCTTACAAGGTGGGGATGCCTGACCAGAACTACGTAATCCCTAATGCTGTGCTCGGTCAGTACAACAAAGGATACAACACAGAGCATCCAAATCTGGTGTAATCATTCAGGGAACAAACTCCGTCCATTCAGACGGCTCCTGCCAACGGTGGCTTGATGTGGACGCCTGGGTTAGGCCACCCGCCAGGGGGAAAACTGGGTTCCCACAACGGAGTGAACCCTCGTTCAATGCCTTTTTTACAGTGAGAGACAAGATACTTTGGATTACAGTACAGGTAGTCCTTGATTTACGACCATAATTGAGCCCAAAACTTCTGTTGCTAAGTGAGACAGTTGTTCAGTTAACTGTGCCCCGTTTTATGACCTTTTTTGCCACAGTTGTTAAGTGAATCACTGCAGTGGCTAAGTGAGTCACACAGTCGTTCAGTGAATCCGGCTTCCCCTGTTGACTTTGCCTGTCGGACAGTCGCAAAAAGGGATCGCATGACCCGGGGCCACTGACCGTCAGAAGTAGGAGTCAGTTGGCAAGCGCCTGAATTTTGATCCGGTGACTTTGGAGATGCAACGGTCGTAAGTGTGAAAAAGGGTCCTAAGTCACCGTTTAAACTGCCGTTGTGACTTCGGACGGTCACTAAATGAACTGTTGTAAATCGAGGACTACCTGTAATAAGTCGGAGGCTCTTGCCAACACAAAACAGGGAGTACGTTGTACTAATGAAGAGGCGGGGGGGGGAAGACGGGGTGCTTAAGACACACACAGACACACAGACACACACGCGTGCTCACCTCTGTGATCAGCAGGAGGCCCAGCAGGTAGAAGGCCAAGCAGAGACCTCCCAGGAACAGGACTTTGCGCCTCCAACTGCGCAGGGACGGGAACTCGTCCATCACTGCCGTGGTGATGCCCTCCATGTTTCCAAACTGACAGGCAGGCAGGCAGGCAGGAGAGCATGAGTGAAATAAAGCGCCCCCCTCCCGCCCCCACCCCCTCCCCTCGGAAGCTCAGCCCCCTCCGGCCACGGAGGGAGCAGGAGGCCAGGAGACGGGCCAGGCACGGAGGAGCCCAGGGGGAGGCAAGACAGAGCCTTGGAAAGCTCAGCCCCCGAGGGCGAAGGCGTTGGGATTTACGCTGCTGCTTTTACGGGACTCTTTCCCTATTGCCAACGGTGCATTTGATTTGAAAAAATGGGAGGGAGGAAGTGAAAAAGGAAAGAATGGGAGAAGGAAGGGTGGGAGAGAGAGAGAAAGAAGAGAAAAAGGAAAGGAAAAGAAGGAAGGAAGGAAGGAAGGAAGGGTGACAACCAAGAAGCTTTCTTCCCTTAAAAGCCACCTCAGTGGCCCAGATGTTTGCTTCAGACAGAGACCCTCCCCAGATGTGCTCCATGGGAACTGCAATAGACCTGAAGGGGCCAGTTGGGTCAGGTTGCAGCAGAAGCCGCTGTTGCTCTTGGGGGGGGCTCTTACCTCCCCCCCCCGATGCAGCCCCCAGTTCCGAAAAGGGCCCGGCCGGCTGCCACTCACCAGCGTGTCCACCCCCAGGGTGAGGAGCATCAGGAAGAACAGGATGGACCAGAAGAAGGAGCCGGGCAGCAGAGCCAGGGCTTCAGGGTAGGCCACGAAAGCCAGTCCGGGTCCTGAGGAAAGAGCCAGAGGTCACTCAAAGCCCCCCCCGCCCCCTGCCCCCCCGTCTGCTTTGGCCAAACCTGGGCACGCTGGCAGGCGAAACAGAGCTGGGAGATGGAGAGGAGCTGGGAAGGCTGTGGGGGTCTCGGTGGGGCTCTTCTTCAGCCAGTGCTATGCTGCTCAGCCCCACTTCTCTAAAGGGTCTGCTCTCCTCCCCCCCTCAGGAAAACAGGGATGCCAAAACGGCCTTTGCTCTCAGGCCCACCATCGAGCCCCTCTTGAAGACCATGGGAGGGTTCCAAGACGGCCCTGGAGATCTCAAAGCCTCCGAGAGCCGACTGGTGGCCCAGCCAAAGGGGGCTTCCCAACATCCTCCGCACCTGAATCTGCCACCCTTCCGACAGAGACCTTCTTCCGCCAGGCCATGTGCCCAAGGACGGAGAAAATGGCAAAGCCCGCGAAGAAGCTGGTGCAGCAATTCCCAATGCCGATCACCAGCGTGTCCCTGTGGGCAGAGAGAGAGGGGGGAGCTCGTGGGGCTGAACAAGGGGGTGGCCAGCTGTCCCCTAGGCTGTGGGTTCCTGTGCTGACACCACACCTTGGCTGGACCCCACGGCTTTGTCTTCCTCACCCCCAGAAGTTCCCCACAGCAGAAAGAGGTTGTGACGCCTGACGTGGAGACCCCCCCAAAGCCCCCCCTTTTCCCCGTGGGGCCGATCTGTGTCCAGCCCGGGTTTCAGGCCAGGGAGGCAGGTGATGAGGGCTCCTCCAGCCGCCTCACCTGATCACGTTGTTGTCAAACTTGTTGTAGGAAGCCATGGAGAGCAGCCCCCCGAAGCCGATGCCCAGCGAGTAGAAGATCTGCGAGGCTGCGTCGTTCCAGACCTTCTCCAAGGAGGGGGAAAGAGACATTTTGGGCCTGGCTTTCTCCCCAAGAGGACCTCTCAACTTGCAACCCCATTTACCAGCACCGGTTATTAAAAAGCCTGGTTACTAGAAGCATCAACACAACGTCTAAGGCACAGCTGTTGCCTGAAGACTTAACATCGGAGCTCAGCTACTCATGGGTTACTCAAAAATCACCACCAAGAACTGTGGGGTCCTCGGTGCTCTCTGAGCTGGGTGGTTTTCTTGCAGACGTTTCGTGACCCAACTAGGGAACATCATCAGTGCTAATAATGATAGTGGTGTTGATGTTCCCTAGCTGAGTCATGAAATGTTTGCAAGAAAACCGCCAAGCTCGGAGAGCACTGAGGACCCTCAGCTACAAATACTCTCTTTTAAACCACCGCTAGTCAAACCATGGCTTGACGTCACCTGCAAAGCAGGCCAGAGACTGCAGTCACACCCTTAGGAGGCTTCGATGGTTTGTAAACACACATTGATGGCTTGCTCTTGAACTCTTGTGGGTTGCTGTGTGCTTAGCCAAACACGGTTAAGACACCATGGCTTAGCTAAGGTGGAGATCCATCGGGTGTGAGCTGCCTCCCAAGGGTTGGGCTGCCTCCCCTCCCCATCGGCCTCCCCACGAGAAGGCCGGAGGCAGAGCCCCATGAGCACACCTGACCCCCTCTTTCAGCTCCTGCTGAGGTCAGCCCCCACCCCGCCTCAAAAGACCCCCCCCCAGCCCTTCCGCTTGCAAGAAAGCAGGACCAGCAGCCTTAACGGTTGGGTTCTCCCCACCCCCTGCACACACACACACAGACACACACAGACAGACACAGACAGACACACAATTGGAGAAGGCGGTTCTGCCCATGGGCACCTGGGCGCTCTGCAGGCGGCTCCAGTCTGCGGAGAGGTAGAAGCGGACGCCCTCGATGGAGCCCTCCAGCGTGGCTCCCCGGATGATCAACACCACGAGGACCACGTAGGGGAAGGTGGCCGTGAAGTACACAATCTGCCGGAGAGAGGGCCCAGCGGCTGAGAGGGAGAAGCACCCCGGCCCCAGCTGGAGCCCGGCTGAGCCCCCAGGGCAAGGCCAGGGAGGAGGGGCTCCCCACGCTGCCCCCCGGGCCCGCTCACCTTGCCCGAGCTGCGGATGCCCTTCAGGGTGCAGAGGAAGATGAGGGCCCAGGCCAGCAGCAGGCACAGCGCCAGGGACCCCCTCACGGGGCCGGGGTCGCCCAGGCCGGAGCTGTGCACCACGCCCAGCACCCGCTGGCTGGAAGCAGAAGAGGGGAAGGGAGGACGGCTGATGGCCAGGAAGGAGCCCTGCCCCCCCCCCGGGACCCTTCCCCGCCCACCAGGGGGCGCAGAATGCAGGAAGTCCTTAACTTACAACAGTTCATTTAGTGACCGTTTGAAGTTGCAAAGGGAGTGAAAACTTATGACTGTTTTTAATACTTGCACATCAAAATTCAGGTGCTTGGCAACTGACTCGTATTTATGACGGTCGCATGATCCCCTTTTGTGACCTTCTGACCAGCAAAGCCCACGAGGGGAAGCCGGATTCACTGAACACTTAATGTGTTAGGAAGTTAGCAACCGCAGTGATTCACTTAACAACTGTGGCCAGAAAGGCCGTAAAATGGGACAAAATTCAGTTAACAACAATAGAAATTTTGGACTCCATTATGGTCGTAAGTCAGGGACTACCTGCAGTTCTCCAAGCCTATACAAAATGAGCATCCCCCCCCCTCTCCCCCCCCCCGCCCAGCAGCAACCAGGAAACGGGAGGGATTTTGCTAAGGAGGCCCAGCCAGTCCTTGAGAGTCAGTCCCCCTCCCCCCCTCCCCCCTCCCTCCCTCCCTCCCTCCCCAGCCCGGTTTCTTTGCTGCTGACCGACCTCTTGCTTTTGCCACCTTGCACGTACCCGTGTGGGTCCCTCCGTCCCAGGAGCTGCGCTTGCAGGTTGGAGAAGCTCCAGCTGAAGAGGCTGAGCCTGTGGGCCACCCCCCCCATTCCCTGCTTCCCCAGGCTGACCCCCCCCCCAAAATGAGGGAGCCCACCTCCCCCAACCCAGGAGACTCACTTCCAGAAGGCCTCGCTGGCGCTGGACGGGCGGCTGCTCACCAAAGTCCCGTTCTGAAAGGCAAGAGGAGACCCTCGTGGGGCAGGGAAGGGGCAGCGCAGGTGCAGGGCCTCCCTGGGTCTCTCCAGGCCTGCTGGCCGGCCAGCTACTCCCGTCTCCTGGGCCAGAGCGGAGGTCCGGCATGTGGAACCCCGAGGACGCCCTGCTGCCCCTCCCGCTCTTCCCCCCCCCACGGGACCCAGCCGCTACCTGAGCCTGGCAGAGCGGGCGGTTGTGTGGGGCGTCGCAGGACCAGGGCAGGGGGCTCTGGAAGGACATGCTCAAGTAGTAGAGGGTCCAGGCGATGATGACGTTGTAGTAGAGGGAGACCAGCGAGGAGACCACCAACATCCCGACCCCGATCCCTGTGCAGGGAGTGGGGGAGGTCAACCAGCGCAGTTCCATGGCTCCCCTTCCCCAGTTGAGGGTACCTCTCCTCCGGAGGGCGGAGGGCATTTCTGTAGAGCCCCAGCAGAAGGGCACAGGAGGCTGGTGGGCAGGGCCCCAACCCCAGGCTCCCCAGAAGAAGCCCAGGGGCCCCCGAGCTCCACCACAAGCAGGGACAGAAGCGGAGTTGGGGGTCTCCCGCTTACGAGTCACGGCGCTCATCAGCAAGAGGGGTTCCTCCACAGGGCAAAATGAGAAAGGCCCCTAAAAGGCCCCTTTCCTCTCCAGCCGCCCTCTGGCCCCCCACCCACTCACAGGATGCCCCACACGGACTGAGGGGGCTCTCCACTGGGGCTCGGTGGCCTCCTGGCCCTGCGGCCCCCCGATGGGCTCACCTTTCAAGAGGGGGCAGCACTTCCAGACGCTGATGGGTCCGGTGGCCCCATATTGGCCAAGGCTGAGCTCCATCAGGAAGAGAGGCAGGCCCGTGAAGACCAGCATGATGGTGTAGGGAATCAGAAAGACCCCTAAGAAGAGAAGGCAGCGCAGGTGTGGCCCTTAACACACAACATTGGCACTCCTCCTCCTCCTCCTCCCCCCTTCTAGCACTGATGCTGTTCGCTAGTTGGGTCATGAAACCTCTGCCAGAAAACAAGAGCATCAAGGACCGCACAGTCCTAGTGTAGAACAAAAGCAAGAGGTGATTACCTATAAAGAGCTTCTTAAAATGGAAGGGGGTATATTGCAGTTAAAATCTATAAAGGCATTGAAAGAAGAAAAAATAATTCAAACTTGGTTTCAGTATGGACAGTTGCAAGCTAGATGGAAAGAAGACCAGAGAATTGGTATCATGCAGAAGGAGGAAAATATAAAAAGATTATATAATATACTGATAGAAATAGACTCAGAAACAGAATTAGTTAAGGATTGCATGATAAAATGGGCACAAAACATTCAGGAACCAATAATGATGGAAACTTGGGAAAAAATATGGGTTAGAAATGTAAAATTGTTTTACAGATGGCATTTGGATCCTAAAAAGTTGGCTTGTATGTATCCGAATTTGCAATCTAAGTGTTGGAGATGTGATTGTGATGATGCTACTTATTATCACATATGGTGGACTTGTAAAAAAGTTAAAGCATTTTGGATTAAAATATGGTGGATTATCCAAAATATTCTTAAAAAGAAGATAAAGTTTACTCCACAATTGTTTTTGTTGGGTATAATCACAGATTATACGGTTATAGAGACTAAATTCATTTTAAATTTAATAACTGCAGCTAGACTTTTGGTGGCGCAATACTGGAAGAACGAAGAATTGCCTACTATTGAAGAATGGACATTAAAAGTGGGAAATTTGGCAGAAATTTGGAGAAATTTCTGCCAAATTTTCCAGAAATCCAGGAGACTGGATAGCTCAGCAGACTAATGCATTGTAATTTAACTCCAGCTGTCTGCAATTACTGCAGGTTCGAATCTCGCCAGGCTCAAGGTTGACTCAGCCTTCCATCCTTTCTAAGATAGGTAAATTGAGGACCCAGTTTGTGGGGGCAATAAGCTGACTTTGTATAAATATACAAAAGGATGAAGGCTATTGCTTAGCGCATTGTAAGCCGCCCTGAGTCTCCGGAGAAGGGCGGCATATAAATTAAAAGCAAATTAAAAAAAAAGAAAGAAAAGGAATGACCCTGTATTTTGTTCTGGGAAGTCGGGGGGGGGGGAGGCTAGGGGGGGAAGGAAGAGAGGGGGGGAAGGGGAAATATTTGAATTTTTTTTTTCTTTTTTGTAAAACTTTTCAATTAAAAAAAAAAAAAAGGACCCCCCCCCCCCAGTCCTCCTCTTCCCTACAAAGCCACCGGCCCTGGACTAACTGAACTTGCCACCCTTTGAGAATGGATTCCCATCGCTTTAGAAGCTGCCTGGGGGCAAAAATGGCCATTTTGGTGCTTGGGGAAAGCAGCCTGGAGGAGGGATGGAAGCCAAAGCAGCCGAGGGAAGACCTACCGGCCCATCAGGACCAACATGGCTCCTCTAGTGAGGCTTCACCGTCGCCCTCTTAGCTCAACCTCAGCAAGGATGGAATCCCTGCTTCCACGATTTCCCGTCATTTTATGGGTGGTTTTTTTTTGGGGGGGGGGGCGGGAGAATAATGATACAGACATAAAGGTGTGAAATGGCTCCACATTTCCAAGTACAAAGTTTGTGCCACCTCACAACGCAATTTGTTGCAAGAGCTCAGCCCAAAAGTAGGAACAAAAGACTTTTT
This sequence comes from Pantherophis guttatus, assembly GCF_059756535.1. NCBI lineage: Eukaryota > Metazoa > Chordata > Lepidosauria > Squamata > Colubridae > Pantherophis > Pantherophis guttatus. The sequence continues at coordinate 856,336 of NC_142067.1, read as the reverse complement.
AAAGACCTGGGTAAGAGATTTTAAAACAGGGACCTCCAAGCTTGGCAACTTGGAAGACGTGTGGACTTCAACTCCCAGGATTCCCAGCTGGGTGGGAAATTCTGGGAGTTGAAGTCCACACATTGCCTGGTGTAAAAGGTCTTTGGCACTTGGGCCCCTCCCTGGATCTTCTCCTTCCCCAACAGGGATTTGGCTCTTGGGTGATTGCTCAGTGCCACAGCGCCCCCTATTGGAATGCAGAGGAAAAGCCCTGCTGTTGACCCCATTCTCAGGTCAAGCGCCTAATGATCAGGGGTGGGGTGGGAGGCGTCCTTAGGCAGGGAAGGATGGCTGCGTGTGCCTAGGCAGAAAAAGGGAGATGCTCCGGAATGGGCCAGTTGTTGAACCATTGCACTAATTGCTCACACACGCAAGCTTGACTTAACAGCCTAGAAAGAACAATGGAGCCGTTCACGGGGGAGAGAAAGAGAGAGAGAAGAAGTCAAGGAAAGGGCAGGACAGGACAGGAGGATTAATGCCAGGGAGCTCAAGGGGGGAGGAAGGGGATGCCAGGAGCAGCTTTATACTCCAGCTTTCCAAGGCCAGCCGTGCTTTGACTGTGTGGCTCTTGCCCCAGTGTGGAATGCCTTAAGGGTGTCCAACCATCCAATCTTCTGAAAAAGAAGCAGCTTCTCTTAATGACGGATCCTTGCTGCTCTCTGAGCTGGGTGGTTTTCTTGAAGACGTTTCATTGCTAGGTGACATCGACAGCACTCGTTATAGGACTGATGACATTCCCTAGTTGGGTCATGAAACGTCTGCAAGAAAACCACCCAGCTCAGAGAGCATCCAGGAGCCCTCATTTCAACCCAGCTGCAAATATTCTACTTTGTTAACTTCCCTTAAGAACAGAGCCTGGAGAAACCCAGTTGTGGTGAAGAAAAGGAATGAGCCCAGGATGTTGGTGGCATCCACACCTGCTCAGGGCCTGCAGGGATGATAAGAAAGGTGGAGCAGAACAATAGCAGAAGTTCAAGGCAAAAGGCTACTAATTTAAGATGTAATACGTCTCTCCTGAGTGAAAGGGAGGGACGCCACAAGCTCTGTATGACAACAGAAAGGAAATGGAACAATCTACATTAATATTAATTAAGAGGAAAAAGATAACATCAGCACGCTTGCTTGGCAAATTCAGAGCAGCTGGCAAAGAAATGAAAAAGTTGGATAGCTTTCCCAAAGGTGCTTTTTTCAAGAGGCAACTGGATTTTCGGGTTTTTCTTTGAAGACATTTCACTTCTCATCCAAGAAGCTTCTTCAGCTCAGAGCTTCAAAGAAAAACCCGAAAGTCCAGTTGCCTCTTGAAAAAGCACCTCTGGGACCTGGAGGACTGAGAATAATCTCCATAGACTGGAGGGGGAGGAGGAGGAGGAGGAGGGGACTGTTAATGCCAACTGAGACAGAACGATTGCCAGATGGGCCCCTGCTAAGGAGGGAAGCGGGTGGGACGTCCACTCACCGCCTCCGTTGCGATAGCAGAGATACGGGAACCTCCACACGTTCCCCAGCCCCACGCAGTATCCCAGGCAGGAGAGCAGGAATTCGTACTTCCCTCCCCACGTCTCCCGCGGTTGGGTGGGCTCAGGGGCCGGTGTGGCATCTGCCACCAGGAAAGACGGCTGCACCTGGGGCAGGATGGTGGCCGGCAGGCAGAACCCCTCCAGGCCAGCCCCATTCAGCTGGACGACTCTGCCCTGCGACCGAAGGAGAGAGGACCACGCTAGTCAGGAGCACAACTGCTATTTGCTGGCTGGGGAATTCTGGGAGTTAAAATCCAGGCATCTTCAAGTTTTTAAAGTTGAGAAACCCTGGTTTAGGGGCTGGATGAGTTCGTGCTGATCCCTGGAGATTGAGCAGAGCCTGCAATTCCCTTGAGATGGTTGCTCAGAAGGGGCTTACCCTTGCGGCCTTCTTTGGGCTGAGAGGGAGGGGCTGGCCCAAGGTCACCCAACTGGCTTGGAGCCTGAGGAGGAACTACAACCAGGCTAGAAACCAGGAGAAGTTCTGAGCAGCAGTGGCACAGTGGTTAGAGTGCAGCACTGGAGGTTACTTCTGGCTGGCTGTAATTTGGCAGTTCAAATCCCACCAGGCTCAAGGTTGACTCAGCCTTCCGTCCTTCCGAGGTGGGTAAAACAAGGACCCAGATTGTTGGGGTTTGCAAGAGGCTGACTCTGTAAACCGCTTAGAGGGGGCTGTACAAGCGCCGTGAAGCGATAGATAAGTCTAAGGGCTATGGCTATTGCTGGTGCCTTCACCACTGCAGCTGCTGGCTGAGGCCTTGGTGTCTCCAAAACCAGAAGGAGCATTTCCAAGGTCAGCCACCCGGCAAGTCTTCCTTCGGAGCTTCCCTGCTTTGCCTGACCTGCCGGGCCTGACTGACCAGCACAAGAGAGAAATGCCCCAGGTGAGTTTTGGCCATTTTTTTCCCGGAAATTCCTGCACACCTAGTCCTCCACTTATGACCGCAATGGAGCCCAGCATTCCTGTTGCTGAAATTTTGAGCAACAGAAGACAAGTTGTGAGGAAGCAAGAGAGTTAAGCAAAGGTCGTAAGATTTTACGACCTTTCTTGCCAAAGTTGTTAAGTGAATCACTGCAGTTATTAAGTTAGTAACGCGGTTGTAAAGTGAATCTGGCTTCCTCCATTGCTTGCAGAAGGTCGCAAAAGGGAATCACGTGACCCCGGGACACTGCAACCGTCATAAATATGAGTCAGTTGCCAAGTGTCTCAATTTTGATCATGTGACCACGGGGAGGCTGCAATGGTCGTAAGGGTGAAAAATGGTCATAAGTCATTTTTTTCAGAGCTCTTGTAACTTTGAACGGTCACTAAATGAACGGTTGTAAGTCGAGGACTACCTGTAGATGTGTGAATTGGGAGCACGACCTCTTGTGGCTGTGAAGGGAAGTGCCCCAGACAAAACTTTCTCCTCCCCTTCACACACACTGAATCCTAGGGCTGGAAGGGACCTTGGAGGTCCTCTAGTCCAACCCCCTGCCCAAGGCAGGAGTCACATCCCACCCGCTCTTTCTCGAAGGCCTCAAATGTCTTTCACGGCACCCACTGGCCAGCTGGTCACTCGCCGGCTTCCTTCAGGCGGAGGCCGCCAAAGACGCAGGACAAACCGGTGGCCAAGCAGAGGGGGGGGGTCAATTCCGGCAGTCCTCGACTTACGGCCACAGCTGGGACCAGAATTTCCACTGCTAAATAAGGCCGTTGTTAAGGGAGCCGTGCCTTATTTTATGACACTTTTTTGACACGGTTGTTAAGCGAAGCACTGCAGTTGTTATGGGAAGCTTGTTGGGAAAGATGTGCGGGGGTCACTTGACCCTGGGACGCTGCAGCCATCCTAAATCCACGCCAGTGGCCAAATGCTCGAATTTTGGTCATAAGTGCGAGGACCAGCTGTAAGTTACTTTCCCCAGTGCCTTTGTAACTTTGAACAGTTGCTAAACGAATGGTTGTAAGTCGAGGACTACCTGTCAGGAGAACTCCAAAACCTCTGACCCAAACCCCCCAGGCTCCCCTCCCTGCGCCTCTCTCAGCCCCACAGGACGGGACCCTCCGGGCTGTTGCTGGTGCAGGAGGGAGACCCCCAGGGGCTGCCCATCAGTGGCACCTCAGAATGGGCAAGAGAAGGATTCCCCAAAGCTATGGGGATGGAGCATGTTTGGCAACGGACTCAGATTTATGACGGTTGCAGAGTCCTGGGGTCACGTGATCCCTTTTTGTGGTCTTCTGATAAGCAAAGTCAGTGAGGAAGCCGGATTCACTTAACAACCGGGTTACTAATTTAACAAATGCAATGATTCACTTAGCAACTGTGGCAAGAAAGGTTGTAAAATGGGGCAAAACTCACTTTCTCGCTTAGCAAGTTTGGCTCAGTTGTGATCATAAATTGAGGACTACCCATATTTTAAAAGCTAGAAGAGCAGAAGCCCAATTTCTCCTGAAGGTCTCGAGCCTTCTAAAAGGATTTTAATCTGGATGGTTTTCAATGCAGCTCTTGCAACTCCAACTGAGGCCTTGGCCTAACCCCCTCCCCCCTCCCCCTGGGGAACCCATCGGCCCAAACTGCCTCCCCCCCCCAGTGACCCTGTTCCTTGGCTGTGGGTCCCAGTTTTGCTTTGGGGCAGAAGAAAAAGTGTCTTTCTCTGGCAAAGGGCTTTGAGCATCCATTTTCTTAACAGGAAAAAAAAAAGAAGCAAACACCGAAATTAATAACCAAAGTAAAATGTATGGATTATAACATGGGGGTCCAACCTTTGGGCTGCGTTGAATGAGGAGGAACTGGCTTGGGCCACACATAAAATATACAACATAGTAAATGTATATAAATCACATAATAATCTGAAAAGTTTGCAATCTTGAGGGCTGCATTAGGTAGCTGGCCCCGGTCGGACACGCCTGCCTGATGACCTCGGAAAGGTCATTGCCCAGAGCCCTCCCAAGCGGAGACCCTCTCCTGGCCGCCTGACTGAAGAATAGCAGGTTCTGCAATTTTTTTAAAGGCTCCCGAATTACAGAGTAAGAGTCGGAGGGGCCCTTGGAGGTCTTCTAGTCCAACCCCCCGCTTAAGAAAGGAGCGGATTCCTCTGGCTGGGCAATGCAGAGAGCGAGTCCTGTCGTTGGAATTCGGGGGCCAGTCCAGGGTGGGGAGGGGGAGGGGGAGGGAATCACTCTCCTTCCTTCTTCCCTTTTCCCAGCGGGGCCCCTCGGAGCAACCTGCTCAGCCGCCGTGGCTCTCCTTGAAGTGCCGGGACCCACCTGCCCGCCGGCTCTTCCCACCGGGCGACTCCCCTCCCGGCAGCAGCATCGGGCCCAGCCCGGCTCGGAGCTTTCCCCATCTGCCAGGGGCTGAGCTGCCCCGCCGCGGCTGGGCGAAAGGCTGCCGCTCTCCGGGCCCCCCGCAGCCACCACTGCAGGCGGAAGGGCTGAGCCGCCGGGCTGCCCCAACAACCCCCCTGCGGGGTAGGCTCAGCCCCTCCCCCACCCAGGACTCACCGGGCTGGCGGCAGCAGGAGCCACCGGAGGCTCCATCAGGCACCGCCGACTCGCTCCAGTTCCGGCACTCCAGCCAGCCAGGCGGGCGAGGCGGGGCCAGGGAGGCCGGCCGGCAACGCACCTGGCCGCACCCGCCGCTCACCTGGCCCGCCCAGGCTGGCTCTGCCCGCCCCGCCCGCCGCCTCTCCCGCGGGGAGGTTGCAAGACGCGCGCGGGGTCTTCCGCGCCGGTTCCCGAGATGCCTGGACCGGCCGGGGCTCCATCACGGGAGGCTTTTCAGAAGAGCCTCGACAGCCCCTTCTCGGAACTGCTTTCGCTTCTCCTGCTTGAGCAGGGGCTGGACTAGAAGACCTCCCGGACCCCTTCCGGCTCTCTTCTCTTCACCTCGGGGCTGGAGGAGCGGCTTCCCCGGGGCCAGCAGGGGCAAAGCCCGGGAGGGGAGCGGCCCTCCGCATCCGGGCTAGGGGGGAGGACCAACCGGGGGGCTTTCGAGAAATCGCTGTCCGCCCTAGAGCGCAGCTCGGAGCAAGAGAGCCGCTTCTGGGGCGCCTGGGCTCTTTGCTGGCCTGGAAGGGGCTTTTGCAGCCCCAGAACCGACGGCGGAGGCTGCGAGGGGGACGCAAAGTCCGCGCGTGGAATTGGGGGGAAGGCGCTGCTTTTGTTGCACAAGACCGAAAAGGAGCTTCAGACATGAATTCCTTAACTCTAACGCCCCCCCCTCGCCCCCCACCCCAGCAGCTCCTCCAGGAACCACTAAGGAGAAAACAAGGCTCCCTCCAACACCGACAGGACAAGTCACTTGTACAGGAACAGAGAGCAAAGCCCCCTCCCTTCTAGCACTGATGATGTTCCCTAGCTGGGTCATGAAACACACTTCTCCTCCGCCTCCCCCCTACAAAACCCCCTCCCTTCTAGCACTGACAAGATAGGAAAAGAGCCAAGCTCAGCGAGCATCAGCGACCCACATGTCAGTGGCCCCCATTTCTGGCCTGGGGGGCCCTCTGTTCATGGAGGTTCACTCCTGCCTTTCAAGGGGTCCATTGCCCTGCCCTGCCTGTGGGGCGGCCCCCGAAAACCACCCAGAATGCAGCCATCAGGGCAGGTATGGCATGGCTCATTGTGCCAACATAACCCGCTGTTCCGCCAGCTGCCCTGGCTCCCAAGAGGCTCCCAGTGAGATTGAGGATGCTGGTAGAATAGAATAGAATAGAATAGAATAGAATAGAATAGAATAGAATAGAATAGAATAGAATAGAATAGAATAGGATTTTTTATTGGCCAAGGGCGATTGGACACATAAAGAATTTGTCTTTGGTGCATAGGCTCTCAGTGTGCATAAAAGAAAAGTTACTCCTGGTTACTCCTTTCAAGCCCTGGATGGCCCAGGACGGGGTTACTGGAGCGGCCACTCCTTCCAAGGACGCCTGCCGACCCCACAAGCTCCCCCCAGGAGGGCCTTTCCAGACCCCTTCCCCACAGTCTTCTTCTCACCTGGTGAACTGGGGACCTGCCTTTCCTTGTGGGGTCTCCTGCTTGAGCAGGGGGTTGGACTAGAAGACCTCCCAGGTCCCTTCCAGCCCTAGGCTGGTTGATACTGGACCCCTTTCTCTGGAGGGATCCCCCACCCGACTACAGCCCCCCACTATCTGCTCTGTGTCGGTTGCCCTGATAGATTTTCACTGCTCTCGTGGGGGGGGGGGCTCCTCCTGTGGCCCCATTGCTGGGGGTTGTGCCGCTCAGCGGGTTTGAGGTGGTCTCGGAGACTCTGCCACGGAAGAAGTTAGGCTGGCGGTTGTGGGCAGGGCAGCCGGAGGGAGCGGAAAGGGGCTCTGCCAGCAGCCCTTCGCATCCTGAAGGTGGGGAGCCGCTTTCAGGGCTGCTGCGGGGTCCTGGCTGGGGGAAAGGGGTCCGGCGAAAAGGTCGGGGCGCTGCCCGGGGTGTCCTGCAGGTGGCGCTGTCTTGGAGAAGCAGCAAGGCGGGCGCCTCTTTCCCGCCTTCCCCGCCGGGCTCGACGAGGCTTCCAGGCCGGCGCTGCGCACGCGCAAGTCCGGAAGGCGGCGCCCCGTCGGCCGCCATCTTTGTGCGGGGCAAACTCTGCCGTTGGGGCGGCCGGTCCCGCGTCCAAGATGGCGGCGTCGGCGTCAGGCGGGGCGGGGCCGCGGCGCTGGCGGGAAAGCGTCTGGCGGGCGATCGGCTGAGGCGGCTGAGGCGGCGGCGGAGCTCCTCGTCCGGCCCGGCACCATGCACGTCGTCAAGCGAGGTGGGCAGCCCCGGTCCCCCCGCGGACGCCGCCCCACACCCGACGGTCCCGGGCACTCGATGGTTGGAGGGCGATGGGCTTTGTAGTCCCCCAGCGGGTCCCTTGGGTTGGGGGTCCCGGCCTCCCCATCCCAGACTTCGTGGGGTAGCGAATTCCCCCCCCCTTGGTACTTTTAAGGCTGGGGGGCACCAGCCCTGCGAGGTGGGGTGGGGTCCCCCAAAACGGGCTTTTAGGGAGCCCCCTCGTGCCTGGCAAGATATGGGGGTCTTTCTCCCCCCCACCTTTTCTTTCTCCCCCAAAGCCAGGCCTGCACCCCCCACGGCCCCCCCGGTAGCCCCCCCGGGCCTTAACCCCCCCCCGTGAATTGAGGGGGCTGCATCTCCCCCGAAGCCCCTGGAAGAGCAAAAGGCTTCACCGGACGGGCTTCGGCCTGCCTAGCAGGGCCCAGGTGCTTTAGGTGGGGGAGGGCACGGGGGGGCATCCCAGGGGTCTCTTCTGGGACCCTCGAAGGGGGGGCAGCCCCAAGTGCAAGGAAGGGCCCCTCCCCCTCTGCCCCAAGGCCCCCTGAGGCAGCTCCCCCCCCACCGAATTTATTTATTATTTATTTTGTCGAGTACATATTAGATAATATATATAAGTATAAGCATGAATTGAATACATAAAATGAGTGCAATTAAAGGGAACAATAGGACAGGGACGGCCCTTCATTGATCGATTGGGATGGAGACCCCTGAATTGAGGGGGCTGCATCTCCCTCGGGCAGACCTCCACCCCCCCCCCAGAGGTCAAGGCTTGACGAGGTGGGCCGAGGTCCTCCAGATGGGGGGGGGCAGGGCTTGAGGGGGGCATCACGGGGGTCTCCTGGGTGGGAACAGGAAAGTCCAATGGAGGGAGGAGGAACGAGCCCCCTCCTCCTCTGTCTCAAGGCCCCCCCAGGCCCCAAGCCCTTCCCTAAATTCAGCCCCCCAGAAACTCCTAGAAGAGAGAAAGGCTTGACCAGACAGACTTCAGCCTGTCCAGCATAGCCAAGGGGGAGGGCTTGAGATGGCCCATCCAGGTCTGTTGGCCTTAAGAGTTCCTGTAACTCCTGAAAAGGGGGGGGGGAGCTTGTCCCCAAAGAGTGGGAGGGGGCAGGTGTGTGGCCTCCTCCTGTTCAGCCCCCCCTCAGCCATTATGAACAAGGGAATGTGGTGCAGATTCGGGGTCCTCCCCCGCCCCCCCGTCTGTTCTTCTGCCTCAACTCCCCTTTTGACTCCAATTTAACAATTTAACAATTTAATTTAAATTTAACAATTTAATGCCTGTCGCTTTCCTCCCTGGCAGATGGCCGCCATGAGCGGGTTATGTTCGACAAGATCACCTCCCGGATCCAGAAGCTCTGCTACGGCCTCAATTTGGATTTTGTGGACCCTGTGAGTTTCTTTTCGGCCTCCCCATCTGGGAACTCCTCTTTGGGCTCTGCCCTTGCGGGGAAGAGGCTGCTGCAAGGACGCCCAAGGGGGCTCCTGCGAGGCCTGGCAGGAAAGCAAGGGGAGCCCTGACTCTCTTGACAGGGAGATGGGTGGCATAGAAATGAAATAAATAAATAAAAAATTAAACCTCCCCTCACAAATATTTCCCTATCCTAGATTTCCTAGATTTATCCTAGATAAAACACTGGTATTAATAATACTGAGACGAGGGGATTAGTTTACCACCAGAGTCTGTCTGATTATTTCTTATTTAGATGGACTTCTGGTGTGTCTTGGATCAGCTGGGGGGGAGGAGGGGATGAAGGATACCTTTATAGGTGTGAAACCATCCCCTCATTAGTTCATGGGTTTAATCGCTACTCAGCCTTTTATTTATTTGACAAATGCATATGGCTGCCCAGCTTGGACACAGGTGAGTCTGACATTAAAAACCATAATTAGGTATGTAGGCGGATAGAGAAATAGATGATAGAGATAGAGATACTGAAACGGATGATAGGAAGAGAAATAGATGAATTTTGATCATGTGACCATGGGGATGTGGCTACGGTTGTAAGTTTGAGGGCCGGTCATAAGTCGCTTTTGTTTAGGGCATTTATAATGCCCTAAATGAAGAGTTAAATGAAGAGTTGTGAGTCGTGGATCCCTGCTCTCTGCTCCAGGGTGGCTACAGAGGAAAGATCTTGTAGGCTGTAAAAAGGCTACCTGCTAGGAAATGAGTTTGCCATGAATAAGAGTTCTTTTGTTTTGGCCAGGCTCAAATCACCATGAAGGTGATCCAGGGTCTGTACAGTGGGGTGACCACGGTCGAACTGGACACACTGGCGGCTGAGACGGCAGCCACTCTCACAACCAAGTACCCCGACTATGCCATCCTGGCCGCATGCATCGCGGTCTCCAACCTGCACAAAGAAACGAAGAAAGTCTTTAGCGGTGAGTGCTTGCAGGGAGGGGTGGGGACACTACGTTGTCTCTATAGTTTAATTTCCATCACCTGACCGTGGGGATGCTGCAACGGTCGTAAGTGTGAAAAACGGTTTTAAGTCACTTTTTTCACGGCTGTTGTAACTTTGAACGGTCACTAAGTGAACTGTTGTAAGTCGAGGAGTAGCTATACTATAAGAAGCTAAAAGTATGCAATAAAATAATAATTGATGCAAAGATTCATAGGTCATTTAAGATATTCTTAAGAGACACTAAGAGCTGTGCTGCAATGAAGCAGTCTCTGCCCGCCTGCCAAAACAAGGGATCAGCTGGCCTTTTCTAACCTGACCGGTGCCATCACTGAGAAGGCAGTTTTGTGGAAAATTATTCTAGCTCCTTGCTGTGGTTTTGAATGTTTGCTAAGCAACCAGTCGTATCTTGAGGACTACCTGTATTCAGGAAGAAGTGAATTACTCTGAATGCTGACTGGCTCTGAACAGAAAGATGGATAAGTAGAAAACGGATCCTCTGCATCTGAACCGCCATATAGGTTTGTCTTCCTTCTACCACGGCTAATATGGCCCTGCTGTGATCCGTTGTGCCTTTGTTGCTTTCAGATGTGATGGAAGACCTCTACAACTACGTGAATCCACACAACAGCAAGCATTCGCCCATGATCTCCAAAGAAACCCTGGACATTGTACAAGCCAACAAGGATGTATGTGCTGATTGAATGAAACTTCTTTTGGGCAGGTGGAGACAAAGGTGGGGTCCCTGGGGCTCTCCGAGCTGGGTGGCTTTCTTGCAGACGTTTCATGACTCAACGAGGGAACATCATTGCCAGAAGAGGAGGGGGGTTTGCTCTGTGTTTAGATACATGGGCTTGCCCTGTCAGTGTTGGTGGGAGTGTCCTTGGTGGTTCCTTGCTTAGGCTGTTGAGAGAGCAACCCCCACTTCCTCCTAGTACTGATGATGTTCCCTAGTTGGGTCATGAAAATGTCTGCAAGAAAACAGTCAAGCTCAGAGACCAGCAAGGACTCCACAGCTCTCCTCCCACGCCCACTCCTCCTCCCCACAAACCCCACTCCCTTCTAGCACTGATGATGTTCCCTAGTTGGGTCTGCAGGAAAGCATCCCAGCTCAGAGAGCACCAACCACCCCCCAGTTCAACCATGAGCTATGAGTATTTGCTTCTGTTGGAGAAACATGTTCTAGTGCTGGGGGATTCTAGTCTTGAGATGGGACAGAAGGAATCTTGCCATGGTCTTTGGGGTTGGTGCCTCTTTTTTGAGATCCTGACATTTCCTCTGTGACGAGCACAGCATGTTGCTCTTCTGGCAAGGCCTTGTGTCCAGTCCTGGCACCAGACAGGCTCTGGGCTCCTTAAGGCTCCTTAAGGGGTCTTCATTTGTTTGCATAGACCTGGCAAATGCAGCGAGCAGCGAGACAAAGCCTCGAAGCCAGGAGGCATTCTCCCACTCAGAGATGATCAAAAGCCACTCAGAAGTCAGATTAGATTCCCCAGACACGACCCTTTGCATTTTAGCGTATTTATGAACAAGATTGCTGCATATTTGAGCTCAGGCTGGCTGAGGGTCAAACGGTCTCAATGTCAAATCTGATATCCTGTTGTTTTTTCTGCAGCGACTGAACTCTGCAATAATCTATGACCGGGATTTCTCCTACAATTACTTTGGCTTTAAGGTAAGGTGGAAGTTTATCTATTTATTTACTTACTTGTATCCTGTCTTCTGTTATGTTTACAAATAACTCAAGGGGGTGAAAATATACAATACTCCTGCCTTTTCCACATTTCAACCCCAAAACAACAACTCTGTGAGGTGAGTTGGGCTGGCCTAAATTCACCCATCTGGCTTTCAGGTGGGCCTTGAACTCATGATCTTCCGCTTTCTAGCCTAGAGAGGGGATAGTTGGAAGAATCATGGAGTTGTAGAGGGAAGCCTGAAGATCATGTAGTCCAACTCTATGTAACATGCAGGAAACCCTCCGTAACCAGAGATTATCTAGCCTCTTCTTCAAAACCTCCAAAGGTGGAGAACTCACAACCTCTCTAGGGAGACACTTTTTTTGCTTGCCGGTTTTACCATCAGGAAACTTTTCCTTGTCTTTAAAGGATTCCTCCCTCCCTCCCTCTCTCCCTTTTTTCCTTCTTTTACTTCCTCCTTTCCTTCCTTCCTTTTTTTTCTTTCTTTTACCTTCTAAACAGAATAAATACAGTAGAATTGAGGTTGATGGTCCCAGTTACTTACTGGTCAGTGGTCATCATTGTTGATGTACCAGTCAACAGGGCGGTTCATGTAACGATTTATGTAGCCGTCCATCCTTGCTAGAAAACAAGGGTGGTTTTTTGTGGGGGACAGTTGAAATGCATCTGGAAAGGGCTTTTCTAGGCCGAGGAAGAGCACAGGACTGCTGGGTGCCTTAAGCAGACTTTTGAAGCTGCCTCCTTTTGGGCTCTGCTGGGTCCAGGCCACTGGGAGGTGGGTGGGTGGGTGGGCGGAGGATGTGGGGCAATTATTGCAGGCACATTTGGGGGATGGCAATAAATTTAAAGTATGTTGTTGGTGATAAATGGTTGTATTATTTCATTGTCCCTTGGTGACCCTGATTTTTTTAAAAACCTTTCAGACCCTGGAGCGCTCCTATCTTCTGAAAATCAATTCTAAAGGTTTGTACAATGGGCTCAATTCTTTGTACAAAGGTTCTTAACTTTTTTGAACTTTTGATAAAACCTGGCAAAAGAATCAAGAGTGGGGCAGCACCTTTTGACCTGCCAGACATCAAAGTGACTCTTCCAGGAAACCACTAAGCGAGAAATTGTTGAACTCTGATTCCTCAAAAGGTTTCTGGCCATTTCAGAAGGTTTCAAAACCACGATGGGCTTTCCATGCGCCATTTTGACCTACCTGCCTATTTGACTAGGTAGCAGTGGGACCCTCATAGCCAACCTGCCTCCCCCGCTGACTCTTCCCGGTTGGCCATTTTACGCCTCTGCTGAACTGCAATTCATGAGACTTTCTGCCTTTTCGTAACATCTGAAAAAGGTTCCGCTGAGCTTCTGAAATTCTCTGAAACGGGCTAGCCCAGCTCTCCTCCCAACCGGGTGGATGCATCCCTCGGGAAGGTAGTCCTTGACGTATAACCACAATTGGGGCCAGAATATCTGTTGCTAAGGAAGGGATTGTTAAGTGAGACACACCCGATTTCAATACTTATTTTGGCCATAGTCATTGGAATCACTGCAGTTGTTAAGCGAGGCATGTGGTTGTTAAGCGAATCTGGCTTCCCCCGATGACTGCCTGTCAGAGGCTGGCTGGGAAGGTCAATCACGGTGACCCCTGACCCCCCAGGCCCTACAAGTACATGCGGGGGGGGGCAAGCTCCCAAATTTAAATCGTGCAACTTGTGGGGATGCTACAACAGTCATAAGGATGAGGACCAGTCGTAAGTCACTTTTTTCAGTGCTATTGCAACTTTGAATAGTCAATGAATAAATTGTGGTAAATCAAGGGCTCCAAGTATTGATAATACCAGGTTTTAAACTCGTTACAGAATAACAGAGTCAGAAGGGACCTTGTAGGTCATTTAGTCCAACCTCCCGCCCAAGCAGGAGACCCTACACCATTTCTGACAGATGGCAGTCCAATCTCTTCCTGAAAGCCTCCAGTGATGAAACTCCCACAACTTCTAAACGCAACTTCTGTTCCGTTGGTTGATGGTTCTCACTGTCAGGAGATTCCTCCTTATTTCCAGGTTGAATCTCTCCTTAGTCAGTTTCCATCCATTATTCCTTGTCTGGCCTTCAGGTGCCCTGGAAAATAGCTTGGCCCCCCCTTCCTCCTCTCTGTGGCAGCCCCTCCCTCAAATATTGGAAGATGCTATCATGTCTCCCCACTAGACTAGCCAGCCCAGGTCCTGCAATCGTTCCATTCTATGTTTTAGCCTCCATTTAGGCAGGGGCTGTTTAAGGACCCCCCTCAAGCAGACTCATACGAATGTTTTGTCCTTATTCCCTGGTCAGGCCTCAGCCTTTTCCGAGGAGGAACCTCACTGCCCTTCAGGAAGCTCTCTTCTGTGGCTCTTCTGGGCAGCTCCAAAGGGTCCCTTTAACTTGGCTGCCCCAGAGGCTCACCTGACCCTATCACTCACTCTTCTAACCTGGTTTTTCTTGATAGAGGGGTGTGGTTGGGTTGTTGTTGTTTTTTTTTTGGTATCCTCAGCAGTTTTGCTATCGGTTTTCTTATCTGTGGCCTCAAAAGGCATCCAAATCAGGTGAAATGCAGCCAGTCCTCAACTTATGATCATAATGGGATCTGCCCATTTGGGTTGTAAGTCGCAACAGTTGTAAAGTGGGTCAACATGTGACCAACCTGATTTTAGGATCTTTGTGTGGAGTGGTGGTTAAATAAATCACAACAGTCATTAAGTGAACTCCACAGTCATTAAATTAATCCATTGTTCACTACGGGGCATTTTTGCGCAAATCCAGAAGTAAGCGCTGGTTTGCAGCAAAAACATCACAAATTGTGGTCGTGGGATTTGCAAACAGCTGTAAATTGGGCCTGGTTGCCGAGTGCCACAAATGTGGTAACAACGTGACTGCAGGGTGTGTGTCTTTGGAACTTTGGAACTGGATCATAAGTACCTTCTGGGGGCTCCGTTGTAACTTTGGACTGTCACTAAGCAAGCAGTTGTAACCCATGGACTACTTGTAAGTGTGGGGACAGGTCTCTTTCCCACCTAACCAAGTGTGTAACTGTTGCAACATCTCTCTGCCTCCCTTGAAAGCCGTCTCCCTTCTCTGCCCCCCTGCCTGCAGTGGCCGAGCGTCCCCAGCACATGCTGATGAGGGTCTCGGTGGGGATCCACAAGAACGACATCGAGGCGGCCATTGAGACCTACAACCTCCTGTCTGAGAAGTGGTTCACCCATGCTTCCCCCACCCTCTTCAACGCCGGCACCAACCGCCCTCAGCTCTCCAGGTAAGGAGGGGGAATGGCTGTCTGAGTATTGGGGGAGGAGCTGCTGAAGCCAAGCAGCTTGGAAGGTCAAAGAAACTGGGGGCTGCTTCCGGCAGCTTAGAGACTCCCCCCACCTACTCTTCAGGTGTGTGTGGCAGTAGCTCACTTCCTTCTGCTGCTCATGTGGGCACACCCATATTTGGGGATTGTAATCCGATTCCAGCATCTTGAGAACAGCAGTGAAGAAAGTTTGAAGGACTTTTTCAGTGATTGCCTTGGGTCCTGTTGCAATAGCACTTAACAGTAGTGCTTAGACTTATATACCGCTTCATAGTGCTTTATAGCCCCCTCTAAGCGTTTTACAGAGTCAGTTTGTTGTCCCCAACAATCTGGATCCTTATTTTACTGACCTCAGAAGGACGGAAGGCTGAGTCAACCTTGAGCCAGTCAGGATCAAACTGGTGGCAGTGGGCAGAGTCAGCCTTCCATCCTGCAGTCTTAACCACTGGGCCACCAGGGCTCTTGTAATCTGCAATCACTTGTAAAGGTCAAAATAACTTGTAATTGTGGCCTTGGGAAATTTATCAAAGTTAGTTTGATTAGGAAAGGCCTTAATTGCAAAAATAGACGTAATACTTTATCTGGCCAAGTGTGGTTAGATAGACAAGGAATTTCTCCGGTACAGAAGCTCTCAGTATACTTGAAAACAACAGAATACAATAATAATGATAAAGCATACAGCCAATAGAGGATGGAAGCAACAAATATTAATAAAAGGGGTAAAAATCCTGCAGCAATGCCCTGTGGGTTTAATACACATACATATTAGACAAAACACTTAGCAGTCATTGTATTTTATCTGCTGTGAGAGTGAGTGATGGCACAAGGGAAGACACTGTCCCTGTGTCCGGTTGTCTTGGCATACAAACAAACAAACTGCCAAGATTGCCTTAGCAGTTAGATTTGGGTTTGGAAGCGCAGCCCTCTTTTATTTATTTTATTTATTCAATTTGTATCCCGCCCTTCTCCTAGTGGACTCAGGGCGGGAGTCCTCCCTCTTGCTGGGAAAAAACATCCAGGGCTCAGAGTTCTGCCTGGGTTTGGAGGCAACCTTGCCATACCGGAGACTGAAAATCTGCCTTTTCTTCCCTTCCAGCTGCTTCCTCCTGTGCATGAAGGATGACAGCATTGAAGGCATCTACGACACACTGAAGCACTGCGCACTCATCTCCAAGTCCGCGGGGGGAATCGGGGTGGCCGTGAGCTGCATCCGGGCCACCGGCAGCTACATTGCCGGGGTGTGTCTGCCGTGGGCAGCCCACGCGAATTCCTGTGGGCCCCCAAGGGATGCTCAGGATGGCAACTGACGCTGCCTCTGAGGGAGCCTTTCTCCCTGGCTAAGGAGCAGCGCAGATGGATCTAGTTCACTCTCTCCAATCTTGTTAATTTTTCAGACCAATGGCAACTCCAACGGGCTGGTCCCCATGTTGAGGGTCTACAACAACACGGCTCGCTACGTGGACCAAGGGGGAAATAAGGTAGGCGGCCTTCTCCCAAGGGCGCTGGCGGTGGCATGTGTGGTCAAGGACACATACGGGAGGTGACTGTGCCAGGGTCTCCTTCTCAAGCATAGTTTAAAGCCAACCTTGGCAACTTTAAGACTTGTGGACTTCAACTCCCAGAATTCCTCAGCTATAGCTGACTGAGGAATTCTGGGAGTTGAACTTCACAAGTCTTATTAGTTGCCAAGGTTGGAGACCCCCGCTTTAAAGGAAGGGCTTTTCTCTGGCCAGGGTGAGGATGTCTCTTCATCCAGCACCCAGAGAAGACCAACAAAGAGGATTAGTGGGCTGGAGGCTAAAACATATGTAGAAGCGGTTTCAGGAACTGGGCATGGTTAGTTTAATGAAAAGAAAGACTAGGGGTGACATGATAGCAGTCTTCCAATATTTGAGGGGCTGCCACAAAGAAGAGGGGGTCCATCTATTCTCCAAAAGTACTAGAAGGCAGGACAAGAAGCAACGGATAGAGTCTGATCAAGGAGAGAAGCAACCTAGAAATAAGGAGAAACTTCCTGACAGTGAGAACAATTTATTTATTTATTTTTATACGGCGTCCTTCTCCGGAGACTCAGGGCGGCTTACAATGTGTTAATTAACCAGTGGAACGGCTTGCCACCAGAAGTTCTGGGTGCTCCAACACTGGAGGCTTTTAAGAAGAGACTGGACAGGCAGTTGTCTCCTGCTTGAACAGGGGCTGGACTAGAAGACCTCCAAGGCTGGCAGATCTGAGAGTTTGGAAAGAGGCCTCAGAAAGGCAGCCAGGGCCGAGGTGGGCTGAAGAGGGTTTTGTCCTGCTCTTTCCCACAGAGACCCGGGGCCTTCGCCATCTACCTGGAGCCCTGGCACTTTGACATCTTTGAGTTTCTTGACTTGAAGAAGAACACCGGGAAGGAGGAGCAGAGGGCTCGGGACCTTTTTTATGCGCTCTGGATCCCGGACCTCTTCATGAAACGGGTGGAGACCAACCAGGTAACAGGGATTGCAGCTGAGTCCTCTGCTGGAGTGTGTGTGTGTGTGGGGGGGGGGGGGGGCGCCATGGCCTGAAACTGGCTGCAGAGCAAAACTGAAACCCTGACATTTGTGGCCTAGAAGGGGTCAGGCTTATTCTCATGGGCTCATCTTGAATTGAATCAGATGCTCTGCCTTTCATGAACGTCTGTTGAAGGTTGTTATTAACACATTAAGGTTAATCTGCAGAAGAAAAGCGTGTGACTGGTCGATTAGCGACCGTCCGAAGTTCTGCTGTTCCCGCCCCAAAGTTCTCACAATCTGGTTCTGGTGGCCC
Source organism: Pantherophis guttatus (assembly GCF_059756535.1). Classification (NCBI taxonomy): domain Eukaryota; kingdom Metazoa; phylum Chordata; class Lepidosauria; order Squamata; family Colubridae; genus Pantherophis; species Pantherophis guttatus. The sequence goes on along the minus strand of NC_142067.1, from coordinate 838,811 downwards.
CTCCCTTACGGTCACAGGGCTGCATGCCAGGTGCTGAGCAGCTGCCCACATTCACAGGGTCCTGCAGTCACCATAATTCATCTTGCACGTTTTCAGCAAAAACATCCCATAGCGAACAATGGGTTTGTTTTATGACCTTGATGTTCACCTAATGACTGCTGCACAAAAGGTGGTAAAATCGGGTGGGTGGTAGCTCCGTCTTGGGCATGAAAGCCAGCTTGGTGACTTTGGGCTAGTCCTTCACTGTCGACCCACCCACCCACCCAGGATGAGAAGCAATGGGTGGGAGCTGGCCAGAGGGAGAGCCAGCCTGGAAATAAGGAGAAATTTCCTGACAGGGAGAACAATTAGATGTGGTCCCTTCACCCTTCGCCTTCCTCAAGGGCAGGAGGGTCTTGTAGGGCGAGTCTCTTCTGGGTGGGGTCTCCAGCCCACTGGAGTTGAGCTTTGCCCCTCCTTCAACAGGACTGGTCGCTCATGTGCCCAAACGAATGTCCCGGGCTGGATGAGGTCTGGGGAGAAGAGTTTGAGCGGCTCTACGAAAGGTAGGAAGGACCGGCTGGGCTGGGAGGTGCAAAATGGAACCGGCAGGGTTTCTGCAGGATGTTTTGGGATGCATTTGCATCAGAAAATTAACAGATTCATCAACCTCACACCAAGGATTTGCCGAGGAAGCCACGATGGTGTTTGATGAAATTAAACGTAACCATATTTGTAAAGTCCTCTGTGCTGAGAAGCTACCCAGAGGTACTTCAACAAATGCAGCAATAAAATGCCAAACGGTTACTTAACCCAAAAAGAAAGGATTCTGTGTGGAAGAAGAGACGGTGGGATTGACTGAAGAAGTCCTCACGTTCTGGTGGACATTCATAAAGCTTTCTCCTCTGTCCTTCGGGGTCTCCCAGGGGTTCCATCCAGCAGGGGGGACCCTGGGCTGCAGGGCCACTATGGAGGAAGCTCTTGGGGGGCGGCTGAGGATTTGCATTTCGTGGAGGTGGGTAGGATTGGTAGTTATCCCCATGCCAGAGGTGATTGAGGGACCTGACCGGTGGGCTTGAGTGGAAGGTGGGTCTTTGTGTTGGGAGCGGGTGCTCCCAGATGGAGGAGGGTGGGGCAGGTGTCATGGGGCCAGTGAAGGGTTCAACTCTCCTGTTTTCTGGATAAGCAGCTGAGAGTTACTTGGCTGTGGTGGAGCAGAAGTTGGACAATAAGGACATCAAACCAGCGAAGTCCATTAGTAGCCAGTAGCTGAGTGAGGCTTCTTACAACTGCTTGAATTGGGCCTGGAAGAGAGTAGGGGAGGTGTCTCCCCCAACTCCGCCCATCTGGCAAAGGTCCTCAGCACACCCTTCGCTCTCGCTGGGGAGCCGGTTGTGTGTTTGGGCTGAGGTGGAGGTCCTGGAAGCCCTGCGCTTGTCCCCCCAGCTACGAGAAGCAAGGCCGGGTGCGCAAAGTGGTGAAGGCCCAGCAGCTCTGGTACGCCATCATTGAGTCTCAGACGGAGACGGGGACGCCCTACATGCTCTACAAGGACTCCTGCAACCGGAAGAGCAACCAGCAGAACCTGGGCACCATCAAGTGCAGCAACCTCTGCACCGAGATTGTGGAGTACACCAGCAATGATGAGGTGGGCTGCTGCCTCCTCTTCCTCCTCCTGCTCCTCTTCCTCCTTCCCCTCCTGTGCTCTCCACTTCCACTTCTTTCCCTCCAGCCCTGCTCTTCCCTCACCTCCTTTTCCTTGTCCTTCCTCCCCTCCTCTCCTTCCTCCCCTCCCCTGTCCTTTTCAGCCAAGCCCAGAAGGGTGTCCAGGCACCCAGAAAGGGATCTTAGGACACTCTGCTGCCCTTGAGTGTGGGGCCAGCAGCTGTGAGTGGGGAAAGCCTTCCTTTGAGAAAGTCCCCTCCTCTTCCCAGAGTCCTTTAAGTTCCTTGAGGAGCTGGCCATTGACCAACATAGTTTGGCAGGAGTCCTGTGGGTCCGTGCAGTGGACCCACATGAAGGGAAATAAACTGTAGGACCCCCTACCTGGGCCAAAGAATCTGGACGCTGGGAGGTCCAAGGGCTGGGCTCCCGTTGTGGTGGGGGTCTCCAGGGGGGAGGAGGAGGCTCGTGTGGCGTTCCCTCCCGTGAGAGTCTCTCTGCTTGCACCGTCCAGGTTGCCGTCTGCAACCTGGCCTCCATAGCCCTGAACATGTACGTGACGCCGGAGCACACATACGACTTCCAGAGGCTGGCCGAGGTCACCAAGGTCATCGTCCGGAACCTGAACAAGATCATCGACATCAACCACTACCCGGTGCCGGAGGTACGTGGGGTCCAGGAGGGGGCACCCGGGCTAGGTCGCAAGTCGTGACGGTCGTTAAGCGAGGTGCCCACGGTCTAGAGGCAGGGAAACCAGGTGCCAGTTGATTCTCAGGCAGATCCATTTATCTGAAGCATTAATAGGGCTGCCCATCTTTCAACTGACCCTGGGTGGCTCCTAATCAAAAATTAAAAAACAACATTGAATCATTTTAAAACTAAAAGTCAATTCATTAAAACAGTAAAAAACCAGGGACCAATCCAGGGTAACCCAAAGGTGTTTTTTCAAGAGGCAACTGGACTTCCTTGTTTTTCTTTGAAGATGTTTTGCTTCTCCAAGAAGCTTCCTCAGCTCTGACTGAATGGTAGGGAATGGAACTATCCAACCAGAGCAGAAGGAAGCTTCCTGGATGGGAAGCGGAACGTCTTCAAAGAAAAACCAGAAAGTCCAGTTGCCTCTTGAAAAAAGCACCTTTGGGACAACCGTGGCCTGGATGACTGAGAATCTCCGTGGACATCCAGAGCAACCGACTACCCCCTAATCCTCTTCCAGCGTTTGGGGGAAGGGCTGGTCTTCGAGGCCTCACGGAAGGCCCAAAGGTTGGAGGCCCGCCAGACGTCAGGGGGCAGAGTGGTCCGTGGGGCAGGGGCTGCCACGGAGGAGACTGGCTTTCTAGTTCCCCTCAGATGACAACATTTAAGGGAAGGGGCTAGGAGAGTGCCCACCCTGGAGATGAACTGGAGATCCGCACGAGCTGTCTGAGACGAGGCAGGCTGAGCCCTTTCCTCCTTCCTCCCTCCAAATGTTTCCAGGCCGAGACCTCCAACAGGCGCCACCGCCCCATTGGCATTGGGGTGCAGGGCCTGGCCGACGCCTTCATCCTCATGAGGTTCCCCTTCGAGAGCCCCGAGGCCCAGCTGCTCAACCAGCAGATCTTCGAGACCATCTACTACTGGGCCCTGGAGGCCAGCTGCCAGCTCGCCAGGGAAGACGGGCCCTACGAGACCTACCAGGGCAGCCCGGTCAGCAGAGGAGTAAGTGGAAGGGGGCTTCGGACTGGGGTGGTCTGAGGCTGCAGGAGGCTGCTTTTAAAGCTGATGGGCTTCTTTGCCTCGGAGTCTCACTGAAAAGAGGCATTTTGTCTCTCTGATGTGGCTCCTTCATCAGTGACCTTTGGATGCGGAATTCAGATTTCTGAAGAACCTTTATTCAGTGGAGTTCCTTGGTGCTCTCTGAGCTTGGCTGTCTTCTTGCAGACGTTTCGTGACCTGACTACTAGGGAATGTTATCAGTGCTATCAGCAGCAGCAACCCTGATGATGTTACCTAGTTTATTTATTTATTTATTTTATTTATTTATTTTATTTGATTTCTATACCGCCCTACTCCCGAAGGACTCAGGGCGGTGCACAGCCAAACAATAAAATATATACATACAAAATTTAAAAGTGGAATTAAAATCAAATTAAATAGTTTTGGCCCAGACAAATTAAAACCCCAATCAATTTAAAACCAATTTTAAAATTTAAATATATAAAATACTAAAAAATATTAAAAATTAAAAATCTTTTATAAAAGAGGGAGAAAGTTGGGTCATGAAATGTCTGCAAGAAAACAGCCGAGCTCGGAGAGCGTCTTTATCTTTCTTTTCAAACCCAGAGAATCTGCAGGGTCCAGTTAGGCAGGCAGACCCCTCCCTCTTAGCTTCCCTTGGGCAAGAAAATTGGGTGTGCAGGCACCCTGTCTTGGCAAGCCCTGCTCTGTGGGGGTGGGGGGCTTCCCTGTGGGGCATGTGGGAGAGCTGGCTTGTTCCGGAATGAAGGGGGCTGCTCTCCCTCCCACCCTCCTGCAGATCCTTCAGTACGACATGTGGGACGTGACCCCCACGGGCCTTTGGGACTGGAGCGCTCTGAAGGCCAGAATCGCACAGTGAGTACAAGACCCTCCTCCCCACTCCTACTACGGAGGGTGGGTGCTCAGCGCAGAGGCCCTGTGCCCCTGCCCCTTTCCTGGGGTGCCCTTGGTGCCTGCTGGGCCGCTGTCAGCCCCCCTGTTTCTCCTGCCCGTCTCTTCCAGGTATGGGGTCAGGAATAGCCTCCTGGTGGCCCCGATGCCCACAGCTTCCACGGCTCAGATTTTGGGGAACAATGAGTCCGTGGAGCCCTACACCAGCAACATCTACACCCGCCGTGTTCTCTCGGGGGAGTTCCAGGTAAGGGCCGTCCTGAGAGCCTTGGAGGGGGAGAGGGGGCCCCGGGCCGAGAGCTGTGGGGAGGGTCCTGGTGTTGTAAAGAGGATAAAGGACACGGCCATCACGTAATTGGGGCTTGGAGGCTCCGGGCTGTTGCGTGGAAGAATGTAGCTAGTCCTCGAATTACGACCACAACTGGGCCAGAAGTTCTAAGAATTGCTAAGCAACAGTGTGGGTGGGTGTGTTTGTGTTAAGTGGACCGCACCTGATTTTCTGACCTTTTTGTGACACGGTTGTTAAGTGAATCGTTGCAGTTGTTCAGTGAATCATGTTAAGCGTATCCAGTCTTCCCCCCACCCACCACCCCCATTGACCTCTTGTGGGAAGCCGGCTGGAAAGGCCGCAGAGGACGACCCCGTGACCTCTGGGGATGTTCTGCAGCTGCAAAACACCTGGGGGTTGCCAGGCACAGAAATTTTGATCCTGTGTCTGGTTGCCAGTCCCTTTTTTTCAACTCTGTTGAAACCTTCAGTGGTCACTAAAGAATGGTTGTAAGTCAAGGACTGCCTGCAGCAAAAACCGGCTGCCTCCATCAGAGAAGGGCCTGCGTGGCAACATGGGAAGGGAAGCGGACGTGGGCCGTGGGTGGGCCGAAAGGGGGCGTCTAAGGTATCTAAGGTGACTGCTGGTGTTTTGGGGTTGCAGATAGTGAACCCCCACTTGCTGAAGGACCTGACCGAGAGGGGCCTGTGGAACGAGGAGATGAAGAACCAGATCATCGCATTCAGCGGCTCCATCCAGGTACGTCTGGCCAACGATCCTGGGTCCCCTGCACTGGTGAGGAGCCCCGTCCGTTTTTCTGTTCCGCCCCAGAGCTGCTACATGGGGCTCCCCTTGAGGAGCACCCAGAGGCTCCAACTGGGTTGTGGCCGCGCGAGTGGTTATGGGGGCGACCTGTCACTCCCATGTAACACCTCTCTTGCGTGAGCTGCACTGGCTCCCAGTGGTCTTCCGGGTGCGTTTCAAGGTGCTAGTCACCATCTTCAAAGCGCTCCATGGCTTAGGACCGGGATACTTACAGGACCGCCTTCTGACACCTCATGCTTCCCACCGGCTGATTCGCTCCCACAGAGAGGGCCTCCTCAGGGTGCTGTCGGCCAAACAATGTTGGCTGGCGACCCCCGGGGGAGAGCCTTCTCTGTGGGGGCTCCTGCCCTATAGAATGAGCTGCCCCTGGACATATGGAGGATCCCCGACCTCCGCATCTTCCGTCGTGCGCTGAAGACTTTATTGTTTCAGCAAGCTGGCCTGACCAAATGAATTAACTTAAGTGGGTTTTAAAGGTTTAAAAGGGATTTTAGCTAGGGGTTTTAAATACGGCCAATGCTTTAAATTATTTTAAATTGTTTTTAATTTTTGTGTTGGTATTATTTTTATCATGGCTGTACACCGCCCTGAGTCCTTCGGTAGAAGGGTGGTATAGAAATATGAAATGAAATGAAATGAAATGAAATGAAATGAAATGAAATAATGAAATGAAATGAAAAATAAATAAATAAATTTAATCAATAAATAATTCTTTAAAAAAGAAGACATTCCTCCTTGGTTGCCCAGGCTGAAAAGGCCCTTTGTGCCAGGTTTTCTCTCCCTGGCTTCCTGCAGAGAGGCTGCTGGGACTTCCTGCTCTCTCTCTCTCTCTGGTTTGAGCCAAACCTTCCACCAGCTCTCAACCGCCCCGAGAGAGATCCATCCTGCTGCTCTTCTTCCTTCCAGAATATCCCAGAGATTCCCGAGGACTTGAAGCAGCTCTACAAGACGGTGTGGGAGATCTCGCAGAAGACCATCCTGAAGATGGCAGCTGACAGGGGGGCCTTCATCGACCAGAGCCAGTCTCTCAACATCCACATTGCGGAGCCCAACTATGGCAAGCTGACCAGTATGCACTTCTACGGCTGGAAACAGGTGAGAGAGGAAGGCAGATTCTTAGGGCACCTCCTGTAGCTAATTGACCCACTCTGAACAGGCATCTCCACCAACTGTATAACAGCATTGATGCTGTTCCCTAGTTGGGTCATGAGAGCTCAGAGAGAAAGAGCAACCAGCAGAACCTGGGCACCATCAGGCCGGCTCTCATGCTTAAGGAGGGACTAGAACTCCCAGTCTCCTCCTGATTGGCTCAAAGTCACCCAGCCAGCTTTCATGCCTAAGGCAGGACTAGAACTCCCAGTCTCCTGGTGATTGGCCCAAAGTCAACCTGTCGGCGTTCATGCCTAAAGCGGGACTAGAACTGGTTTCCTGGTGATTGACCCAGTCACCCAACCAGGTTTCGTGCCTAAGGCGGGACTAGAACTCCCAGTCTCCTGGTGATGAGTCCAAAGTTGCCCAGCTGGCTTTCGTGCCTCAGGTGGGACTAGAACTCGTGGCGTCCTGCTTTCTAGCCTGGATGCCTCCACCACGGAGACCGAGGCCTTGGGTCTTTGAGCTGGTGCGCACTTGCCTCCGCAGGGCCTGAAGACGGGGATGTACTACCTGCGGACCAAGCCGGCAGCCAATCCCATCCAGTTCACCCTCAACAAAGAGAAGCTGAAGGAGAAGACCTCCAAGGAAGAGGAGGAGAAAGAGAGGAACACGGCGGCCATGGTCTGCTCCCTGGAGAACCGGGATGAGTGCCTGATGTGTGGGTCTTAAGGAGCCTCTGGGCCCCCTCGGCCTCCTTCCGCCTCCCCCAGTGCCCCCTGTCCCCTAAGCTAGGTTAGGAAGTTTTAGGTCACTCTGCAGGGCTGCCAGGCCATGGTGCTGTGCCTGCAGGAAATTGGGTTACCATCCTGCACTGGCCTTCCCTTGCAAAGTGGCCAAGGTAGGATTGGGGGATTAGGTCAAGGGAGAGGGGGAAGGGAAGAACTGGGGGTCCAACAGCTGTAGCCAGAACCTGTAAGTGCCCTTGAGTAGCTGTGGAGGGGCTGTTCCTTATTCACTCCCAGGGAGGCAGGTTCAGCCTAAGCTGCCTTGATGATCACGTTTTGTGCCTGACCTTCCTCCTTTCTGGGACCCCTTCTGAGGGTCTCCTGCCCCTTTGCCCTTTTCCATGTCTCCCTGGCTCCCTCTTTGGGGAAGAAATCAGTTCTTAGGACAATTTCTTCCTCTCTGCCTTGTCACAAATCCTTGGAAAACTTTGCTCCGTTAAGATCCCGACTGTACTCAGTTGCCAGGCTGGGCTGCTGGGACTGAACCAAAGGATGTTCCTTGACTTCATTGTGTAGTTTTCTAACAAAATCCACGGCTTCCGTTTTGACTATTTATTGTATTCGGCTACTCTGTATTGTATTCGGCTACTCTGCACCTGAATCCTTGAGGCTTGTCGAATACATCAATAAAGACTCCAGTGGGAGGATTAAAGGGCCGTCTTTGAGACCTTTGCGTACATTCGCTGGTAGATCACTTTGAATTAACTTTTGGCGGAAGCCCTAGAGGAACTAGCTGCCTCCCAGTATTTGTGGAGAGAAGAGGGGGCTCAACCTGTTTTCCAAAGCAGGCAGGACAAGAAGCAAGCAATGGAAACTTACCAAGGACAGAAACAACGTAGAACTAAGGAGAAATTTCCTGACAGTGAGAACAATTAATTGATGGAACGGCTTGTCTCCAGAAGTTGTGGGTGCTCCAACACTGGAGGTTTTGAAGAAGAGACTGGACAGCCATTTGCCTGGGATGGTATAGGACCAGTCGTGGCCATTTTAAGACTTGTGGGCTTCAGCGCCCAGAATTCCCCAGCCAGACATGCTGGTTGGGCAATTCTGGGAGCTGAAGTGCACAAGTCTTAAAGTTCCCAAGGTTGAACACCCTTGGTGTAGGGTCTCCAACGTGGGCAGGAGGTTGGACTAGAAGACCTCCAAGCTCCCTTCCAATTCTGTAATTCTGCAACTGGTGCACAGAATTCAGCGGAGCTTAAAAAGTCCAACCTTGAGTTTGCTTTCAACATTGTTTAGGAGTCGAGGGATTCAAATAGTCCGTATGACAAGCAACAGAGGTTTTGGGGCCAGATGGTAAGTAATCGCAGACCGTGGAAGATTCCCCTCTGAAAGCAAAGAACAGGCTGCTCCTTGGGCCGGCCAGCCCTGGGGGAAGAAGGGAGCTTCTGGGCAAGGACCTGCCGTCTCCCACACCTCTGGAATCCTATTTGTCAGGTCTGAGAAGAAACGTACCTGAAAGAATATTCTTGAGCAGGAAGACTGAAAACAAAAAGCAAGACATTACAAAATAAAAGAGAGGAGAGGGCACTTGTTTGACCCATGCGCTGATGATGTTATCTAGTTTGGTAATGAAACGTCTGCAAGAAAACAACCGAGCTCAGAGAGCACTGAGGATCCCACAGTTCTCCCCCTTCCCCTCCCTGCACACACCTTTCCCTTCTAGCACTGATGAAGTTCCCCATTTGAGTCATGAAATGTTTGTAAAAAGCATCCAAGCTCAGAGAGCACCGAGGACCCCACAGTCCTCCCCCTTCTAGCACTGGGCATTGAATGATCTTTATTAGGCTGCAAGGAGCACGGAATCGTTTGAAATGAGAGGGGTGGCAAATAAATTTAATAAATGTCATTTCAGCAAATTACCATTGCTGACTTTATTCTGTTTCATCTTAATAGAAATACTTTGAGATATTTTGGAGATATTTTAGAAACGGGTCAAAGTCCACTGTCCCTGTGGGAAGGGTCATGGATTGTTTGTCACCACACCAAAGAAAAACCACTTTTGTACAATTTTGGGTAACTCACCGAGATTTGGGAAGCCAAGAGAGTTTGTTTTTCTGGAAGAGTTTCAGGAGACTGGCTCTGATCTCTTTGGTTCCCACACCGTAGATCAAAGGGTGGACAGTCCAGGGGAAGAGCAAGTAGGTTGCGCTGATGAGGTTGTGGACATCCTGTGAGGCTGATTTGGCAAGTCGGAAGACAACAGATGAAGAGAGGCGAGAGGAGTAGCCAATGGCAATCGCGATCCAGTGGGTGCCACAAGTGTGGAAGACTTTGTGACGGACGTTGCCAGAGTTGATCTTCAGAGCTGTGTGGACAATCCGGCTGTAGGAAGCCAGGAGGAGGCTGAGGTCAAAGAGAAAGTCAAAACACCTTATGGTAATTCCCACTCTCTTGTTCACGGAGATGTCGCTGCAGGACAACCTCATGATGGCCATGTGTTCACAGGCAAAATGGCTGATGACGTTTGAACGGCAGAACCGCACCTGGGAGGCCAAGGCCACCACTGGTCCAACAGTACCAAGACTTCTCAGCAAGGAGAGGAACATCAAGAAGCCCAGGAGTTTGATGGTCATGAGTTCTGCGTAGCGCAGCGGGTGGCAGATGGCCAGGAACCGGTCTAGAGCCATCATCAGAAGAACGTTGCAGTCCAAGAGGATTGTGAAGTAAAGGAAGAACATTTGCACCAGGCATTCGGTCAGGGAGATGTGGCTGGCGGGGAGCACCAGGCTGAAGAGCATTCTGGGCAGGATGGCAAAAGTCCCAAAGAGGTTGACCGTCAAGAGCAAGGCGATGAGCAGGCACATGGGGGAGTGGAGGCTCTCCTCCGTCTTCACCGTGTAGATCACGATGCAGTTGGTGGCCACAATGAGGAGAAACAGGCAGAAGAAAGGAATGGCGAGGAAGGGCCGGAGCTCCTGGAGTCCTGGGAATGGGACAAGGGTGAATTCCACGTAGGACACGTTGGCTCTGCTGCTCTGCATCTCTGCTCCCGTAGCTGGCAGGTTGATGAATCTCAGACGGCTGATGTGTCTTGATTCTGAAAAGAACCGTTGCCTTTTGGTCAATCCCAAGTTGGGTAAACACTTGGAGAAGAAGAAGCTGAGGTGACCCAGAAGAGAGAACCAGCTTTAGGCTTCAGCAACCTGAGTGCAATTTCCAGATGTCAGGAATCGGGCAACCCTCTCTATTCTGCATGGACCAGAGCCCAGAAACTGGACTAACTCTCTCCAGTTCTGGGCACCAGACCTCCTCCTTCAAGGACTGAGAGAGGCTGGGGTCTGTTGGGAGACAGGCAGTGAGGAGAGCAAGGATTGGAAATGGACTGCTAGAAGGAACTGGAGCAGCTTTGAGAAGCCTCAAGAGGACTAGGAAGATGTTGTTCAATGGGGGTAAGAAGGAGGTGGAGCCTGTTCCCTTCATTCCAAAGTGGAACAATGGAAATAACTTGCCGGAGAAGACATTCCCGTGGACTGCTTGCAAAAACCTCCTAACAAAGGTTTCAAAAGAAGGGAATATTTCTGCTGCAGGGCTGAACTGGGGGGTCCTTGATGATCTCTGAGCCTGGGGTTTTGTTTGTCACAGAGAAAAGGGGATCAACTTATTCTCCAAAGCAGGCGAAGGCAGGAGAAGTGATGGATGGAAGCTTGTCAAAGAGAGAAGCAACCTGGAACTAAGGAGGAATTTCCTGACACGGAGGACAATTAACCAGTGGAACAGCTTCTCTCTAGAACTTGCGGGTGCTTCAACGCTGGAAGTTTTTAAGAAGAGACTGGACAGCCACCTGTCTGAAATAGTATAGGGTCGCCTGCTTGAGCAAGGGGTTGGACTGGAAGATCTCCAAGGTCCCTTCCAACTTAGTTACTCTATGTTCTAAGAAGGAGAGCTGAAGTCTGCAACAAAGACAATTCCTGGAGTTGGGGACCCCTCATCTGAGCTACTCGGGGACCTGACCTGACTATTCTGGACCAAGGAAGGCATGAATTTATTATTCATCTTTTTAGTTATTGCATGCCAGATTTTATTTTTTTTTAAAATAAAAGGCTTGGACTGTTTGGGGAAAGGTTCCTTTTGGTCTCCTGGAACTGCAGTATTTGCTTGGGTTGTTCTGTGGCAGTGCCAGTTTCAGATATGGAGCCAGCCAAGCCTGCCAGAAAGAGTGGAACCCCCCCCCCGACTAAATATCTTAGAGAACCGTGTGCCAATTGGACAGCAGCCTCCCTCCCTGCCTGTTTCCCCCATTCAAGTCCTCCCAGGGAACACTTAGCATCTACTCACCAAGATCCGAGGAAGGTTGAACCATGCCAACTGCTCATGTTACGCCTGAAATCTCGTCTGAGGGAATCCTTTTGAAGGGCCAGCCCAAAAGTTTCCTCCCTGGGTTGCAGGTCAGCCCCCCCCTTCCTTATCAAGGCAGCACCCCAGGGGAGGTTTCCTCCAGTGGAGGGTCATAGGGGAGAAGCCAAGATGCACCCAGGTGGCAGAACTGGCTCAGCATGCCAGCTGGGAGTTGCCCCCTGATCCTGTGGGGTGCTGCGCCTGGGGAGGAGTAGAGAGGCGCCACCACTCCAACCGGCCCTTTGCTCCTAGCCCAGGTTCTCCCCCTGGCCCAGCTCTGGACTTCCCTGTGTGGCCATTAGATGATCCTGGGAAGCCTGCAAGCTGGGCAGAAAGAACATAGAAAATAATGAAGTTGGAAAGGACCTTGGAGGTCATCTAGTCCAACCCTCTGCTCAAGCAGGAGATCCTATTTCATTCTGGACAAATGGTTGTCCAAACTCTTGAAAGCTTCCAGTGATGGACCACCCGCAGCTTGGGTGAGATTGGAAGGCTGCCCTTACGAGTTCCACTTTGCAGATAAAGATATATATATATATTTCTTGCTGTGTTTCCTGTGAAATTTTGCATTGTTCCACCGCTGGCCTCTGTGTCCTATAAAGAGCCTCAAAATCTCCCAAAGCTCTTCTCCTGAGGGAGGGCAGGACCAGATGGAAGCTGGCCAGAAGGAGATCCAACCTGGAACCAAGCAGGGATTTCCTGACAGTGACAAGTATCCCATTTGACTGGGATGGCACAGGGCAGTGATGGTGAACCTTTTAGGCACAGAGTGCCCAAATCGGAAGACACGTGCACCAGAGCGCACACATGCATGTGCACACCAGAGCACCAAAAACCCGACGATCGTCTGGCTGAGCTGGGGCGATGGCGCGTGTGCCCACAGAGAGGGTTCTGCATGCCGCCTCTGGCACGCATGCCATAGGTTCGCCATCACAGGCATAGGGTCTCCTGCCTTGGCAGGGGATTGGACTAGAAGACCTCTAAGGACCCTTCCAGCCCTATGATTCCATGAGATAGGTAGATAAGATATATATGGTAGAGAGACAAGATAGATTGATAGATATGGGTGAATGGATGGATGATCTTTATGTCATTTCAGCCAATTACCATTGGTAACTTGCTTTTTGTCTTAGTAGAAGTACTTTGGGAGATTTTTGAATATATTTTATTCATATATGGGTCGATCATAAAGTTCATTGTCCTTGTAATGGGTCATGGGTTTTTCTGTCATTACTGAAAGAAAGAAAAAATTTAAATCTAATTTTATTCCAAAAAAGTTAAAATACAAAACTCCAGATTTTTTTTAAAACAGAAAAACTACAAAGCAAAGAAGAGATTGAAAAAAGTGCATTAAAAATACCAACGCAAATACTCCTATTATCCCACCTAATTGAATACTGATTCATACATTATTACATTAGTTTCCCTCCCCTTGCAAAACAGGCCCCCACATTTTTTAAACTCTTAAATCTATTTGCAAATTATTGACCTGTCATCTATGTACTATATTAATGAAAAAACAACAGAAGAACAGTAATAAGAAAGGCAAGGTTAAAGTATCAAAACCCTCTGTTAACAAACTTACTGTAATCATACCGGTAGAAAATTTACTATGGCATTTTATCTATCCCAAATCATCCTAAGAGTGAAGAGTAATTCCATATTTGTTTCTTAATACCCATCTCTTATCCATTGTCTGGTTAAATAAAATGAATTTCGTCTCCACAACTGGTCTCTTCTCAACAAAGTCCAGATGACTTTCCAATTAAGTGTGATAAATCCATTCCCCAGTCTCCTCCAATCCTCCTAGAGGAAACCAAAGAAGCTCTTCTCCATTCAATCCAGCTTCTGCTATTGTAAAAGAATGCAGGCTTGAATTTCAGAGCGGTGTATGCAATCAACTCAGTTCTAAGTCTGTAAAGGCATTTCCAAGAGATTTGCAATCTACAAATCACAATCCTTTTGTGAATTTAATTTATCCAGAGCTACATGCATCTGAATATTTTCCACAGCCATTATCATTTCATCAAACTTTTTAAAAAAAAGTTTCAACAAAAAATTGCATGTTACCAAAGGGTCTCTTTCCAGATATCAGCCACTCTTGCTTGTCTGTAATCTGATACATTATTGCTCCGTGTAACTTAACCAGGAAATAAAGAATGCTGAGGCAAAATGAAGAAATAAAAAAACAGTGAAGATATTTTCTGAATATTTTGATCCAAGATAAACAGAAAAATTAAAAAAAATTCGCTCCAAATATTTTGTAAATTAATACCCTGCTAAAGCCCTGTGATAAGTCCAATATTAATAAAATGAAAACACTTTCACCATCCAGGAACACACTGTTTCCTTATAGAAAGGCGAAAGGTATTCAAAACAACAACACATCACAAGAAAAAAGAACAGCTAGAGTCCAGCAGGGAGTTCTTCAACCTTCAACCTACCGGTCAACTTTTAAGAATAAAAAGCAGAGTAAAACAAAATATTCGAAAAGTGAAGTTAAATTCCAGGCATGCTTCGGAAAATGAACTGCCAAGAGATACTGTAGATGGATGACCAGTGACTTTCCAACCACTCTCACAGGGACTTGGAATTTTCAAGGCTGCCCTTCCCAGATGGGTCCACAGCCTTCTAAAAGTGGTCTTGGGTCATTCCTAAGTGCTCCCATTTAAATCCAGGGAGCAGCACCGCCAGAGAGCCAACTTTGACAGCAAACGCAGCAGATCACTAGCAAGATAGAAAAAAATAAAACCCTTACTGTTCAGCAGCCATCTTGGGGAGGGGTCCCAAAGAAAAACCAGTTTTACCCAATTTTGGGTAAGTCAACAAAGATTTGGGAAGCTCAGGGAAAAATAGAAAATATACCCGCTCGCTAGCATTGCCCCACCTAAGATCAGGAAAGAAGTAGTAGCAGCAGCAGCTGAGAGAATTAATCCAGAGAATGATCCTTGACATCCTCTCAACGGGCGTTTGCCCCAAGCATGCTGACTCAGATCTCGAAAGAGCTTTATGGCAAGAACAAACATTCTTCAGAGTACACAAGAATTAAAAGATAGAGGAAGGAGACCATCAAACAGGGAATAACGTTAAAGGAGGATCTGGCTGAAGGATCTGGTTTCCCTTATACAACTTCGAGGATCTGAATAGGTTGAAAGTTGGAGTGGTTAACTATAAGACCACTATACACAAGTGGAGGCCCCTAGTGGATAACAACAAGCTGTGTGAATGGAGAAATGCAGAGCCTGACCCATCTGCTGTTATGTCGGCTACTACCAGAAACATGTACCAATAATGACTTATTTTTGGCCAAAGACAAAGGCAAGAAAGTGGCTTCTAGATGAAGGGGGGGGGGGGAGATCAGAAGGTTTATTTTTTTGGAAAGAGTTTCAGGAGACTGGCTCTGATCTCTTTGGTTCTCACACCGTAGATCAAAGGGTGGACAGTCCAGGGGAAGAGCAAGTAGGTTGCGCTGATGAGGTTGTGGACATCCTGCGAGGCTGATTTGGCAAGTCGGAAGACGACGGATGAAGAGAGGCGAGAGGAGTAGCTGATGACAATCACGATCCAGTGGGTGCCACAAGTGTGGAAGACTTTGTGACGGACGTTGCCAGAGTTGATCTTCAGAGCTGTGTGGACAATCCGGCTGTAGGAAGCCAGGAGGAGGCTGAGGTCAAGGATGAATTCAAAAGACCTTAAGGCTATACCCACCCTCTTGTTCACGGAGATGTCGCTGCAGGACAACCTCATGATGGCCATGTGTTCACAGGCAAAATGACTGATGACACTTGAACGGCAGAACCGCACCTGGGAGGCCAAGGCCACCACCGGTCCAACCATGCAAAGACCTCTCAGCAAGGACAGGAGAGTCAGGTGGCTCAGGAGTTTGATGGTCATGAGTTCTGCGTAGCGCAGCGGGTGGCAGATGGCCAGGAACCGGTCTAGAGCCATCATCAGAAGAACGTTGCAGTCCAGGAATATTGTGAAGTAAAGGAAGAACATTTGCACCAGGCATTCGGTCAGGGAGATGTGGCTGGCAGGGAGCACCAGGCTGAAGAGCATTCTGGGCAGGATGGCAAAAGTCCCAAAGAGGTTGACCGTCAAGAGCAAGGCGATGAGCAGGCACATGGGGGAGTGGAGGCTCTCCTCCGTCTTCACCGTGTAGATCACGATGCAGTTGGTGGCCACAATGAGGAGAAACAGGCAGAAGAAAGGAATGGCGAGGAAGGGCCGGAGCTCCTGGAGTCCTGGGAATGGGACGAGGGTGAATTCCACGTAGGACACGTTGGCTCTGCTGCTCTGCATCTCTGCTCCCGTAGCTGGCAGGTTGATGAATCTCAGACGGCTGATGTGTCTTGATTCTGAAAAGAACCGTTGCCTTTTGGTCAATCCCAAGTTGGGTAAACACTTGGAGAAGAAGAAGCTGAGGTGATCCCACAGTCCTCCTCCTCTCCACTAACTCCCTTCTAGCACTGATCCACCAAGTGGATCATGAAATATTTGCAAGAAAACCACCAAACTCAGCGAGCACCAAGGACCCTAATAAGGATTTGATTAGTATTCTGAGATTGAATATATCTTGGAAAATATCTCTGATTGTCAGGGCTGCCTGCAACTTTTCCTAAAAGCCTCTCTATGGATTCCTGCTCTGAGCAGATATTTGGCCTTGGCCTGAATGACCTCATCAAGCAGTTTAATATCTGGATTGTTAAGTGAGGAAGTCCATTACCTGCTAAGAAAAGAAGGGATAGCTGAGAAAGGATAATGGAAATGGAAGCAGAAGAATATATGAACCCTTAATGCAGGATGGAAACGGCATTGAGTCAGACGAGGTCAGGACTTCAGATGAAGAAAGAGAAAAGGTGTTGAGATTCCAGAAAGAGTGCAGAGATGAGCCAAAAAGACCATCAGGGATTTGGAGGCTAAACCGTAGGCTAAACAATTGAGGAAACGGAATGTCTATTCTAATGAAGAAAAGGACTAGGGGGGACATGATAGCAATCTTCTAGTACTTGATGGTCTGTCACAGAGAAGAGGGGCTCAACCTGTTCTCCAAAGTGCCTGAAGGCAGGACAAGAAACAGAGGATGAAAACTAATCAAGGAGAGAAGCAACCTGGAATTGAGGAGAAATTTCCTGTGGAAATCAACCAGTGGAACAGCTGGCCACCAGAAGTTATGGGTGCACCAACACTGGGGGCTTTTAAGAAGGGATTGGACAACCAATTGTCTGAAATGGTGTAGGGTCTCCTGCTTCAGCAGGGGGTTGGACTAGAAGACTTCCAAGGTCCCTTCAACTCTGTTATCTCTTTAGTCATTACGGTCCAGATTTTTTTAAAATAAAAGGGTCGGTCTGTGTGTGGAGTGGTTCCTTTTGGTCTCCTGGAATTGCAGTGTTCAGCATTTGCTCAGGTAACTCTGGGGCAGTCCCACTTCAAGAAATGGGCCCAGGGAAGCCAGCTTGATAGAGGGAAGTGCCCCTCATAGAATAAGTCTTAGAGAACCGGATGCCTACAAGAAGGATTCTCGGCCAGCAGCCTCCCCCATTCAAGTCCTGAAACCTCCCAGCAAACCCTTAGCATCTACTCACCAAGGTCCGAGGAAGGCCGAGCCACACCAACTGCCCACCTTCTGCCTGAGCCCCAATGCCTGAAATCTTCTCGGAGGGATCCTTTGGGAGGACCAGCCGAAAGGTTTCCTCCCTGGGTTGCCCATACCAAGGCAGCCCCCCCAGGGGGGGAGGCCTTCCTCCAGCAGAGGAGAGAAGCCGAGGTGGCCCCAGGTGGCAACCGTGGCTCAGCACGCGCGGGGTGTGCAGCAGGGAGTTGCCCCCCGGTCCTGTGGGCTGCTGGGCCTGGGGAGGCCACCACTCCAGCCCATCCATTGCTCCTAGCGCAGGTTCATGACCTGAGGAGGAATTTCCTGATAGTGTGAAGCATCAACAATGGAACAGCTTGCTTCCTGAAGTTGTGGGTTAGGGTTAGGTTGAAAGGTTACTGGAGCCTTTCAAAAATGGACTGGACAGCCATCTGACTGGCATTGTAGAGAGACTCCTGCCTTGAGCAGGGGGTTGGACTAGAAGTCCTCCAAAGTCTCTTCCACTTCTAGGACTCTATGAAATAGATAAGATACATATGACAGAGAGATATAAGGTAAATGATAGACAGATAATACAGATATGGTAGATAAGATATAGACAGATGATATAGATGATAGATTGGATGGATGGATGGATAGATAGATAGATAGATATGGATGATAGAGGGAGATGGATGATAGGGAGAGACAGACAGATAGATAGATATGGATGATAGAGAAGGAGAGATAGAGATGGATTAATAGAGATAGATAGAATGGACAGTAATTTAATTTAATTTAATTTAATTTCCAATTTATATACCGCCCTTCTCCCTGAGGACTCAGGGCAGTGTACAGCCAAGATAAAAAACATAGAATACAAATATTAAAACATTTAAAAATATATATAAATTTTGGCCCGAAAGTTAAGAATCACAAACTAATTAAAAGAATTTAAAAATTTCTTCTAAGCCAACCCGGCTTGCTGAAAAAGATAGGTTTTCAGGGAACGACGGAAGGCATTGAGGTCATGGATTCTTCTTATCTCCGGGGGCAACTGATTCCAGAGGGTGGGTGCCCCCACAGAGCAGGCCCTCCCCCTGGGGGCCACCAGCCTACATTGTTTGGCTGATGGCACCCTGAGGAGGCCCTCTCTGTGGGAGTGCACGGGTCGATGGGAGGTCGTCGGTAGCAGCAGGCGGTCTCAGAGATAGCTAGGCCCTATGCCATGGAGCGCTTTAAAGGTGATAACCAACACCTTGAAGCGCACCCGGAAGACCACCGGGAGCCAGTGCAGCTCGCGCAGGAGCGGTGTTACATGGGAGCGCCATGTTGCTTCCATCACTACCCGCGCTGATGCATTCTGGACCAGCTGGAGCCTCCGGGTGCTCTTCAAGGGGAGCCCCATGTAGAGAGCGTTGCAGTAGTCAAGGCGAGAGGTGACGAGGGCGTGAGTGACTGCACAGGGAATCCCGATCAAGAAAGGGCCGCAACTGGCGGATCAGGCGAACCTGATAAAAGGTCCCCCTGGTTACAGCCGTCAGATGTTCCTCCAAAGACAGCTGCCTATCCAGGAGGACTCCCAGATTGCGAGCCCTCTCTGTGGGGGCCAAAGACTCGCCCCCAATAGTCAGTGATGGAGTCAACTGACTATATCGGGATGCCGGGAGCCACAGCCACTCAGTCTTGGAGGGGTTGAGCCTGAGCCTGTTCCTCCCCATCCAGATCTGCACAGCCTCCAGGCACTGGGACATCACTTCAAGGGCATCGTTGGGGTGGCCTGGGGTGGAGATGTACAGCTGGGTGTCATCAGCGTACTGGTGGTATCTCACCCCAAAGCCATGGATGATCTCGCCCAGCGGCTTCACATAAATGTTGAACAGAAGGGGTGAGAGGACCGATCCCTGCGGCACTCCACAGATGAGAGGCCTCGAGGTAGACCTCTGCCCCCCTGCCAACACAAACTGACCGGTCGGAGAGAAAGGAGGAGAACCACCGCAACACAGTGCCTCCCACCCCCAACTCTTCCAGCCGGTGCAGCATGATACCATGGTCAATGGTATCAAAAGCCGCTGAGAGATCTAATAGGACCAGAACAGAGGAATAACCCCTGTCCCGAGCCCTCCAAAGATCATCCACCAACGCGACCAATGCCGTTTCCGTGCTGTGCCCAGACCTGAAACCCGACTGGAACGGATCTAGATAGGATGTTTCCTCCAGGAATTGTGGAAACTGTTGCGCGACCACACTCTCAACAACCTTTGCAATGAAGCGAAGGTTGGAAACAGGACGATAGTTGGCCAATATTGCTGGATCCAGGGACGGCTTCTTGAGGAGAGGCCTCACCACCGCCTCTTTCAGGGCAGCAGGGAAGTGACCCTCACTCAACGAAGCATTAATGACGCCCTGGAGCCAGCCTCGTGTAACCTCCCGGGAAGCCAGTACCAACCAGGAGGGACACGGGTCCAGTAAACATGTGGCCGCACTAAGTCTCCCCAAAATCCTGTCCACATCATCGGGAGTCACAGCATCAAACTCCTCCCAGATAACATTCTCAAGACTGTTCCTCGTCACCCTGCAGTGACTAGTTACAGTAGATGGAGAGAGATGGATTAATATATCGGTAGATAGATAGATAGAGAGAAAGACTAGCACTAGATAGATAGAATAGAATGAGGGAGAGGGTGTGTGTGAGAGAAATGAAATAATTTGCCTCAAGAAGTTGTGGACGTGCCATCATTGGAGGTTTTCAAGAAGAGACTGAACAGCCATTTGTCCAGAATTGTAGGAGGACTCCTGCCTTGAGCAGGGATTGGTCTAGAAGACCTCAAGATCCCTTTCAGTTCTAGGATCGTATGACTCTATAACTACACACAAGATCTTGGTCTCCAGCAATGATCTGCCCAACGTTTCCAAAGGCACGAAAGCCAGAGCAAGTACATCCCCTTTTTTTGTAAGCAAGGGTATAAGATACCTCAAAAGTTAGCTCCGGTAGGCCAGCCCCAGCATGTTTTATTAATTAACATTTTTTCAGAGAAAATATGACTGGATTGAGGAATGTTCAAAGGCCTTACAGGCAGTCCTTGACTTACAAGCAGTTGCTTAAGGACCATTGGAAGTTACCACCACCTCCCAAAAGATGCTTTGTGGCTTGTAAAGCATTTCTGGCCCTCCTCCCCCTCCCCCCGGTCACATGACCAATGTTTGGCAGTTGGTTCTCTGGCGGGACAATTCCACCTAGAAGGGCATCATGGGGTTCTTAGTATAGGCTTCCAGGCCCCTCAGGAGCTGCCTGGCCAAGCCTGACCGTGGAGGGAGAGCTGCTGAGAGGTCCATGGGGATGTGATGGCCAGGAGGAGGAAGGCAGTAGCCCCCCTGTGTCCTAGAGCACCTTTCCCCTGGGCTCCGGGGCCTGGAGGGACACATGGGGGGGAGACACAGGGGGGAGGGTCCTCTTTGCATTTTGCCATGGCCTTCAAAGAGGCCCTTCGTCTGCCTCATTGGAACACGAAAAGCCTGCCGGGTCAGTCAAAGGAATGGTTGCAGTGGGGATTTCCTTGCTGAGTAGAGTAACTTTGGTATACGGGTAGTCCTCAACTTACAACAATTCATTTAGTGACCATTCAAAGTTACAACAGCGCTTTAAAAAGTGACTTATGACCGTTTTTCACACTTAACCATCATTGCAGCCGCCTCCTCCTGGTCACGGGATCAAAATTCAGAGGCTTGGCAACTGGCTCATATTTATGACGGTTGGAGTGTTCCGGGGTCACGTGATCCCTTTTTGTGACTATCTGACAAGCAAAGCCAATGAGAAAGCCAGATTCACTTAACGACCATGTAATTAGCTTAAGCACTGCAGTGATTCGCTTAGCAACTGTGGCCGGAAAGGTCATGAATTGGAGCCAAACTCACTGAAGACTCCTCCAGCTTAGCAATGGGACCTTTGGGCTCAATTGCGGTCATCAATCATCAATTGAATCATCAGTCATCAATCGAGGACTCTCTGCATCTAGTTCCTAGATCTAGATCAGAGGTTGCTCTCCCTGCCTGGACGGGGCCTGGCACACCGGATGGGGCCTGCCTCCACGTGGCCTCTCTGGCTCCGGCAGGCAGAGTTTCTGGAAAGGCAACAAACTTTGGTTCCCCCTGTGGCTTCCCTCGCTTCAACTTCCACCACTGGACAAAGCAAACCGGCTTCCCCCTCCTGAGAGCCACACCGAGCCCAGAGGCCAATTAGCTGTAATGAGCTGGACGATCCCGCAGAGCCCCCCAGGACTGGCTGGCACCAGGGCTGGCTGGCGCAACCATTGCCACCATCCCTGAGGCCCACAGGTCCAGCCTATCCTTTGGGCCCTAATTTGTTGGAGAAAACTTTTCTGGATGTCTTTCAGGCAACTTTGTGGTCTCCCTGGGGCCTTCCTCACTGCCTGCCTCCCAGACGGCCGTTGCCCCCCTCTGACTTTTGCTCAGAGTCTGTGGTAATGAGGGCTCCCCAGGTGGGACCTATGCGGAAAGCAGGACGGCTCATCTTTTCTGGGAGGAAATTCAAGGTCTGTTTTGGGCATGTGTGGAAAACAGAACTGGAAGGGACCTTGGAGGTCTTCTAGTCTGACCCCTTGCTCAAGCAGGAGTCCTTATACCATTTCAGACAAACAGCTGCCCAATCTCTTTTTCAAAACCTCCAGTGATGGAGCACCCACAATTTCTCGTGGCAACCCCTTCCCCTGGTTAATCGTTCTCACGATCAGAAAGTTTCTCCTTAATTCTAAGTTGGCTCTCTCCTTGCTTAGTTTCCATCCATTGCTTCTCGTCCTGCCCTCTGCTGCTTTGGACCCTGAGTTGACCTCCTCTTCTCTGGGGTAGCCCTTTAAAAAAAACCAACACAAAAGCAAACACAACCTAGAATTAAGAAGAAATTTCTGGACAGTAAGAATTCATCAGTGGAATGGAAGTTGCCTCCAGATGTTGTGGGTGCTTCCATTGCAGGAGGTTAACAACTGCAGCAAAAATGTTGTAAGGTCAGGTTTGGCCACTTGGGGACCTGCTTAATGACCACAATGAGTTCCAGCTGTAATTCTGGGCTCAGTCATGGTCATAGGATCCTGCTTGCTAAAAAAACACCCTGATGTCGTCTCCTTTCCTGCACTTAAGCCAGGTACTCATTCATTTTCTGGGCTGCTTTTCCACATAAAATCAATCTCTTAAGAGTAAGACAAGTTTAAGGAAAAGCTTCCTAACAGTGGGGAAAATTAACCAGTGGAACAGAAGTTGCCTTCAGAAATCGTGGGCGCTCCATCCCTGGAAGTTTTTAAGACAGCCACTGGTCTGAAATGGAGTCCCCTGCCTGAGCAGGGGGCTGGACTAGAAGACCTCCAAGGTCCCTTCCAGCTGTTCTGTTCTGTTCTGTTCTGTTCTCCTAACATAGGGTGTATGTGTATTGTAGGAACACAGCCGATATATCTGTTTGAAAATGCTCAGGTATAAATATTCTACAGGTAGTCCTCAATTTACGACCACAATTGAGCCCAAAATTTATGTTGCTAAGTGAGACATTTGTTAAGTGAGTCTCACCTCATTTTATGACCTTTCCTGCTAGACTTGTTCACTGAATCACTGCAGCTGTTAAATTAGTAATACAGTCCTTAAGTGAATCTGGCTTCCCTATTGCTTGCCAGAAGGTCACAAATTGGGATAACGTAACCCTGGGACACTGCAACCGTCATAAATGTGAGTTAGTTGTCAAGCATCTGAATATAAATCACATGACCAGGGGGCTGTTGCAATGGTCATAAGTGTGAAAAATGGTCATAAATCACTTTTTTCAGTGATGTAATTCAAACAGTCACTAAGTGATCTGTTGTAAGTCGAGGACTACCTGTACATGCAACTAAATCACACAGGTATAAAAAACGACCTTACAGGATGAAAATCTCACCTGGCAGGATTTATCTGTGGTTAAGAAACGGTTCAAACAAAGCCCACTAGGTGGCAGTGTGGCTTCATTTACTGAGGTTTCAGAGCAAAATGTGGAAGCTGGAAAGCCTTTCTTGGATTTAAAACAATTGGAGGAGTTTAAATTTCATGGCTTTAATGCCTCCGTTTCCCATCAGCTATTCACCCCCTCCCACTTGTTTTAAATTAAGGCTTGCAAGTCTTCATAATAAATCTTAGGTAGGGCTAATACCTTCGTTTAGTAGTTTTTTACAAAGTAAATCTGAAAAAAATTCTGATTATTATCCTTGCCTTTGTATTCCCTCCCATCCCTGGTCAAGTCAGGAGTTAAATAAATGTCTCTCTTTCTGGAATTAAAGACAAGCGGGTATATTATTATTGTTGTCATCTTTTATTCATTAAACATGAAACTCAGTCAACTGGACATTCAAAAATGTCTCACAAATATGATTGACCGGTGCCAATGGTTGATAGAAGACCTCCAAGGTCCCTTCTAACTCTGGTATTCTGTATTCCGAGCCCCAGTGGCACAGTGGTTAGTATTGCAGGCTAATTCTGCCCACAGCCAGCAGTTCGATTCTTACCGGCTCAAGATTGACTCAGCCTTCCTT
The DNA here is from genome assembly GCF_059756535.1 of Pantherophis guttatus. Taxonomy (NCBI): domain Eukaryota; kingdom Metazoa; phylum Chordata; class Lepidosauria; order Squamata; family Colubridae; genus Pantherophis; species Pantherophis guttatus. The sequence goes on along the minus strand of NC_142067.1, from coordinate 815,099 downwards.
CCTTCTGAGGCTGGTAAAAGGAGGACCCAGGTTGTTGGGGGAAAATGCTGACTCCGTAAATTGCTTAGAGAGGGTGTGAAGTGGTATCTAAGCCTAAGCCCTAATGCTGTTCTATATTCTGTATTCTGCTAAACCGTTGTCAGTTTAGTTGTCGCTCATTGAACAAACCACAGTGGTAGGATGCACACAACACACTATGCTCAAGCCCGAGAGGTCACAATGTGGCTTGATAAGATAATTTTTCAGCCATTTCCAACAACTTCCTTTCTGTTGAAATATTTAAAAAAACACCAAATGAAATTCCCTATCAAGGCAGCAGTGATGCCAGCCCCTCATTCAGCTTGAAAAGAATTGGTGTTCAGTATCTCTGGACCTGAAGAGACGCGGCCTGGAGAGGTCAGGGGTGGAATTGATGATCAGCAGTTGTGGGAATGGCAGCCAACTGGGGGTGGTTGGTTGGTGGGTGCTATACTGAGGAAAGAAAGACCGCCCACTCCAGGGGTGAGTTGAAGTGGTAGGTTTTACTAAAAGATGCTGGTGGCAATAGAGTCAGGCTAGAACTGAATTTCCCACACTCAAAGATACAAAAGATTTTCCCTCATCCCAGCCCTCCCTCCATGACAAGTCCATCTTCAGCCAATAAGAGTCTGCCTGGGTGTTTTGAGAACGCTGAGATGTTTGGGGTAACCCACATTCTTTCTCAGGTCCGTGGCCTTGGGTGCTAGCACAAACCGATTCCAAGCTCTCCTGCTCTTCTTCAAGTTGTCTTTCCCCATCCTCCCTGTTTCCCATCACATACATGTTTATTGCCCATTATTCCTTCCTCCCCACTCCGGTGTCCCCCTCCTCCCTCCTAGCCTTCAATGGCAGGATGCCAGCAAGGTGCCAAGCTGAAGATGGCAGAACTGACACACGGATCCAGTAGGCCTGGGGGACCCATAGGCTGAACCAGGTGATGGGCTGAGTGCCTGATCCAGCCTCATGGCTCTTACAGAAGTAAACTGGTAAGGAGAGTGGTTCTCCCTTCTAGGAAAATGTTGCATTTATTTATCCACAAATCACACATGTATTCACAAATCCAGCTTCGTGTCTTTGGATGGACTCTGGTTAAGCCAGGCAGGGCCAAGATGGAGCCTTCGGAGGGTGTGGAAGCAGCAACACCCACAAAGTTCAGGTGATGTGTTGGCATTTGCAGTTGCCTCTGGGTTCCCCCCCCCATTTTCAACTTGGCAGGAGGAGGAGGAGGCGGGGGGAGGGATTGCCCACTTTGGGAGCCAATTACTGCTGTCTCCTTTGAACTCGGAGCTGCTTTTCCATCATTTGGCTGTTTTCGCGCATGGAGCCCAGGAGGCCCATTAAAAGTGTCTAAAGTTTCTCTGATGCCTAATGAGAGGAAACGTCCAGGGCTTTAATTACTTGGCTATCTTGCCCGACTCTCTGGCGGTGGCCACCTCGGCCCAGCAGGCGCTCAGGAGGGACAAGCGATTAACTGTTGCAGGAAACCAGCAACCTCCCAGCCTCTCCTGGGGGTCCCACTTCAGGGGGAGCAGGAGAACTTGCTGGCCTCAAAGGGGTTGCTCTGCCGCCAAGACGGTCCCTGAAGGTGGCCGTCCAGAAGACCAGAAGGAGAACGTATGAAATGACCTTGTTTTCTGCATCCATCCAAATGAGACAAACAACTACTAAATGGAACAAGGGCTCTCTTAGGGAAAGGGGCCGTCCGTCCCCCACTCCCCACCTCGGCTCTTTGCAGCCCTTTGAAGGCTCGGGACAGGCTCACCCGGGCCACTGCTGTCCTCCCAGCTCCTCCCAGGAGGATGGCAGCTCTTCTGGGCAGTCGCCAGCCGGGAGATGCCAGCCGGGCTCTCCGCTTGAGGGAGCCGTTTCCGTGAAGAAAGCCGGCTCAGTTTTCGTTGCTACCAGGCTGAAAGCAAGGACCTTGCCAAACCCCTCCCACCCCTGTTACATACGTGTCTCCTCCACATCTCCAAAGCTGTCAGTCAAGTGAGAATGTATAAAGACCCAGCAAGAGATCATATGACAGATTGAAATAAGCCGATTTAGAGAATAGAAACCATTAGATAGATGTATATGTGGCTGGCTTTGTGACTAGTGCAAAACATTTGTATACCTCTCCATATCCTCTTATAGCTATGTTTCCATTTCGCTCTCCCCCTCCGTCTCCTTCCTCCCTCCCTCTTGGTGGTTATCAGCACAACCACCATCAGGGTGCCAGACCAAAAACTCTTGGGTGACACTTAGAAAATTAACAAAATTTCCATCTGTCAACTCCAAAATTGCTTGGATCAGCACATAGACTATGCCAGTGCATTACATCATCATCCCAGGTTTTTTGAAAAAAACCTCAATGTGAATGAGGTTTTTAACACAAGTTAAAGAACAGACAGCTATGATCTATTTAAACAACAATAAAAACAATAACCCAAAAAAAGAAATATGTCAAAAATCACAAAAGATATACAGCTATGCATGCTAACAAGATATAAAACAAAAAAAGCAGAAAAATGGAAAATATGTCACAAATTGCTCACAAGTCAAGCAAATTTATATAAATGAAAGAATCAATCAATCATCTTTCTGCAACATTCCAATGTATGAACTCTACTGTCATAAAACAATGCTGGACTTAGGTACAAACTAAACAAGCTATTGCTTAGGCGGCTTTACAGAATTTCAGATCCCCCCCCCAGTTTTTATGTGTGGCTAATCTATGAGAGACACCCACCAGCAAAATAATAAATATGTAACTGGGGAATCATTTGAAAATAATGTGTAATTCCACTATGAATACCTTGTTCTTAAACAATTAAAATGTGTGCATGGATGTGTTCAATTTTGAGGGGTGATTCCAGGTCCTGTTTTCATAGATACCTTGGCGAGACCTTCTGGGGTAACCTTTGAAGGAGGGCCCAGCTGACTCTTGCTGCCCAGCCTGCCCTCCTGGTGTCCTGCTCTGGGTGCCTGACCCCGAAGCCGATTGCTTTGGGGTGCTGGGGAGGACAAGCTGCAAGGGGGCCGGGTCTCAAGTGGAGAAGGGGGTCAGGGAACCAACTGAAGTCCGGCTGTCTCAGAAGAAGCTGCTCTGGACTCTTAGAGCCGGTGCATTGAAGAGGCATCACCTGCTGCTCTCAAGGCAGGAGCTCCCCGAGATGTTAAAAACCAGGGAATTGTACCAAGGCCTCCTTCACAGGGCCTTCTGTTGTGGGTTGGGGCTACGAAGGCATGAATTGAAAAGCAAGGATCTCAATTTTTTGGGGGGGGGATACGAATCCCTCTGAATTTCTTACCCAACTTTCCCTCCAGAAACTCCATGTTTTAGCATGAGAAGAAGACTCTTTCTCAAGAAGAAGCAGGTTAAAGTCGGCTCACTCAGTGGCTTCCAGGATTGGCCATTCAGTGGGTCCCACCCCAGAAGCCCATGGATCAAATTCAGCCTCCTTTTCAAAGGGTTAGGAGAAATCTCCCCCCACCCTCATTATTTGCCTAATGGGGGAGGGGGGGTGTCTGAGGCATGCTGTGCTTATTATTTAGCATCATGTCCCTTCAGTTCATTTCTGCCACTCCTCGTTTGGGTCTCCATGTCTGTCTGGCTGCCAGAAAATTGTGGCATAAGATGTCATAATCTGTCTCAAGGCTCTCTGTGGGGCGTTTGATGGATGACCGAGGTCACAAGGGCTGTTAACGCCATGCTGGGCCCTGATGTGGGGATGGATGCAAACTGATGGGCAGCTCAGCAGAGAATCAGGCCAGGAGCTTGGAAGTGGATGCTGGATAGAGATTGGTTTAGTTGAGGTTGCCTCCCTCCCTCCCTCCCTGCCTGGGTCCGTCTCTTCCATTGGGATGCCTGGGAGACTCTGCTGACCACTCTTAACTGAGTGGCCACCCAAGGGATCCAGACTCTCATGTTGTCTTTTTCTGCCCTCGGCTTTAGTGCAGGACTTGGGTGCCTGGAGGGCCGAGAGGAGCCTCCTGACCCATCACAGGTGGAGGTGAGGCCTGGTGCTGGGAAGCCATCTTCATCCGCCTCCCCTTCCCTCCCAAAAGGCAGATGGAACAGATGGTGGGCAGGAGGGATGCCCAGGTGAGGGTTCAAGTTGGGAGGGGATGGAGGATTGGGGGAGAGAGAGGGGGGGATGGTGTGTGTGTGATGAGGCTTGTTATCTAGTGTGCCAGGTGAGTTAGAAACCAACCCCATCTGCAGAGGGGTCTTCTGTAGACAGGCTCTTTAGATATCATCTACACTGATCACTTGGTGTCCCAAAGATTTCACTTCTCATTCAAGAAGGTTCTTCAGTTCTGTCTGAATTGTGACAAGAGGAAGTCAGAACTGAAGAAGCTTCTTGGATGAGAAGTGAAACTTTTTCAAAGAAAAAAACCAAGTAAGTCCAGTTGCCTCTTGGAAAAGAATCAGAAAATCATGAAGAAATGAGAATATTTAATGCAGAGATTAAAAATGAAATTGGAGAAGTTAGAGAGGATATTAAAAATATGAATGACAAAATCGGAGATATTCAACAATCAATAACAGAAAACGAACAAAGAATTAGAAAAGCAGAAACAAAAATAGATCAAGTAGAAACAAAGGTAGAGGCAATGGAGCAAAAAGCCCTTCAATTAAATAAGGAGATGTCCAACTCAATAACAATGCTTGAGATGGAGAAAGCTTCATATTTTCTCCGTTTTCAAAATATAATAGAAGAAAAAGATGAAGACTTGGGAGAAAAAATGGCGGAGATAGTGTCAGAAATAATACAAAAAGACAAACTAGAAATAAAAGGACAATTAGACGAAATATACCGCGTACATACAAACTATATAAGAAGACATCACCTGGCGAGAGAAGTACACGTCAGATTTTCCAAATGATCAATTAGAGAAGAGGTATATAGGAAATCTAGAGAAGGGACGTTGACATACAAAGGAAAAGAGATTATAGTTCTAAAACAAATTCCCCGAAGAATCAGAAATCAACGTCAACAGTACCAATTTCTAACAACTCAACTGAACAGATATAAAATAATGTTTAGATGGTTAACTCCAGAAGGGATCTTGGTCACCTGGGAAGACAAAAAATACAAAATAGACACACTAGAAAAAGCGAGGGAATTTTATAATGTGCACTTTGACCAGGAGGAAGAGCAGGAAAGTAAAGAAGAAACAGAAATTAGAAGCCAGGAAGAAGAGCAAATAGAAGTGGTGCAAGAGAAAGAAGTGAGGAAAAATCAACAGAAAGAAAGAGAGGAAAGAGAAGGGGCAAGAACAAAATCTCAGATGGAAACAAGACACACTAAAAAACAATTACATTAGATAATGGAAGAGGCAATGAAACTTTTTTCTGTAAATATAAATGGACTAAATGCACCAAAGAAAAGATCTCAAACATTTACAAAATTACAAAAGTTAGGAGTAGATGTGATATGCCTTCAAGAAACACACATCAAAAAAGGGTACCAAAAAATACTAGAAAACCCAAAATTAGGGAAATTATATACATCCCTGATTCAAAAGAAGAAAAGAGGAGTAGCGGTTTACGTAAAAGAAAGAATAGATTCGAAACTATTATATGCAGACGAGGAAGGTAGAATGGTGATGGTTGAGTTAGTACTAGAAAGTAAGAAAATATTATTAGTAGCAATATATGCCCCTAACCAAAACCAACAAGAATAGTTTAAAGGAATACATAAAAAAATAGTAGAATTAGAATATGAAGAGATCTGTCTAACTGGAGACTACAATGCGATAATAGATGTGAAAAAAGATTATAAAAGTAGCAAAAAGAATAAGAGAAAGAAAGAAATACTCCCAAAAGAATTTTTTGATATGGCCATGGAAATTAATTTGAGAGATGTTTGGAGGGAAACACACGAAGATGAGAATGAGTTCACTTTCTATTCCCACCCTCACCAATCCTGGTCCAGGATTGACATGGCCTGGATGACTGCGAATATTAGGAATGGGGTAGAAAAAATAGAAATAGAAGTAAATCAATGGGCAGATCATAACCCAATCCTTATAATCTGGAAGGGAAAAAAAAGGTTTAGGAGGTGGACAATGAATCAAAGGATATGTAAACAAGAGGAATTCAAACATATGTTAGAAAAGGAATTAGGTTTATTTTTTAAAACAAACAAAAAAGAGGATACTTCCTTACAGAACACGTGGGATACGGCAAAAGCATATATAAGGGGCTTGACTATTGCTTATTCAGGAAAGAAAAATAAAGAAAGGAAACAGAAGATAGATAAATTATATGAAGAATTAAAGAATATAGAACAGAAACAGGGGATAAGAAAATTAAAGAAGAGATCAGTTTATTACGTGGGCAATTTAATATGATGCTTTCAGACCAAGTGGCAACCAATCTACAATATGCTAAACATAATACTTTTTGTAATGCAAATAAACCAGGTAGATGGTTGGCATACATGCTGAGGAAAAAACAAAAATCTCGTACCATAGAGAAAATAGAGTATAAAGGGAGAGAGCTGTATCACCAAAATATGATTAAAAAGGCATTTTTAGAATTTTATGCAAGATTGTATACTGCAGACAAAATACAAGGTGCAGAGGTAGAGACATATCTGGATAGACAGAATATTCCAATAGTTACAGAGGAACAAAGAGAACGGTTAAACCAATTAATAACAGAGGAGGAGATCCTCTCAACAATTAAACAGTTAAAAACTGGTAAGGCTCCTGGTACGGATGGATTAACAGCTGTGTACTATAAATATTTACAATTGGAGATGGTTTTACCTCTTAAAGAATTATTCAATAGAATTCAGCTGGGTGAAGGGGTACCACCTTCATGGAAAACAGCTTTTATTTCGTTAATTCCAAAAGAAGATCAAGATTTGACACAACCCAAAAATTATAGACCTATATCCTTATTGAATACAGATTATAAAATATTTGCTAAGATATTGGCAAATAGGTTAATGCTAGTAATGCAGAAGACGATTCATGCTGACCAAACTGGTTTTATACAAGGTAGACAAATGAAAAATAATGTAAGACAAATTGTTGACATATTGGAACATTTGGAAAGGAATAACCAAATCCCTGCGGTGCTTATATTTCTGGATGCGGAAAAAGCTTTTGATCGATTAGATTGGCAATTTTTATTGAGAGTGGTCAATAGGATGCAATTTGGGAATTGCTTTATGCAGTCCATAAAAGCAATATATCAGGAACAGACAGCTCAGATAATTATTAATGGCAGTTTGACAGAAACTTTTAAAATTGAAAAAGGCACGAGGCAGGGATGTCCCTTATCGCCATTATTATTTATATTAACTTTGGAGTTGCTGTTAAATAAAATACGTAATGCAGATGGGATAAAGGGAATCAAAGTTAGAGATTATGAATATAAGATACGGGCATTCGCAGATGATTTGGTTATGACCTTAACTCATCCAGTGGAATCAGCAAAGGTTTTGATTGATATAATAAAACAGTATGGTCAAGTATCTGGGTTTAAGATAAACATTGGAAAAACAAAGATGATAGTTAAAAATATGATAGCTAATCAAAAAGAGGAGTTACAAAGGGTAACGGGATGTGAAATAGTTAAAAAAGTCAAGTATTTAGGAGTTTATATTGCATCTTCTAATGGTAAATTGTATAAGTATAATTATGAATTGATATGGCATAAAATACAAGTTGAAATGGATAATTGGAAAAAACTACAATTGTCCTTGTTGGGTAGAATAGCAGTTATAAAAATGAATGTGTTGCCTAGGTTTTTGTTCCTCTTTCAAATGATACCAATACTAAAAAAGGATGCCAACCTGGAAGAGTGGCAGAAAGGTATTAATAAGTTCGTATGGCAAGGTAAGAAACCAAGGATAAAATTGAAAATAATGCAGGACATACGAGAAAGAGGAGGACTGAAAATGCCAAATTTAAAATTGTACTATGAAGCAGCTGTTTTATCAGCAATTAGTGATTGGATTAATTTAACAAATGGAAGGATATTGAATATTGAAGGGTATGATCTGGTCTATGGTTGGCATGCTTATTTAGTGTATGAAAAAAGGGTGGACAGAGCATTTAAGAGTCATATACTGAGAAATGCTTTATTGCATGTCTGGAAGAAATATCAATATAAGTTAAATGAAAAAATACCTATATGGACAGCACCCAGGCACGCAATAGAGAATACGAGTATAGAATGTAGACAGGATGTAATTACGTATAAAGATATTCTCATTATGGAGGGAGGTATATTAAAATTAAAATCTGTGAATGTGTTGAAAGAGGAGAAAATAATTCAAACATGGTTTCAATATGCACAGTTACAAGCCAGATGGAGAAAAGACCAGAAAACTGGTGTTATACAAAGTGACGAAAATTTAATTAAACAAATTAGAGATCAAAGCCCAATGCATATAAAAAGATTGTATAATATACTGATAGAGATGGACTCGGAAACAGAGCTAATTAAGGACTGTATGATAAAATGGGCGCAGAATTTTGAACAGCCAATAATGATGGAAACGTGGGAGAAAATATGGGTAACAAATGTGAAATTTACCAAAGCGCAAAATTTAAGGGAGAACTTTTATAAAATGTTTTATAGATGGCATCTAGATCCAAAAAAGTTATCTCGTATGTATCCGAATGTACAACCAAAATGTTGGAGATGTAATTGTGAGGATGCTACTTATTTTCACATTTGGTGGACATGTAAAAAGGTTAAAGCGTTTTGGATTAAAATCTGGTGGATTTTACAAAATATTCTTAAAAAGAGGTTGAAATTTACACCACAGCTGTTTCTTTTGGGTATAGTTACGGATTGTACAGTTATAGAGACTAAATTGATTTTGAATTTAATAACTGCAGCAAGACTGTTGGTGGCACAATATTGGAAGAAGCAAGGTTTACCTACAATCCAAGAGTGGACAATGAAAGTTATAAATCTAGCGGAAATGGCAAAAATCTCGGCGTACCTGAAGGATCATTCAAATGAAAGATATTTAAGAGACTGGAGAAGGTGGATAGATTATATTCAAAATAAATATCGGAATAAGAAATTGCAGATAGGTTATGAATGATTATATAGATATTTAGTGTGTCTTTAAGTAATAAAGCTAGGAGGGTAATTAGGGAATTGAAGAAACAAGAGATGTGAAATGTCATAATTGTTTAGATTAGGATTGATTATGATTGTTGAAGTTTATACCCTGTAATTTGTTCTGGGAAGGGGAGGGGGGGAGGGGGGAGGTTGAGGTAGGGAAGGGGGGGGGAAATATGTAAACTTTTTGTAAAACTTTTCAATAAAAAAAAAAAAGGGTACCAAAAAATACTAGAAAACCCAAAATTAGGGAAATTATATACATCCCTGATTCAAAAGAAGAAAAGAGGAGTAGCGGTTTACGTAAAAGAAAGAATAGATTCGAAACTATTATATGCAGACGAGGAAGGTAGAATGGTGATGGTTGAGTTAGTACTAGAAAGTAAGAAAATATTATTAGTAGCAATATATGCCCCTAACCAAAACCAACAAGAATAGTTTAAAGGAATACATAAAAAAATAGTAGAATTAGAATATGAAGAGATCTGTCTAACTGGAGACTACAATGCGATAATAGATGTGAAAAAAGATTATAAAAGTAGCAAAAAGAATAAGAGAAAGAAAGAAATACTCCCAAAAGAATTTTTTGATATGGCCATGGAAATTAATTTGAGAGATATTTGGAGGGAAACACACGAAGATGAGAATGAGTTCACTTTCTATTCCCACCCTCACCAATCCTGGTCCAGGATTGACATGGCCTGGATGACTGCGAATATTAGGAATGGGGTAGAAAAAATAGAAATAGAAGTAAATCAATGGGCAGATCATAACCCAATCCTTATAATCTGGAAGGGAAAAAAAAGGTTTAGGAGGTGGACAATGAATCAAAGGATATGTAAACAAAAGGAATTCAAACATATGTTAGAAAAGGAATTAGGTTTATTTTTTAAAACAAACAAAAAAGAGGATACTTCCTTACAGAACACGTGGGATACGGCAAAAGCATATATAAGGGGCTTGACTATTGCTTATTCAGGAAAGAAAAATAAAGAAAGGAAACAGAAGATAGATAAATTATATGAAGAATTAAAGAATATAGAACAGAAACTTCAACAGTATCCTGATAATAAAAAAATAAAAGAGGAATGGAAAAAAGTTAAACATAACATAAATTTGATAAATCAAAATGAATTAGCACAGAAAATAAAAATGGCCAAACAGAATTATTTTGAGTTTGCGAACAAAACAGGCAGATGGTTGGCGTACAGATTGAAAAAAGATAAAGATAAAAGAATGATACACCAACTTAGAGATGAAAAAGGAGATATTCAATATAGCAGGGAGGCAAAAAAAGAAATCATTAGGACATTTTATGCAAATTTATATAAACAAGAAGAAGTAGAGGAAGAAAAAATAAAACAATATATAAAAGGATCGGATATGCCAATAATTACAGATAAACAAAGAGAAATATTAAATGGGCCAATAACTAAGATGGAACTAGAATTCGCACTGAAAAAACAAAAAAACAACAAAACACCAGGGCCAGACGGGCTACCAGTGGAGCTATATAAAACTGTACAAGAAACAATAGGAGAAACTATGCTAGAGGTATATAATGAGGCTCTGGAGAAGACAAAAATCCCATTATCTTGGATGGAGGCAACAATCACAATCATACCCAAAGAGGACATGGATCATAAATTAATTCAAAATTATAGACCAATATCTTTATTGAATACAGATTATAAAGCGTTCGCAGCAATTATAGCGGAAAGAACTAAAAAGGTATTGAATAATTATATCCATCTGGACCAAAATGGATTTCTGCCGGGCCGTCAAGTTAAGAACAATATGAGAATAATAATAAATGCACTTGAATACTATGAAGCGCATCCGGAAAAACAAGCTTCGCTGGTTTTCCTTGATGCCCAAAAAGCATTCAATAATTTAAACTGGAAATTCTTAAAGGCGCAATTAAAGAATATGCAATTTGGAATAAAATTTGAAAAAATCATTGGAGAAATTTACACAAAACAAACAGCAAGAGTGTCACAAGTAAATGCCTTATTCTTCATTATGTAAATAGTACATGACCAGGATATCAGGGGTTAACTTATTCTTCACTGCTTAATATATTCATATTTAACCACTCCCATATCTAGCTCCACCCCATGTATATATAAAGAGCTGTATGTATTCCTTCTGTGCTTCTATCTGTGATTATTCAGTGAATATAGAATGCCTTCTGTAAATAAACAGTGCTTTATTTGAATACCTAATTCTTAATTCATTTATTGAGTCTGATCCTGAAAATATCGTAACAATCTGGTAGCAGAGGATGGTTGAATTGACTCAATAAAACTTTAAATATGTCTGAGAGAGAAAACTCCAGAAACGAAAGAGAAAGGCCCAACACCAGGGCATACAGCAAAGAAATGGAAGCAGATCAAGAAATAATTGATGAGTCCACGAATGCAATATCGAGAGAATCTGAAGACTGCACTACTGACAACGAAGAAATAATGGATGAAACTGATGACCAAGAAGAAAACGAAATAGAAAACAACGAACTCAGGTCAGAGATACTAAAATTCTTAAAAAGCCAAAAGAACGATGAAAATCTCATCGTGAACCTCCAAGACATATTAAAAAACAACGGAGCAGCGAGAGAGAAGCACATCGTTACGGATAAATCTAAAGACTCAAAAATGGTGAGCGATCTGCCTGCAGATAAAAATACAGCGAAAAAGAAAACTAACAGTCCCGCTCAAAATTTCGAATGGCAGCCATCTTGGTTTCAACAGACCCCTAAGATGAGCGAAGCAGAGCCAATCAGAAAGCAGGATTCAAAATATCTGGCGCGAAAAGCCTTACTCGATGCAAGAAATGAAAGGGAGAAAATTTACACCTCAGAAGAATCAGACACAGAAATCGAAGAAGCTTCAATAGATATGCGGGTAAAGTCAGCAATGAAAACGCTCTTTGCAGCTTTTGGACCAAAATTGAAAATCACTAAAGAATCAACGAAAAGACAAGCAAGCAAGCAAACACCTCAGACTCTACCCGCTCCTATCCAAACGACGAGAGCACCGACGCCTGAACCCAGAGAGCCCTGCAGATACCACCCCACACCACAGACGATCCCAGGGACCAGCGTCCTCAACGAAAGAAAGCGAGCACCTGCTACCACCAGGACTCCCAAGATCGAGCCGGAGACCGATTCCTCGGAGGAAGAGCAATGCGGGGGAGCTGCAGCAGCGAGAACCTCTCACGACGGCTTCAGGAGCGAAATGAACAACGCGCATGTGCAAGACTACGCAGACAGCTTCGGGGGACATGAGGAACGGAGAGAACCATTCAGACTCGTTGCAAGCATACCTACGCCATTTTGCAACTTTCAACATTTACAAGATCACGGACTACCCCCAGTTGTAAGTAATGGATCCAACAATATTGGGAATTTGCCCAATGACTTCCCAAAACTGAGAATAGATGGTATTAATTTGCAAGAATGGTGTCAGCAGCTCCAGGTTGTCTTTCTAAAAGAAAACTTATTATTTTTTATTACTAACCTCCCAAAAAGACCTTGGACTCTAAAATTGGACTGCCTACACCATAGAGCATTTTTCTTATTAATTTCTAGTATATCTCCTGCCATGTACCACAGTATTAAGAAAAATCTGACTGTCTCAGAAATTATTCAATGCATGTTTAAATTGTTTCACAGTGAAAGTGTAGCCACTACAACAAGAATGTCTAAAGATTTCTTCTCAGTTAGGATAAAGCCAGGGGTTACCATAAGTGAACATTTAATATCTTTAAACAAAATTAGAGCAGAACTGCATTTAAGGGGGGAAATAATTTCAGATCAAACAATGAAGAGTGTTATCATTAACTCACTAGACCCATCGTGGGATAATTATATATCTCATTTAGACACAATCAATTTAGGATATTTATCCATAGAAAATCTATCTAATAAGCTAATAGCTGAAGATAATTCAAGGAGGAGTCGTTGTAACGATCACATGGAACATAAACAATATAAGAGGGTAGCATTTCAAGAAAGATATCATGAACCAATTAGATGCCACAACTGTGGATCCAAGGAACATAATAGGAGAGATTGTCCTAAACTCCTCAGAGATAGACAAAATTCAGACCATAGAAATAGATACCACAACTGACAGTCATCAATTGATAGACATAGATACAGAAGTCCACCCAACTATAGAGAACATAGAGGGGGCAGGGATAATTCAAAGGATAGAAGGTCTGGTTCAATGAATGGGTTAAACAAACATGACAACACTAACATACAACAGACAGAGGACAATGATTGGCTTATCGATTCTGGAGCAACTAATCACACTACAAATAATAAAAATATATTATCTTCATTTGTAGAAGATAAATTTGTAATTAAAGTAGCTAATCAAGAAAAGGTCCAAGTCATAGGTAGAGGGAATATATCCTTACCTGGCCTAGGAAAAATAGAGGGGGTATTGTTAATACCTGAAATACCTCATAACATACTTAGTGCAATAAAACTAAGCAGAGATTTTGACATAAATATTGTGTTCTCAAAAGGAAAAGCAACATTAGAGAAAAACAGAACAAGCATAGGTACTGTGGTTATTAAAGGAGGTCTACCTTATTTAATGACAAAAGAGAGATGGTTACACAACATTGATTCCAACATGGAAGATAACAATGACATAGATAATGAAGACAATAGTAATAGTGACAATGAGGAACATGAGATTATTCATAATCACAAAGACACACCCAATGACAAAAAACCTAAAATTGGTAAGCCAATTCATGATGAATGTGCTCATGTCTTACATAGGAAATTAGGACATGCCAGTTTTCCTGTAGTACAAAAGATGACTGAACATGCTGAGGGTGTTAAAATAAAAAATTGTAAAAACTATTTAGAATGCTCAGTATGTAAATCTACAAAACTCAAAACTAGTCCCAAACCCAGAAAGTCAACAAGATCAACCAACAAAATTTTTGACTTGGTACACATGGATCTAGTTGGTCCATTAACACCATCAATCACATATAGAAAACGTTATTTTCTAACCATTGTGGATGACTATAGTCGTTATGGGTTTGTCTATACACTAAAGCACAAAGATGAAACTTTTCAGAAATTTAAGGAGTTTTACAAACGTGTAGAAACATAACATAATATTAGAATAAAACAAATTATGACAGATAGGGGATGTGAATTCATGTCAAAAGAATTCTCCCAATGGCTAAAAGACAAAGGGATGTTACACTACACATCTAGCCCTTTTTCTGCATTCCAAAATGGAGTGGTAGAGAGAAAGAACTCAACATTACAAACCATGATTAGATGCACATTAGAAGATGCTGGCTTAGGTAAACAATTCTGGTCAGAAGCTTTACAATATTCCAATTATACACAAAATAGAACTTGGTCCAGCATTGTTAACAAGACACCATATGAAGTAATGTATAGTAGGAAACCCAAAATAGCACACATGCACATATTTGGAGTCACTGCAGACGTACACATACCTAAGCAATTGAGACGTAAAGGTGAGAACGTATCCAGAAGACTCAGGTTCATGGGATACGAAACAGGCACAAAAGGGTACAGATTTATCGATAATAATAACAAATTTATAGTTTCCAGAACGGCTGTATTCCATGAACAGGCCAACTGGTCTAAAATACATCTTAATGAAATATTCCCAAACACTAATACAGACACTAAACATCAAGAAAAAAAGACTAGAGAAGAATACAATCACAACTCACATAAAACCAAAACCAAAACATGGACAAACAGTCAACACAAGATAAAGACAGATTCATTAACAAAAAAGGAAGCAAGGTATTTACATGACAATGATAGTAAACCAGAAAGAACGATCAGAAGTAACAGAAATCAAGTGCCAAACAAATACAAAGATTATGTAATGTATATGGATGGAGAAACATCAACACCAAACACATACGAGGAAGTGTTAAAACTTCCCCCCAAAGAAAAGAAAAAGTGGGAATCAGCCATGACTAAAGAGATGGATAGTTTACGAGAATTAAATGTATTCACACCTACACCTGCACCTAAAGATAAAACTGTTATTGGTACCAGGTGGATATATAAAATCAAAAACTTAGAGGGAGGCAACACCTTATACAAAGCTAGACTAGTTGCACAAGGTTATGCACAAAAATATCCTGAGGATTACACAGACACATACTCTCCCACAGTAAGAACTGAGAGTGTTAAAACGGCTCTGGTTATAGCATCAGCACTTAATCTTGATGTATTCCAATACGACATACAGACTGCATATCTACATGCAAAATTAGATAAAGAAATATATGTAAGAGCACCTCATAGTCAATACACAAACAAAAATGAAACGTGGTTGCTAAACAAAAGTTTATACGGGTTGAAACAATCTGGCAAACGATGGTACGAATGTTTAGTCAAAGTACTCAAAACTATGAATTTCAATGCTACTACTGCTGATAACTGTTTCTTTGTCAAAAAAGAGGGTGATTCTCTAGAATTTGTGTTAATTTATGTGGATGATATTTTGTATATAGGTAAACATAAAGAGAGGAGAGAGACATTTGTAACAAAACTAAATGAACATTTCTCGTTGAAATCATTAGGTAAGGTAAATAAGTATCTTGGAGTTCAAATCAGTAAAACTAAAAGGGGATTCAAACTTTCTCAAAAAGATAAGATTATAGAACTTCTGAACAAATGTAACTTAAATAATGCTAAGCCCTGTGACACTCCCATGCAAACTGATTTCTTGAGGAACACAGATGAGTCATCCCCTGAATTTAAAGATAATACACTTTACAGATCAGTCATCGGTTCCCTTCTATATATCTCCAATTGGACTAGACCTGATATTGCTTTGCCTCTCAACTTGTTGTCTAGGCACGTCAGCAAACCATTATTATATCATTGGGAAGCTGTCAAAAGAATATTAAGATATTTAAAGAATAGTTTAGACTTCTGTTTATTATTGGAACCCAATAATGTCAAAGAGCCCATCCTCACATGTTATGCCGATGCGGATTGGGCTGGCGATACCACATGTAGAAAAAGCACATCTGGCTATATATTTTTCCTTAACGACTGTCCAGTCTACTGGTATACTGGCAAACAAGATTTAGTAGCCATCTCAACGACTGAGGCAGAATATGTTTGTCTGTCTAAAGCCTCAAATAACCTCATATGGTTCAATGACTTATTATCAAACACTTGGAAGAAACCCACTTTACCATTTATCATGCATGAAGATAACAAGGCTGCTATTGAAATATCTAGATCTGATGCTATTGGACAAAGGTCCAGACATATAGATATAAAATTCAAACATGTGAGGCAGTTATCTCAGGATGGATTTATTAAAGCAGTTCATTGCGAAACATCAGAGCAAATAGCTGACATATTGACAAAGCCTTTGCCTTCTAAGCAGCATAAATACTTGACTTCTAAGTTACAAGTTTTATATTGTTCTGAATCTGAATGTAATTGTTGTAATATATCGAATCGGCATTTAGAGGGGGATTTGTCACAAGTAAATGCCTTATTCTTCATTATGTAAATAGTACATGACCAGGATATCAGGGGTTAACTTATTCTTCACTGCTTAATATATTCATATTTAACCACTCCCATATCTAGCTCCACCCCATGTATATATAAAGAGCTGTATGTATTCCTTCTGCGCTTCTATCTGTGATTATTCAGTGAATATAGAATGCCTTCTGTAAATAAACAGTGCTTTATTTGAATACCTAATTCTTAATTCATTTATTGAGTCTGATCCTGAAAATATCGTAACAAAGAGTAATTCTGAATGATGACACAACAGATCAATTTGATATTACAAAAGGGGTTAGACAAGGCTGCCCACCGTCTCCATTATTGTATATTTTAACATTGAAAATCTTGTTAAAAAAAATCAGAGAAGACCAAGAAATTCAAGGATTAAAAATAAGACGAGAAGAATACAAAGTTCAGGCTTTTGCCGATGACCTTGTATTTATAGCAGAGGAACCATTAGAAGTAGCATCAAAACTATTTGAGAAAATAGAAGAATTCGGAGAGGTGGCTGGACTAAAAATAAATAGAAATAAATCGAAACTAATAGCAAAAAACCTCACGAAAAATCAAGAAAAGGAATTGGAGAATAGCACACAAATTCAAATAACGAAGAAAATAAAGTATTTAGGGATCTGGCTGTCACCAAGAAGCTCATCAATAAAGGAAAACAATTACAACAAATTAATAGTACAGATAAAAAAAGATTTGGATAACTGGAGAAACCTATAGATCTCACTAATGGGAAGAATCTCCACTATTAAAATGAACATTCTACCAAAATTATTATATCTATTCCAGGTCGCTCCAATAAAATTAGAGAAAAAGTTTTTTGAAACATTGAATAAGATAATTTCCAAATTCATATGGCAAGGAAAATGACCACGAATTAAACTTAAGCTACTTCAAGACACAAAAGACAGAGGAGGAGCAGCACTCCCAGATTGAGAATTCTACTATCAAGCGGCGGTGTTATCATGGGTAAAAGACTGGATGGAATTAAAAAACAGCAGGATATTAACAATTGAAGGCCATGAACTGCAAATGGGATGGCATTCCTTTTTATGGGATGAAAGATATAAAACACACACCTATTTTAAAAGACACACAATTAGGAATACACTACTACTAATTTGGCTAAAAATTAAAAAACAACATTATACAAAAATTCCGAATTGGCTATCACCATCAGAAGGGGTAAGGCACCCAAATTTAACAGAACCCAAAAATATAATTAGATATAAAGACTTAATTGATTATCAAGGGAAGCTGAAAGCCAAACAACAATTGGAGCTAGAGTTAAATAGAGAAATCAATTGGTGGATTTTCACACAGATCCAGTCCAAATACAAGGAACACATAAAAACATATGAAATCCACAGAGAGAAACAAGAACTAGATAAAATTATATTAGACTCACAAGAGAAATTAATTAGTAAAATCTATAATTTTCTATTGCAATATAAGATGGAGGAGGAAACAGTAAAGGATACAATGATTAAATGGATGCAAAATTTTAAATATACAATAGATTTGGAGAAGTGGGAGGAATTATGGCAAATGAATACAAAATTAACACTAGCGGTGGCATACAAGGAGAACCAGCTGAAGATGTTTTATAGGTGGCATATGTCGCCCACAAGATTGGCAAAAATTCATTCAAAGAATAGTTCATTATGTTGGAAATGCAAAAAATCGTAGGGTACCTTTTACCATCTATGGTGGACGTGCCTGGCAGCAAAGAAGTTTTGGTCTAACATCAAGAAATGGTTGGAACAAATAACAAACTTACAAATAGAGATGAAACCAGAAACTTTCCTGCTAGGAATCTTCACAAAAACATATCCTAAAGATATAAAATACCTGATAATACATATTCTAACGGCAGCTCGAATAACATACGCAAAGAACTGGAAACAAGAAAAAATCCCAACGGAAGAAGAGTTAACAGATAAAATCGCACAGTGTGCTGAAATGGATAGACTAACAAAAGAGATTAAGGAAAAAGAAGAGACAGAGTACTATAGAATATGAGACAAATGGTACCTATGGTATAACGTCGCTAATAAAGATATATAGGTGCAAGAAAAATAGAATAAAGATGTAAATAGATATATTAATAATTTCCTATGTTTGGTGGACCTGCAGGAAAGTTAAGGCTTTTTGGATAAAAATTTGGTGGGTCATGCAGAATGTTTTGAAGAAAAAAATTCAATTCTCTCCACAATTGTTTTTATTGGGTATAGTTAAGGGTTTTACATTGGGTGAAACAAAATTGATATTGTATATGATAACAGCAGCAAGATTGTTGATAGGTAAATACTGGAAAAATGAAGCTTTGCCCACTATTGAGGAATGGACTTTGAAGATGGCCAGTTTTGCAGAGATGGCGTAGATTTCAGCATATTTAAAAGACTGTTCACAAGAGACTTATGAGTGGGAATGGAAAAGGTGGATAGAATATGTTCAGAACAAATATCAAACTAGAAAGTATCAAATAGCTTTTATTTGAAAATAATGTATTAGAAATATTTTAATGTAATGAAGATAAAAAGAAAAATTATAAGGGGGAGGGAGGGGTTCAAGTTTTATACAAGTTTTATACTAAGGGTTTTTTTTTACCTGATATGAGTATATTGTGTGGAAGTCTGGGGGGAGGGGAGGGTTAGGGAGGGTTAGGGAGGGTTAGGGAGGTTGGGAAGTTTGGGGTGGGTGTTGGGGGGGGGGAAAGGGGTGAAAATGTAATTGTAAAACTTTTGCAATAAAAAAAAACAATTTCCTATGGGCAAGTAAACATGAACAGGGGTTTCAAAACAAAAGTATAGTTCAAATATAAAGATTGTCAAGAAATCCTAAGGGGAGGGGGAAAAAAAGAGGAGGGGGGAGAAAAGGGAATGGGAAAAACTACTAGGCTAAACATAAGGGGGAAATCACAACTGTATTAATTGAAGAACCACTACGAAATATTGCTTTAAGAAGAAAATTTACTTATACATTGTATGTTTTGTAAATGTTTTTTATATGTGTTTTATATGTGTTTTAATAAAGTTTATAATTTTTTTTTTTTAAAAAGGAAAAGAATCTTTGGGCGAACTGTGACCTGGATGATGGAGAATCTCCCTAGACCAATGTTTCTCAACCTTAGCAACTTTTACATATGGCTGCTTGGGGAATTCTCGGAATTGAAGTCCACATATCTTGAAGTTGCCAAGGTTGAGAAATACTGCCACAGACCTACGCATTACATACATACGGTAAGGAGCCAAAAGCAAACACAACCAGTAGAATCACCAAGTGGTCTGATTTTACTCAGATGAGATGACCTCCCAGGTCACAAAGGACCAGCCTCAAATGATCATACTTTGAGGCACATCGTGTGAAGACCCAGCTCTCTGGAGACGTTGATAATGCTGGGAAAGGTGAGAAGAAAGAGGAGAAGACCATCTCTGGCAAAGGGAGGTGGATGGGATTACAGTGGTGATGGGTTCATTGTTGGAAGACCTGAAGAACCAGATTGGAGACAAATCATCCAGAAGAAAATGTACCCCAGTGGTCACTTAAGAGTCCATGTGGATTTGATGGTGCTTAATCAGTCAATCAACACAGACCAAACTTCCTGGAGAAGTCAGTAATCTTGCAAAGGTGGAAGGGAAGAGAAGATGACGGTGAGAACCCTCAAGCAGAATAACAGAATAGCAGAGTTGGAAGAGATCTTGGAGGGCTTCCACTCCAACCTTCTCCTCAACCAGGAAACCCTGTGCCAGTTCAGACAAATGGTTGTCCAATCTCTTCTTAAAAGCCACCAGTGGTGGAGCACCCACAACTTCTGAAGGGAAGCCATCCCACTGATCAATTATTTTAACTGTCAGGAAAACAGAGAAACAGAAAACAGAATAAAAGAGTTGGGAGGGACCTTGGAGGTCTTCTAGTCCAACCCCCTGCTCAGGCAGGAAACCCTACACCAGACCCTACAGAAATTTCTCCTTAGTTCTAGGTTGGTTGTCTCCTTGATGATCTTCCATCCATTGCTTCTTGTCCTGCTTTCAAGTGCTTTGAAGAATAAGTCGACCCCCTTTTCTTTGTGGCAGCCCCTCAAATATTGGAACACTGATATTATGTCTCCCCTAGTCCTTCTTTTCACTAAACTAGGATATCCCCAGTTCCTGCAACTGTCCTTCATAGGCTTTAGCCTCCAGTCCCCTGAGCAATTGAAGTGAGGAGGGTTACCATGTGGGAGGCCTGAAAGACCAGGTTGGGGCACACCTGAACGGTCACAAAGGGTGGTCACACGACCCCTGGAGTCTACAGTCATGGTAAATACATGATGGTTGCCAAGCGTCCAAATCTTGGTCATGTGTCCATGGCAGTGGTGGGTTGCTCCCTCTTGGGGATAGGAGGAGCCCGTGATGTCACAGACCATGACTTTGATTCTGTCTGAAGTTGAAATTTGAAAAATAATCATCAACTGGCCACCTTCACCTGACAGGCCCGGTCTGTTAATTGATTGGTCAGCTTTGAAGGGGCTTTTGCAAGAGAGCCCTGAATTAGCTCCAAGCAGGGCTAGTCCTTCTGGAACCCCTGGCTGATGCTTGGCTTGATGGAGCTGTGGTTAGGATCAGCCGGTCGCTAAGACCCCCTTGGACACTGAAAGAGGCCGGAGGCAAACACTTCGGTTATCGGGAGGGTGAGTCTGGCTGGCCAATTGTGAAGGAGAATTGCTGAAGACTTGTGTATGGGGGCCATTCCTGGAACCCTCAAAGGGGAGGGGGCCTTTTGCTTAAGCCCTGGTCAAGAATGGCCAGGCAAAGGTCAGCAGGTTAAAAAGCACCCCTTTAGCTAATTACAGGCAGTCCTCCACTTACAACAGTTCATTTAGTGACCATTGAAAGTTACAATGGCACAGAAAAAAGTGACTTATGACCGTTTTTGACACTTTTGACCATTGCTACTTTGGTCACATGATCAAAATTCAGAGGCTTGGCAGCTGACTCATGTTTATGACGGTCACAGTGCCCTGGGATCATGTGATCCCTTTTACGACCTTGTGACAAGCCAAGTCAATGGCGAAGCCACATTCAATTAACAACCATGCTGCCAACTTAACTGCAATGATTCACTTAGCAACCGTGGCAAGAAAAGTCGTAAAATGGGGCAAACTCACTTAGCAGCTGTTTTGCTTAGCAACAAAAAATTTGGGCTCAATCGTGGTCATAAGTCGAGGACTATCTATAGTTGTAGCTTCCCAGTGATCTTCAAGGGCCACTGTATGCGGAGCACATTACAGAGATGTGGGATCCTTGGAGCTCTCTGAGCTTGGGTGGTTTTATTGCAGACCTTTCATTACCCAAGTAGGGAACATCATCAGTGCTAGAAAGGAGTGGAGTTTGTGGAGAGGAGGAGGAGGAAGAGGAGGAGGAGGAGGAGAAGGAGAAGGAAAACTTTGGGGTCCTTGATGGTCTCTGAGCTTGGTGATTTTCTTGCAGATGTTTCATTACCAAACTAGGCGAATGATGGAACATCTGCAAGAAGCCCACCCAGCTCAGAGAGCACCAAAGACGCCACAGTTCAAAGGTGGGAAGTATGTTTTCCAAACATGGAAGCAAGGAACTGGCATAAAACGCTCAGAATTCTCTTTGCCCGTAAAGGTTTCAAAAGCTCCTGTAATTTTCCTACCTTTACAGCCTGGAGATACCGAGCCTTGATGCTACTACGAAGTCTATCCATGGCCAAGGACAACGTTGGAACTTGGGGAAAGTTTTTTCAGGTCTGGGAATATTACCCAACTCTCAGACATGATCAGCATTGATTGCTCCCACTGGGTAGATGGTATTTCCTCTGGAGGGGCCAAGGGGTGGGCAGGGCCCGGGACAGGAGGCCCCAGGGAGATCTGCTGGCAGTCCTGGGTTCCCTTGGTCTCTCCAGGGGAGCAAACGAAGTTCCACTGTGGCAGGAGATGGACTCCTCAGCCTCCCTCTGCTGCAGTCTGGCTGAGTTCTGTGGGGGAGGGGGTGGGTGGGTGGGGGTAAGGAAGGTTTTATTTAAAGAGACATCTTCAGCTCTTGAGCTGGCCTCAGTGGTGGCATCCTGATGACCAAGCCTTCTTCTGCCTTAGCACTGGGGCTGCCAGTGGTGCTGTCCGTCCAGGTTCAGTTTGGGTTCAGTTAAAGAGAGCAGTTGAGCATTATCTGCAGGTACATCACCTGGGAGGGGATGCATTTTGTAAATATATTTCTTGCTTCACGGGAAGGTTTTTTTTTTTGGCACAGTGAAAGGGCCGGTTGTTAAATGTTTATGATTCACTTTTTAGTCAATCTTCCAGATGAAGCTTAAGGCAGCATTCCCTCCTAGCTTTCCTCACAGCCACCACCCTGTGAAGGAGGCAATGGCTGCCCCCACATCATCCAGGAAACCCCAATCGCTAGGGAAGCAGGGAAACAAGCCCCGGTCTTCTACCTTCACCAGACTGGCGCTCAATTTGTTCTCGTTATTTTGAAGAAAAACCAGTCATTACCCAAAGGGGAGAAAAGGCTACCTCGAAGTGGGCAGTTTAAAAATCAGGGTACAGGGGCCAAAGGAAAGGAGAACCAGAATGGCTTAAGCCACCAGGGCCACCTCTGAGGTTGCATTACATGTTTTCCAGATGTTTTGAGTTGGTGGAGAGCCTGAACTTTATGAGTCAGGTTGAGCCAAATTGTGAAGCCCAGAGACAACACAGAGAAATCCAATCAATTCAATCCTTTGTTTGCTTATTCATAGTAGACAGATCACTGGAAAAATTAATTATGTTTGAAAGAATGAGCAGTAAAAGGAAACCAGGCCCCTGAAGAACCCAGTGCCTGGACACCATCAGAGCTGACACCAGCCACAACATAGAACAAGACTGGAAGATGCGGAGAGACCTGGCCCAGAGAATCACCAAAAGTTGGACTCAGCTGAATGGGTAGCAAGAGCAAGAGCACTGAGACTTATATACCGCTTCACAATGCTTTCCAGCCCTCTCTAAGTGATTTACAGAGTCAGCCTATTGCCCCCAACCATCTGGGTCCTCATTTGACCAACCTTGGAAGGATGGAAGGCTGAGTCATCCTTGAGCCTGGTGAGATTCAAACTGCTGAACTGCTGGCAGCCAGCAGTCAGCAGAATAATGCACTCTAACCTCTGCGCCACCACTATCTCATCAGTAGACAGAATCTTGCCAGACTGAGGCTATAAACTTCTAACCTACCGGACATACCCTGAGAGAGGGAGACTACGCTGTGGCTACTGCGAACCTCTCCCTCCCTCCCTCCCTCCCTCCCTCCCTCCCTCCTTCCTTCCTTCCTTCCTTCCTTCCTTCCTTCCTTCCTTCCTTCCTTCCTTCCTCCCTCCCTCCCTCCCTCCCTCCTTCCTTCCTTCCTTCAACTGAGAACTGCGCAGTCTCTTCATCTGGATCTTTCTCTGGGACAGCTCTGTGCTGCCAATGCTTTCCCTCACTGCTCATGCCTCTCACAAAGTATAATATAATATACTCTTAAAATATATTGGTCACTTGTGGAATGTTATGTAGAATCCATTGTTCAAGCCACACGTGTAATCAATGCCCTTTATTGTGTGATTATTTGCTTTCTGACACATCACATATTCCAAAGGTATGTACCATTTGTTTCTGTACCCTATAAAAAGGTGTAACTTTCTCCCTCACACGTGTTTTTGCTTTGCCTGAATTACTGGGTGATTGATATTTCCAAATGGGCTTCCTCGTCTTCTTCTTCTTGTGTCATATCCGTCATCGGATGTTGGTGATCATGTTGGCAGAGAAGCCCATTTGCAAAGGGAAGAGCGCCTCTCTCAAATTCAGGGACTGTGTTCTTATTAGCTCCGCAACCACTTGGCCAAATGGTTAGGTCAGAAAAGAATAAAAGATCCAGAAAGAAAGTTGCAGGGATGTTTTGTTTGTTTGCTTGAGATTTTGGGGGGGGGGGGGATTTTTTTTTGTCTGTTTCCAAAAGTCCTGGAGTTTTAACTTGCTACGTGGAGAATACTTGGCTGCCTAACTGGGTGCA
This sequence comes from Pantherophis guttatus, assembly GCF_059756535.1. Taxonomy (NCBI): domain Eukaryota; kingdom Metazoa; phylum Chordata; class Lepidosauria; order Squamata; family Colubridae; genus Pantherophis; species Pantherophis guttatus. Next base: position 790,402 of record NC_142067.1, on the reverse strand, counting down.
AGAACAGGATGCTTGAAATCCCAAATTCTTCTAATTTCTGTTTGGTGGATCAAATTTATGAACAAATTCATGAAGGATGCTGGTTAGTTAAGACAGAACAGCAGAGAAGATGAATGTTGGGTTAACTTTCTGTTTTGCTGGCAGCATTTCAGAAAGGAAGGAGATCTTCAACCCCAGCAAGGACTCCTTCCGCCATCAGTTATGTGGTGTCTGAGCAAGAAAACCCCAGCAAGAAAGATCTTGAAATGAAGCAACTCTTCAGGGGGCCGTACAATAGATCGGCGTGCAACCACACCCGCCTGGAGCCCCTCGTTTTCTTCCTGTCTGGGATTCCTGGCCTGGAACAAGCTCACCACTGGATCTCCATCCCCTTCTGCTCCATGTTTGTCATCTCCCTTCTGGGCAACGGCACCCTCCTCTATGTGATCAAGACAGACCTGAGTCTCCACAAACCCATGTTCTTCTTCCTCTCCATGCTGTCCTCCATTGATCTGGTATTGTCCCTCACCACCATGCCCAAAACCCTGGGCATCTTCTGGTTCAACGCCGGGGAGATTGGGTTGGTTGGCTGCCTGGTGCAGATGTTTTTCCTCCACTCCTTTTCCATCATGGAGTCTGCAGTGCTCTTGGCCATGTCCTTTGACCGCTACGTGGCCATTTGCCACCCTCTGAGGTACCACAGCATCCTGACTCATTCGCTGGTGGTCAAAGCAGGGCTGGTGGCTTTGATGAGAGCGGTGGCCCTGATGCTGCCGCTGCCCTTCCTGCTCCGGAGACTGTCCTACTGCCACTCCTTCCTCATTGCCCACTGCTACTGCGAGCACATGGCCGTGGTGAGGCTGGCCTGTTCCAACACCCGCTTCAATAATGTCTACGGGATCTTTGTGGCTCTCCTGATTGTTGGCTTTGACTTGGGCTTCATCGTGCTGTCCTATGCCAAGATCCTCCGAGCTGTCTTGAGCTTGGCTACCAAGGAGGAACAGCACAAAGCCTTTGGCACCTGCCTGTCTCATGTCTGCGCCATCTTGGTCTTCTACGTTCCTGTGGTTCTCTCCTCTGTCATACACAGGTTTGGCCACCATGTTCCTGCCTACATCCACATTCTCTTGGCTAATTTCTACCTGCTCTTCCCACCAATGATGAACCCTATTATCTATGGGGTGCAGACAAAGCAGATCCGAGAGAGAGCTCTCCACCTCTTCCATCACCAGCAGCTGTTACGAAAGGCAGCCTTGTAAAGGAACTGCTTATTCAGAAGCTGTATGTTCGTATCTATATGCAACATATAAATCCGGATACTTTCTTCTCCACATCTTCACATTCATAAGGAAGAGCACCTCCATCTTCCCTACCTTGTAGGACCTGTGAGAATCCCAGGCCTTGTTCTCATCATCACTGCAACTGGCCAAAGTAAGGAGAAAAGTTTCCTCTACTGGGACTGGTTTGGTTGCTTCATCCATTTCCCCTCTGAGCCTGGCTGTCAGATCTGCCTCAACTTGGACTTCTAACAGTGGTGAAATCCAAATTTTTTTTACTACTGCTTCTGTGGGCATGGCTTGGTGGGTGTGGCAGGGGAAGGATACTGCAAAATCTCCATTCCCACCCCACTCCAGGGGAAGGATACTGCAAAATCTCCATTCCCACCCCACTCTGGGGCCAGCCAGAGATGGTATTTGCCAGTTCTCTGAACTACTCAAAATTTCCGCTACCGGTTCTTCAGAACCTGTCAGAACCTGCTGGATTTCACTCCTGACTTCTAAGTAAAAATGATCCTTGAGAAAGGTATAGTTTACTAGAAGTCAAGTGAATCACAGTAACGTAAAGCCAGAACTGAAAGTTTGTGCCAGACTTTTGCCAGTTAACTTTCCTCCCTTGGTCCCTTCCCATTGTTTGTCTCTCATTGTCCAATCAAATTTAAAAGAGATGTTTTGGTAACAGTCACTCTACGTGTTGGCATTCTTCTCCCAGGGAAATGGCCTTGAAGACTTTGTTGGTTCTCACAGAGAAGTATGTTTCACTTCCCCCCAGGCCCTCGCCTGCCCTCCCAGCTTCCTCCCAGAGTTCACGGCAGGCTGGCAGGGAGGTGGCGGTTCTGAAGTTGGCCCCGGGGCCAATAGGAAGCAGAAAGAAAATGGGAGGGGAGGGGAGGGGCCTCCAGGCAGTCCCTGGCTCTGTTGCTATTAGCTGGGTCTTGCTAAGCAGGGGTTCTAGGTCTGGTCCAACACGAACAAAGAGCCGGAGTCCAATTCTCTCTGAGTCACACGTTTATTCAGATCTTGAGAAAGGGAGGTGATACCATTTAGCTGCAGGAATCTACCCAGACTTCTTGCCTTCCCCTGGAAATGACCAGATAAGGATTCATGGATCTTGGGGGAGGTCAAGCTTATGCTGCTTGGGGCTGTGCAAAGACTCCAGGCTGGGTCCTCACTTGACCCCTCCTTCCAGCCTAGCTAGCAGTTTCCTGACATCAGCTGCCCATTGGCCCTGTTTAGGGTGACCTGTTCCTCATTGGGTAGGAAGGTCTCTGGGAATATCTGCTGGGGTATTGTGAAGATTATTCAGGCTACCTGGTGGATAACTTTGCTCAGATCCACTTTACCATGGACTCTGATACCACAGAGCAGGCTGAGGTTCTTGGATGTATAGCAGGGGTGAAATCCAGCAGGTTCTGAGAGGTTCTGGAGAACTGGTAGCAGAAATTTTGAGTAGTTCAGAGAACCGGTAAATGCCACCTCTGGCTGGCCCCAGAGTGGGGTGGGAATGGGGATTTTGCAATATCATTACCCCAGGAGTGGGGAGGGAATGGGGATTTTGCAGTATCCTTCCCCTGCCACGCCCACCAAGCCACGCCCACAGAACCGGTAGTAAAAAAAATTGGATTTCACCACTGATGAATAGTCTGGTGGTGTGATCTGGGATGAGTTGTCCAGTCTCTTCTGAAAAACCTCCAGAGATGGAGCACCCACAACTTCTGGAGGCAACCTGTTCCACAGACTAATTGTCCTACCCTGTCAACTCTGCCTTGGCCTACAATTGTTGTTTCTCAAGCCCATAGCCCTCGTCACCATCCGCACGTGGCTCTCCTGGGCCTTGGCACCATAGAGCCTGGGGCTGAGCTTGGGAGGGACCAGGAAGTCAACGTTGGCTATGGACACACAAAAGAGGAAGGGGCAGCCCGGTTCCTTTCTGCTTCAGAGCAGCAGGACAGGCTGGGTTGGATCAACATGAGAGGGGATGAAGAGGGAGGGTCTTCTCAGCCTAGAGGAGAAATTGTTTTCTGAGTCAAGCTATCCCTGCTGCCAGGGAAGGAGCTGCATGGTGGCTTCAGAGGGGATCTGTCAACAAGGAGACTTCCTGAGGGAGGTCAAGGAGAACATCTAAACAGGCCGTGAATCACAGCAGTTGGTTTCACATGGAAATGGTTAATACAGTGAAGCTGAACTGCTGAACCTTCAAGGCATTTCTGGACCTCAAGAAGTGCTGCTGGCAGAACAGGAAGTGAATTAACTATTTTGCTATCTGGTAAAGTATTTGTATGAGGAACAGAGGCTCCAGGGATCAGTCCGTGACTGTCAGGCGCAAGAAATCAGGAGAGCAGGCAGTTCAAATGAATACAAGTTTTTTAAAAAATAAATTTTATTAATTTTCTATTAATTACATTCCTTAGTGCCTAACAAACATCGTGTTGTCTGGATATTTAATTTGCTTAACAATTCAAATTCCCTTCTTACTCTTCCCCCCTTTTTTCCAATCACTGGTAAAATAAGTTCCAAGTTTGATAATATTCTGTGTCTTCTTTCTGCTTGATTTTCAATGTAAGTCTGTCCATTTCTGCACAGTCTAATATCTTCTTAATTATCTCTTCATTTTGGAGTGTTTCTTCACCTTTCCAATATTGTGTGAAGAGAATCCTCGCTGCTGTTAAAACATGCAATACTAAATACATACTTTTCTTATCAAATTTTTCTGATATCATCCCTAATAAAAACAGTTCAGGTTTAAAATGTACATGTTTCCTATTATCTTTTCTAGCCATCTATGTATTTTTGTCCCAAATGTTTTTGTTTTAGCACAAGTCCACCACATATGTGCCTTTCTTTTGATTAAATTTCCAACATTTGCTAGACATTTTAAAACTTTTTAGCTACTCTAGCAGGTGGTAAATGCCATCTATAAAAGATTTTGTATAAATTTTCTTTATAAGAAGAAATGAATACAAGTTTAATGTATGGTGGGATCTACAAGAATCTGAACTACTAACAGTCAAAGCAAATAGGCAGTGGATATAAGTCAATGGAATTCTAGGTGGGCTGGATCTCTTGCGGGCTCAAAAGGACTCCAAACTTACGACACACTTGACCCTTCCTTCCCTCGGGTTCAGCCTGGTCATCTCCTACAACAGCCTAATTAAACCACTACCTATTAAGAGATTGTCCGAATATAGAACAGTAGACAATATTCCTTCAAAATATTTTGGGAGAAATAAATTTATTTGCATCCACATTGAACAGAAAGATCTAAACACACAAAGATTGTTAATTTCACACAGCACTACTATGAGTTGGCTTGGACTCTGCCTCGGACCTAAATTTTCCTACTTTGCATCCCCATAGCCATCAACACCCGCATACGGATCTCCTTGGTCTTGGCACCATAAACCATGGGGTTGAGCATGGAAGGGACCAGCAAGTAGACGTTAGCCAGGAAGATGTGGACAGTGTGGGGGATGTTATGCCCAAAGCGGTGAGAAAGAAAGGAGAAGAGTCCAGGGGTGTACAGAATGACGATGACTCCCACGTGGGCCCCACAAGTGCCCAGGGCTTTGTGCCGAGCCTCCAAGGAAGGCAGGTGGAACACGGTCCGTAGGATCAGTCCATAGGAGATGAAGATGAAGGTCAGGTCTCCACCGGTAATGAGGAGGGACACAATCAGCCCATAGAGGTTGTTGGGAGTGGTGTTCCCACACGCTAGTTTTACTAGAGCCATGTGCTCACAATAAGTATGAGAGATATTTCGGGAGTGACAAAATCTCAACCTCAGCAAAAGTAAAGGAATGGGCAAGACGATTACAAAGGCCCGGATAACAATGGCTGCTCCAAATTTGACCACCGTCTTTGGGGTCAGCAGAGTTGTGTAGCTGAGCGGGTCGCAGATGGCCACGTATCGGTCATAGGCCATGGCGGTGAGCGTCCCAGATTCCACAGCAGAGATGGCATGGACCATGAACATCTGCACCAGGCAGGCAGCGAAGGTGATCTCTTGGGCATTGGCCCAGAAGATACCCACCATCTTGGGCAGGATACAGGTGGGCATGGCCATGTCGGTGAGTGCCAGGATGGAGAGGAAGAGATACATGGGCTGGTGCAGGCTGGATTCTGTCCAGATGACCCAGAGCAGGGTGGCATTGCCCAGGAGAGCCAAGGTGTAGATGAAGCAGAAGGGAATGGAGAGCCAGGTCTGGACATTCTCCAGTCCTAGAAACCCCAGGAGGAAGAAGGAGGTGGAAGGGGCATGGACACTGAGGTTGGTAGTTCCTGGCATAGCAAATCACATTAAATGAACCAGATGCCTGTCTCTCCAAGCTGCCTGGGTCTTCTTACTTCTTAAATATTTTGATACAATCTGCTGAATCTAAAAGTTGCCTTGCTTCCCACCCCATCAATCGGTCTGCAGTTTCTTTGGATAATGTCTCCTCCTAAGTCATGGGACCTTCTGGGGCTTCTTCTGGTTAGAGAGTCAGTTTCCTGCCTCTGGGTGACGAACTGGGTGTTCCTCTCAGAGAAAGGGAGGACGTGAGTAATCCCACTCCGTGCTTTGTGCGGCAGAGCCTAAGAATAGCCCCCAACATACTTTCTGTAGCTCAGTTTCTCCTTAGGAACAATGAGGGGATTTCCTTGCTGCACTCAGCTGAGGCTCCAATTTTAGAAGATGGGTTTCCCCTCGCTCCCAGGCCTTGCTCTTCCCTTCAGGAGGAGGAAAGAGTCATCCTGGCCACGTTGCATTCTCGGGGTGCAAGAGAAGAACTGCAAGAGAAGAAAAGGAAACAGGAAGGGAGCAGAGCTCAGCTGCTATAGGTGGATTGAAGTGTCACAAGCTATCAGTGGTCTCACCACCCCTTGTCCCATGGAAGCTCCTGTTTGGGGCTTCAGCCAGCCAATCCACAATTCCTATTCCAGAGCCTTCCATGTATTTTTAAAAGGTTTTTGAGAAGAGATTTCATAGCCATTTGCTGAAATGGTTTGGGGTCTCCGTCTTGGGTGGGAGGTTGGACTCACAAACCTCCAGGATCACTTCCAACTCTATTCTTCTGTTTTGTTATTCTGTTATTCTTTCTGTGATCCTGTGTATCCATCCCATCAAGCCCAAAGAAAGTCTGAAGTGATATAGGATCTCTTGTCACAGGCAGGGGGCTGGACTAGAAGACCTCCAAGGTCCCTTCCAAACCTATTATTCTAGGTTCTACATTAGCTCTCTCCTCTCGTTTCATCCCTTTTGACAATGTTGACTTGCCAAGCTCAGAAGTCTGCACATTATGGAGTTACTTCAAGGTTAAGAAGAGAAGAGAAGAGAAGAGAAGAGAAGAGAAGAGAAGAGAAGAGAAGAGAAGAGAAGAGAAGAGAAGAGAAGAGAAGAGAATACTAACAGAGTTGGAAGGGACCTTGTAGGTCATCTAGTCCAACCCCTGCTCAAGCAGGAGATCCTATACCATTTCTGATAGATGGCAGCCCAGCCTCTTCTTGAAAGCTTCCACTGATGAAGGCAACTTCTTTCCTTTGGTTGACTGTCCTAGTTAAGTATGGTTAACTAGATTAACTATGAGGGGTCCTTGGTGATTTTTGAGTTTGGTGGTTTTCTTGCAGATGTTTCATCACCCAAACTAGGTAACATCACCAATGCTAGTCTAACTATGGTTAACTATGGTTTCCCATTCAGGTGTGCACCCACTGGGTTCATCTGACATCCTTTGCTAAAGATCTACACACGATGTATTTTAAGGTGGGCCTCTGTACACCTTTGTTAAGCAAGCGGTTTAGCATATAATCAGAGGCAAAGAAGAGCCTCAAACTTAAAAGTGACTTACCTCCACCCTGTGTATGCATTGGTTCCTTTTATCCATTTTAATATTGATTTTATGTCTTAATTTTTAATGTTGGATGCTTTAATGTTCTAATCCTGCAATTGTTTTATTCTGTTATTTATGGTATTGCAAGCCAGCCAGAGACACTTAGTGGAGAGCTGGGCAGCATACAACATTTAAAAATAAATAAACTATCTTCATCCACATACTTTTTGCTGTGCTTAAAGAGGCAACACTGAGACTTCACTCTCATGCATACATACATGCACACTCCCACGGAACCATTCTGAGCCACAACACGGACACACCTGCAAGACTGCTAAGGTCTGGCTGACCGGATCAGCGATGGGCCTCTCAACAGCCTCCAAAGAAGCACAGCACCTGACGCAGAATCTGCTGGGATATATAGCTCAGGTGCCACCAGGTAGCAAAGGGACCGAATGGAGATGCTGGCCAGGCAAGGCCTCTCTGGGGAGTTCTGGCTGCACACAATGCCCAGGTGTACAACGTCTCCACTGGAGTCTTGGAGTAAAATTGCACCTGCCCTCTAAACCTCTTGCCCCCCAGCCCCTGAGTGAGGTCAGCTCCTACCTTCTGCAAGAGCTAGAAGCCCTTGGGGCCCCAACGGAGGCCTTTCATGTTGGGGATGGCTGATAGATTAAGAACAGACCCCCATCTCCCCCTTCTCACCATACTCCCTTCCTCCCCACCCATTTAGCTAGCTTGATATTCTTATAGCATTGTATTTATATTATTAGGTTTTGTGCCATTTTATCTTTTATATAATAAGCTGCCCAGAGTTACTGTGTGGTAAGGTGGGTGGCTAATAAATCTTACAAATAAATAAATAAAATGGGGGTGGGGTGGAAGAACTGCTTTATGGTTTGGTGCCTCAGGGGACGGATTCTCTCTTTAGGGTTACCGTTTTCTTTACTTTGCCGCCGTTGTTGCAAAAGGAGGGACAGCAAAAGGAGACACAAACAATCCAGATGGCAGCCTGGATGTTTTTTTGCACCACCTTTTCTTCTTGCACGGAGCGGAGCGTTACTCTCAGGCCTGGGATTCAATCCCCGTGTCTAGGTAAAGGGAGAGGAAGCAAAGAGGCGACGTCTGGAAGCAGCTCAGACAGAGACCTCCCTGATTCACGGAGCAATGAGGGTGGGAGGAGGAGGAGGAGGAGGAGAGGAACAGTTAAATTGTTGCAGCCCATCTCAATCAGAGTAGTTTTAGCCTTGCTGCGGAGTGGATTCCCTGGCCTGGTGAGCTTCATGGGGAGGACAACAGGGGACTGGAGAGGAAAGGGGGCGTCCCAACCCCTTCGCTGGCTTGGCTGCTGCCGGCTGAAGTTGAGCAACTAGGAAGGGAAGACAGAAAACACAATTTTCCTACAGGAATGGGGCAACTTGCCATGCCCAACTTGCCACGGGACAATTCAACAATTCAATTTAATTATTTAAAATGATTTAAAATATATTTTAATTTTTTTTTAAAATACTTTATTGATTTTTTCCAAAATATAAAAATAGTATACAATCTCTTTCTTGATCAGAGGTACAGTGTTTATACAATTTGGTACATCGTACGTTGAATAAGTTCATCTTTAACTATACAGTGTTCTATACGATTAAATCCAATTCAAATGTATAGCAAGTCCTATCCTATGCTCATACTTTTATTTTATTCTTCAACCAGTTATACCAATTTCCCCATACTTCATAATATTTAGAATTCTCCTCATTTTTTAACTCACTCGTCATATTAACTCACTAACTCATATTTTAATTTTCATCGTTCACATTTCATTCTGCCCCTCCTTTGACATCCTTTCTTCAATGAATCTATTCCACCATTTCTCCGATAGTAGTGTACCTCTTGTCCTGCAGCGAGTTGTCCTAGGCCAGGGGTTCCCAACTGGGGGTGCAAAATGATATTCCAGGTTTGCGAAAACTTGGGTTTAGAAGTTTCAAAATTATAGTGTATGTGTATAATTACCAGTATATGCATATAATTATTTATTTTTTAAAGGGGTGCGAGAATAGAAGCGTTCTAGGGGTGCGGGAGATAGAAAAGGTTGGGAACCCCGAGTGTGGAGCCGAGAGCTGCAAGTTAACTCTTTTCCCACTTGAGCAATAGGTGAGCTGAGCTGGCTTCAGCCACGGCCTGGGATGAGAGGAAGGCTGGTCCTTCAAGGGCAGCTGGCAAGGTAGGAGATGCAAGTGTCCTTGAGCTCCTCCAGGGGAGTCCACTGTCCATGTGCTCATTCTCCCCCTTGAGACCATGATTGTCTCGGATCATCTGAACCTAGGATCCAGGTGGGAAGAGGGCCAAGCCAATAGGAATTGAGGAGCTCTGCCTTCTCCCCACCCACCCAGAAGTGGGTATCCACGGCCTTTCTCTACTGATGGAGACCAACTTGGGGCATCCCTTGACGGTGTGATTCTGTCCTTTATTAGGTGCATAATCTTCACACATTGTGAAGAAGCAATGGATGGAAACTAAGCAAGGAGAGGGGCAACTAGGACAAAGGAAGAATTTCCTGACAGTGAGGACAATTAACCAGCGGAATGGCTTCCCTCCAGAAGTTGTGGGGGCTCCATCACTGGAGGCTTTGAAGAAGAGATTAGGCAGACACTTGTCTGGAAGAGTATGGAGTCACCTGCTTGGACAGAGGGTTGGACTAGAAGACCCCCAAAGTTACTCCCAACTCTGTTATTTTATTTTCTTGCTTTTCCCGTCAGGATTTCCATTCATGGAAACCTTCCTAAAGTCTCTCTTAGTCTTCCTACTTCTCCCTCACAGAAATGAAGAGGTTTTGGCTGAGGAAGCCTTCTGGGAGTGGGGTTGAGTGAGCCTTCCCCCCCAAAACTCCCCTGCTCCAAAGACCAGCCCACTTCGGGCTTTCTAGAGCCAGGGCACCATCAGGTGGTGGAGCAACCCCTCTGGGAGCTCTGCCCTGTGGGGGGGAGGGGTCTGTGGAGCTGGGCCATCTCCGAAGAATGACTGCCCACCAGAGGCCTTGGAGGGTTGGACTAGAAGACCTCCAAGGTCCCTTCCAGCTCTATTATTCTATGTTCTGTGTTCTATGCTGTATTGGAGGTACACCTCCCAGTGTTGGTTTTAAGATGGGCAGCTATACCATTGCTATAAACCGGAGGTCTCCAAACTTGGCAACTTTTAAGACTTGTGGACTTCAACTTTCAGAATTCCCCAGCCAACTAGATCCCCTTTAAGACCACAAGTCTTAAAAGTTGGCCAAGTTTGGAGACCCCTGCTATACGCAGGCAGGCTGGCAGGCAGCCACAGAAGTAGGTCTGTTGGGGAACAGGTGGAGACCTTTCCCCCTGGAGGTCTCCCCAGCCTTTTCCTCCATGTGCTTATGGGTCTTTGTGTGTGTGGCAGAGCTCCAAGTAAGCTGCACCTGAGCCACTCAGCATTGCATGGACAGGGAGGGGGGCTTAGAACAGGCTACGCAGCTGCTGCTCAATTGCTCCTCCACTGTGCCTGACCAATGCCTGGAATGGGGGGGGGGATTCTTTACCTTGGTGGCCCCCAACCAGCAAAAGCCCAGTTCTTTCTTTAGCCAGTTTTTCCTGCCACAAAAACGGGTCCTGTTTTGCTGAGGTTATCCTAATGGGCAGATGGAGGGATGGATGGGTCGTAAGCCTCTTTATCTTACTTTACTTCCAAATACTCAGAAATGAGAATTGGAAAGCAGACAAGCACCCCTTGTGCGAGGAATGGGACTGTATGGAGGCCAGGTGAGATGATGACAGCACCCCCGGGACCCCCACTCTGGAAGGCTTGAAGGGTGGGATTGGGGCAGAACACCAGAGTTGGAAGGGACCTCAGAGGTCGTCTAGTCCAACCCTCTGCTTAAGCAGGAAACCCGATACTATTTCAGATAAACGGTTTTTCAATCTTTTCTTAGAACCGCCAGTGATGGAGCACCCACCTCTTCTGGAGGCAAGTCGTTCCAGTGGTTAATCATTCTAATCACACACACACACACACACACACACACACACACACACACACACACACCCGTGTGTTCTTCCTGGGAGCTGTGAGGTACCTCAGTCCCCCACCGTGCTAGACAGGAGAGACACCCTTCTAATGATGTGAGTGGGCTTCAACTGCAGGAAGGCAGAGCTGAACAGAGACCAACTGCAAGGAGCAAGTTTATTCGAAGGTGAACATAAAACATTTCTGCGTGGCCTTCACTTTGTTAAGGAGAGCCTCAGTTTAGGAAGTTCTGGAATTCAGTTCTGGAATTCCTGCAGCCTTCAAGGTATTATGCAGTCTAGGAGGAAACTGTCCTTAGAAAAGAGGCAGAAGGTCACTCTTCCAAGCTGCTCCCTGCCGGCCCCTCATGGAGGCCCCTTTTTGACCAACATTTTTCCTTGACCAGCATTTCTCAATCCTTCATGATGCATGGACCTCAAGCAAGAGACAGAAGGTTCAGCAGAGGCCAGTGGACCTCTCAGGTTTGATAAGTTCTGAAGCACTTCTCCTCCTCCTTCTCCATCATCTCCATCATCATCATCATCCATGAGAAGCTCGTTTTATAGAGAGGTTGGAGAATTATCCGTTGCTCCCTTGGGGAGATTCTTCTGAAGTGATGGGGGGATTCCTCTGATAATGGGGGACAGGGACATACAGGCATCCCAGAAGAACCTGTGGAGTCCATGGGTCAGCAAAGGCGCAGAAGAAGGGTTTGTAATGTCCATCCTGGGGTCCGTTTGCACAGTCTGGGGATTGGGGCGGCAGGGGAGTTTCAGCCTCAGCAGGCAGGTCAAAGATTAGGATGTTGGCCATTGCAACAGGAAGGCTGCAGAAGATGGCAGTTGTCTTGGGACTCCGTGGACTTCAGATGTGGCCTGTCTCCCTCGGCCTCCTCCTGGGATGAAGAGAGCAACTTCCGGCTTGGTTTTCTACACCCAGCCGGCTTCAGTGAGGCTCCCTGTTCCTGCTGAGCCTCATGTACTTTAAGGCCCGTTTCCGGATGTCTTTAGTCCTAGCCCCATAGACAATGGGGTTGAGCACGGGTGGAACTAGGAGGTAGATGTTGCTCAGGATGGCCTGGAGCAGAGGAGACGCATCTTTCCTGTACCGGTGGATGACGGAGAGGCTAATCAGGGGCACGTAGAAAGCCAGGACCATGCAGAGGTGGGCCAGGCAGGTGCCAGAGGCCCGGAGGCGCTGCTCCCAGGAGCTCAGCCCCAGGACGGCCTTCAGGATCAACAGGTAGGAGACAAGGATGAGCAGGAAGTCCAGGCCCATCACCAGGCTGATGGCGATCAGACCGTAGACGATGTTCATGTTCAGGTTGTGTTTGTCACATGCCAGGTTCATCATATCTTGGTGGAGGCAGTAGGAATGCTGGAGGCCCCTGTCGCAGAAGGACAGGCGGTTGAGGAGCAAGGGCAGAGGAAGGAAGAAGGCCACTCCTCTCACCAAAGCCACGATGCCCACTTTGACTGTCACAGAGTTGGTGAGGATGGTGGAGTACTGAAGCGGGCGGCAGATGGCCACATAGCGATCCACGGCCATGGCCAAGAGGATGGTGGACTCCATGCCCGAGAGGGAATGGATGAAGAACATCTGGAGAAGGCAGGTCCTGGAGGCGATCTCCTTGGCATCTAACCAAAAGAGAGAAAGGACCCTGGGCATCGTGCAGGAGGCCAGGGCCAGGTCGACCCCTGCCAGCATGCCCAGGAAGAAGTACATGGGCGTGTGGAGGGCCGGCTCGGCTTTAATGACCAGAACCACGATGGAGTTGCCCACCAGGGCCACCACGTACATGGCACACAGGGGGAATGCCAGCCAGAAGTGGGCAGCTTCCAGGCCAGGCAAGCCCCTCAAGATGAAGGAGGAGGGGCTGCCCAGGCTTTCGTTCGTGAAGGGCATTGCCAGGGTGGCATCCGGAGGCCCCGTGCTCAGGTCTGCAGAAAGGAAAGAAGGCAGAGTTGGTAACCTCAAGGAGGCAGGCAGGCTGCTTCTTCTCACTCCCCCAAAAAGAGCGCCCGCCCCTGCAGAGGACCCCGGGGGAGGGGCTCTTGGGGTGAGGGACAGCAGCAGCAAGGGGGCCAGGAAGGGGGAGGCAAGGCCCTGGGCAATCTACCGACCAGCTAAGCCATGGTTTGAACTGCTAAGCCACCGTGGGCCTCCCAGGCCCATGTCAGAAGGTCGCAAGGGGGGAATCACGTGAGCCTTGGACACTGCAACCGTCATAAATGTGAGTCGGTTGCCAAGCCTCTGACTTTTGATCTCGTGACTGTGGGGATGCTGCAATGATCATAAGTGTGAAAAATGATCATAAGTCACTTTTTTCACTGCCCTTTGAAGAGTCATGAAATGGACTGCTGTAAGTAGAGGACTACCTGTATCCTAAGGGTTGTGGTGGTGGAGGGGCTGGATGGAGGATTAAAGAGACCCCCGTTCGGTTCCTCCCTCAGCCATGGAAACTCTCTGGGTCATCCTCTCGCAGCACAACCTACCCCACAGGGTTGTCGTTGAAAGGAAAAGTGGGAAAGGAAGAACTGTGCGCCTTCCTGGAACTCTCTGAGGAACGGAGGGATTTAGGGATTCCCACCTTGGACTCTCAATAGGCCGATGAGGTGGGCGTGGGAAGAGCCACGCTAAGCCACCAGCGGCCCACATCGGCCCCTCCCCCACCGGCACGGAGAGTTGTGCAGTTCCAGCCTCAGTTTGCTTTCCGTTATCAACCAGCCGCAGGGAAGGGAGTTGCAAGCAAGCATCAACGAATGCAAACATGGAGCAAAAGGAAAGGCAGCTGCAGAATGATGGCAGTCATTCTTCCAATATCTGAGGGGCTGACCCCAAAAATAGGGGGCTCCACCTATTCTCCAAAGGACTTTAAGGCAGGACAAGAAGCAACGGATGGCAAGTAATCAAGGGGAGAAGCAACCTGGAACTAAGGAGGAATTTCCTGACAGTGAGAACAATTAACCGGTGAAACGACTTGTCTGCAGGAGTTGGGCTGCTCCATCGCTGGAGGTTTTCAAGAAGAGACTTAACAACCATTTGTCAGGAATGGTCCAGGCAGGGTCTCCTGCCTGAGTAGGGGGTTGGCCTCCAAGGTCCCTTCCTACTCTGTGATTTCATTAAATGCAGAATGACTTGAAATTTAAAAAGCAGCTTTGTGATCACACCTTGCACCCTCCCCCAAACAAACTCCCACAGCCCGGGCTGACGGGGCTTCGGAGGAGCCAAGAGGGCCCTTCTTACCCTCCAGCCCTGTGCTGGGGTGTCAGGCCTCAGTGGGGCTTCCACGTTTCTTAAGAACAGGCAGCAAAGGCCCACATTAGTGGCCAAAGGTTTGGGGGCTGCCCAAGTCAGGCAGCGAGTCCCAGACAGCCCCCCTCCCCCAGCTCCCCCTCCATTCCAGACAGGGTCCAAGGTTACAGTGACCTTCCCCAAGTCTGTGCCCCCCGCCCGGACGACCCTCCCAGGGGTTCCAGTGCAGGGTCTGGTTGACGATCTCAGGAGATGGAGTCCAAGACAGCTGGAGCCAGCTGAATTTGGGGAGGCCACTCATTTAAAAATGTTTTCAAAGCAGGGATGCTGGCCACAGCTGGTCCTTCCTAGACAACTTTGAATTAAAGCAACGAAGATGATTAAGGGACTAATCCTATAAAGAATGGTGGCTGGAATTGGGTATGTCTAGTTTAATGAAAAGGATTAGGGGTGACATGATAGCAGTATTTGAGGGGCTGCCCCAAAGAAGAGGGGGGGGGTTCCTACCTAATTCTCCAAAGTCCCTGAAGGCTGGTCAAGGAGCGATGGATGGAAACTAACCAAGGAGAGAAGCAACCTCTTAGAACTAAGGAGGAATTTCCTAACAGTGAGGACAATTAACCAGTGGAACGGTTTGCCTTCCAGAAGTTGTGGGTGCTCCATCACTGGAAGTTCTCAAGAAGAGATTGGGCAGCCATTTGTTGAAATGGTCTAGGGGTCTCCTGCCCAAACAGGGGGTTGGCTTAGATGACCTCCAAGGTCCCTTCCAACTCTGTTATTCTGTAAAATCTTTCTTTCTTTCTTTCTTTCTTTCTTTCTTTCTTTCTTTCTTTCTTTCTTTCTTTCTTTCTTTCTTTCTTTCTTTCTCTCTCTCTCTCTCTCTCTTTCTCTCTCTCTCTCTCGCGCACACACACACACACACACACACACACACCACTTCAGTAAATGTGCAGAACTGAAACTTTTGTTAAATATGTGGAGCTTACCTTGCGAGATCATTTCCCCTGTCTCTCCTCATGCACAGTTGGTAAATTAAGTCCCTCCCGTGAGTTCTCCCTTCTTTCCTTCCTTCTCTGGTGCCTTTAACACACATCCTCCATGAAGGCCTTCTGAGCCTCCGAGTCCAGCTTCACAAGCCCCTCGGCTCCCCTGGGAAGACCCCCGTCCTGGCCCCACCCGGCTCTTCTCCCTGAGGAAGACCCTTCCCAGCTCCCCCTCAAGAGGCAGGTTGTGTCTCTGGAGAAGCCGAGGGGGCTTCCTGCCAGCTGTGAACCAGGCAAGGATGCCTGGATGGAGCCTTCTCAGGCTCAGCCCCCCTCGGGACCAATTTGTCACTGCTGGGAAGGTCCCACCCCAGAAGGGCAGGGCCATGGGAAGGAGAAGCACGTCCAGAGCTACTTTCGGGATCTGATCTGGGCTCTCAGTCCGCCTCAAGAGGAACAAACCTCTCAAGAACAGGAGCGACGGTTTCCCAAGCCCAGGAAGGGAATTTCTCTGGGGGTTTTCCAAGGGGAGCTGCTGCCACTTGAGGGCTTCAGTCCAGAGCCCGTCTTGAGGGAAACGCTGGCCCTCCGTGGCTTAGCGGTGGCCCCGCCATGAACACTGTTGGCCTGGTGCAGCCAGAGCATCTGAAGGCCTGGGACCCCAAGCTCCATTTCTCCAAACCACAGCTCTCTTCTTGCAAAAGATTGTATTCTCTCTCTCCCCCCTCCCTTTCACACCCACCAGCACAGAGATTGGAGAAGGAAGAGCCAAGACGCTTTGCTAGGAACAAAGCAAGATCTGTGCCCTTGATGGGGGATTGCAAAGAAAACATAGCCAGCTGTGCAGGTTGCAGTTAGAGAAGAACCCGGATGCTTCTTGCAAGAGGACCCCTGGCTGGGAAAGGAAAGCAAGGGCTGCGACGTAAGCAGAGGCCTAGGTGGTATCGGTCATGCCAAGGACACCCGAACAAAACGACTTGCATACCTGCTTTTCCAAGCTGAACAGCCTGATTTATACACGGGCAAAGAAATTTGTAACCCATCATAGTATTACTGTTTAGAGTTTCTTGTATCCTGAGGTCCAGGAGCTCCATCACTGGAGGTTCTTGAGATGCAACTGGACAGCCATTTCTCTGCAGTGGTCTAGGGGTCTCCTGCCTTGAGCAGGGGGTTGGGCTAGAAGACCTCCAAGGTCCCTTCCAACTCGGTTATTCTGTTCTGTTTTCCTCCCCTTTCCCTGAGGACTCCTCCCTGCTGAGAAGAGGGTGAGGGACCCTCCGGGTGGCTGAGCCCCAGATCCTCCCCTCCCCAGCTGCCATTCACTTGTGGGGCTGATCGGAATTGAAGGGAGCCCCAAGAGCCCTTCCAGCCCTTGGATTCGGTTGTATGTTCTTTTAGAATAGAATTTTTTTTTTTTTTTTTGGCCAAGGGTGATTGGACACACAAGGAATTTGTCTTTGGTGCATAGGCTCTCGGAGTACATAAAAGAAAAGATACGTTCATCATAAGAATCATAAGGGACAACACTTAATGATAATCAAAGGGTACAAATAAGCAATCAGGAAACAATATCAATATAAATCGTAAGGATACAAGCAACAAAGTTACAGTCATGCAGTCATAAGTGGGAGGAGATGGGTGATGGAAACCGATGAGAAGATTAATAGTAGTGCAGACTTAGTGAATAGTTTGACAGTGTTGAGGGAATTATTTGTTTAGCAGAGTGATGGCGTTTGGGGGAAAAAACTGTCCTTGTGCCTAGTTGTTCTGGGGTGCAGTGCTCCATAGGGTCGTTTTGAGGGTAGGAGTTGAAACACTTTATGTCCAGGATGCGAGGGGTCTGTAAATATTTTCCCAGCCCTCTTTTTGACTCCTGCAGTACACAGGTTCTGAATGCCTCCTTTCCCCCCTTAATTTTACTGGCTTTGCTTTTCTGCACAAGGATAGCAATGTCAAAAACCTCCTCCCGAGACATGCCTGGAAAAGGCTGGAAAAGTTGCCAACTGAAGGTTATTTACCAAGGAAGGGTCACAGCTAATGCTTGAACTCTCCTGCTGTGGGAATTCAGGGGATATTTCTAAGTGGCCTCAAATCACTAGAAGGAAAGCCGGGTCAGCCACTGGGGTGCTGAACCTTCTTCCACAAGTGGCCAAAGTTCCTCCCGAGAGCAAGAAGGGGCCCTCCGTGGCTTCCTCCTGGGGTAGGGAGAGGAATCGGGGGGGGGGGGGAGGAATGGGGAATAAGGGTTGGGGGACAATCCCAACTTGGCCCAGGGCCATGAAGCCCTGAGGGGACCTCTGGGGGGGGCATTCCCATTCCTGGGAACTAAAAGCAGATCTGGTAGCTTCCTGATTCAGTTAATCCCCCACTGTTTATTTAACTTTGACATTTGAGTTAGATTTATTGGGAAATGAACCCCCGTGATTTTCTTGGAAGAAATGCTCGGAAACTGCCTGGGGTCTGGCAGTTGTCACCTGGCTGCCAACCTCCACTCCTCAGGCCCAGGGCTGCCAGATGCAGGGAGGAGCTCTGTCCCTTGGCCCGTAGTCCTTAGGATGGCCTATCGGCAGCAGAATGCAGGAGGACAACAGGCAGAGCTGGGGGTGAAGGTGGTGGAGTTAAACAAGTCATCAGCTTAGAGTCCTTATGTTGCCGCAAATGATGCAAGCCCAACCCCTCTTGAATTCCATTGAATTCCAATTTAATACTGAACATTAATTGGCCGGATTCTTGTGCCAGGGCTTCAGTAAATCTTCTGTGCCGTATCTCCATGAATGGTCCCCGTCCTTTGCAGCTGACATAGCAGCCTCCCCTACCCATGAGTTCTGGAAGGTCAGGACCCCCGTCTTCTTCTGCCTGACCTACTGCAGCCCATTTCTCCTGCCTTGAGCAAACCTGTGCAGGAATCCAAAGGTCACCTCCTCCTTCTCCCGTTTTCCCCCGGGGGGGGGGAGCTGATGGAAAGCCACGCGAGGAGCAGAGGATCCAGGAAGGACGGTCCAGCTGGCCGGCCTGGCCTTTCCCTTCAGTTTTGATCAGCCCCACAAGTGAATGGCAGCTGGGGGTCGGGGGTGGGGGGGTCTGTTTGTTCAGCCTCTTCCAACTGGGAGGCTCCGGAGGGGAGAGGCTAGTCAGTCCTGGGGGTGGGGAAAACAGAACAGTAACATAACAGAGTTGGAAGGGAGCTTGGAGGTCTTCTAGTCAAGCAGGAGATCCTATACCATCCCAGACAAGTGGCTGTCCAGTCTCCTCTTAAAATCCTCCAGGGATGAAGAACCCCCAACTTCTGGAGAGAAGCCCTTCCACTGGTCAGCAAATTTCTCCTTACTTCTAGGTTGGAACCCAACTCCGCAGCCTTCAGATTCTCAGTCGTCTAGGTCATGGTTGTCCCAAAGGGGCTTTTCTAAAAGGCAACTGGACTTGTATGCAGGCAGAACTGAGGGGGTTTCTTGGATGGGAGGCAAACTGTTTTCCTGGGAAAAAACCACGGAAGTCCAGTTGTCTTTTGAAGAGCACCTTTGGGACACCAGGTAGGAAGGCCCCGGAGGCATCTCCCACCAGGCACCCAGAGACGATGGAGAAGGGCATGGAAGGCTGGGGTGAAAAAACTGTGTGTGGGTGTCCGTGGTGCAGTTGCCCTGAGGATGGCCAAGCCACGACCTCATCGGCACCTTTGGAGATACAGACATTCCTCTGGCTTCTTCTCCCTTTCGAGACTTCCCCGTCCCAGCTCTTCCCATTGCGATGGCGGTCGGTTGGCTCCCATCCCTTGGTTGGAGGCCAGGCTGGCTGACGAGAAGGAGGGACGTTCCCAGGGGAAACTCGCAATGGAATAATTTTGTTTGTGACCCAGAAATGCCTGAATTTCCTTGGAAATAGGGGGATAGAGAGGAGGGAGGGGGGTCCCCTTCGACTGCTCAGCCCTGCCTGTGAATGCAGAACTCAGCATTTCCACCCCAAGTAGGGTTGCTCCAGACAGACCCCCATCATTGGACTGTCCTTCCCTGCCCACGGACCCTGCCAGGTGTCTGTGGAAGGGGGAAAGTTTTTGGCTGCTATCTTGACTCTTTCACACACACACACACACACACACCGCCAGCTGCCCTTGGCCCCTCAAGGCATGGTGCTAATGTCCGGCGTCAGAGGCTGTCCTGCGTGGCCCCTTCCCTCCCTCCCTCCCTGCCCCTGGACGGGCCCTCGGCAGCTCCAGAGAGCTCTTGTCCTGCAGTCAGCAAAGGCTGATCTGCTGCTGCTGCGGCTGCTGCTATTTTTAAAGCCAGGGGTGGATGGCCTGAAGCCCA
This sequence comes from Pantherophis guttatus, assembly GCF_059756535.1. NCBI lineage: Eukaryota > Metazoa > Chordata > Lepidosauria > Squamata > Colubridae > Pantherophis > Pantherophis guttatus. Next base: position 770,783 of record NC_142067.1, on the reverse strand, counting down.
TGTAAGGGAGAAAGGAAGAGCAGGGGCTTTTCTATAAATAAAGGAAAATAATGTGAACAGGAAGGGCAGCTGGGCTCCAGTTGGCCAAGTTTTGCTCCATTTGGGAACTTTGCTCCATTTCTTGGGAACTCAAAAGCAGGTTCAGGGAAAGAGGCTGGAGGTGGGTTGCCGGCTTCCCCCGGCAGCTGAGCCCCCCTGGATGGGGGAGAAAAGAGAGGCAGAGGAGACCTGGGGGCCTGAGAACCTGCAGAGGTAGCAGGGATGATCCCTGGTGGTCCCACTTAGGAGGGGCAGCTGCTCTCTGGAGGGATGGAGTGTAAGGCCTCCTCCGCCCCCAAGTAGAGGGCTCCCCTGCCTGGAGGCTTTAATCCCCCACCCAGCAGGAAAGGCTGCCCTACGGAGTCCCTTCCAAGCCCAGCGATCACCACCTCTGCAGCGATTTTTCCTCATGTTATAATAAACGGAATAACAGCGTTGGACGGGACTTTAGTCCAACCTGCTGCTCAGACAGGAAACCCTATCCCATTCCAGCCACGCAAGGCTTTCTTTTTGAAAACCTCCAGCGATGGAGCATCCATCATTTCTGGAGGCAAGTTGTTCCTCTGATTAATTGTTCTCACTGACAGGATGTTTCTCCTTAATTCCATGTTGCTTCTCTTCTTGGTTAGTTTCCCTCCATTGCTTCTTATGCTGTCTTCGGGTGCTTTGGAGAAGAGGTGGACCCCCTCCTCTTCTTTGGGGCAGCCCCTCAAATACTGGAAGACAGCTTTTTTGTCACCCCTGGTCCTTCTCTTTATCAGACTATAGAATAGACAGACCCAATTCCAGCAACCGTTTTCTATATGTTTCAGCCTCCAGTCCCCTAACCATCTTTGTTGCTCTTCTCTGCACTCTTTCTAGACTCCCAACAGCTTTTTTATATCGTGGCGACCAAAACATCAAGTCGACCTTAAATGGACTGCAAGACCAAATCAAATCCCACAGCAAGTCAGGGGAATAGATTCAAGGCTAGTTTGGCTCTCCAAAAGCTGAGATGGGGGTGGGGGTGGGGAAACTCCGAGCTTCTTCCCCAACATTGTGGGGTAGTTTCTCCATCAGACTCTCACGTAGGAAAGAAATGTTGGTCACGACAGATGAGCTTCTGCAGCCTTTTCCAGAAACACTTTATTTGGCATTCTGTTCTTCCCTAACGTTTTAATTTCAGCGCAATCCATGTCCTTTTTTCTTACTCTCAGAATTTCCTACCATAAAATCCTGTGTTGCTTCTTTGGGAAAACGTTGTACATTCTCTGACGAATCTGCTGGGTCTTCATGCTGTACACGATGGGATTCAGGAGCGGAGGGGCCGCAGTGTAGATGTTGGCCATCAGCCTGTGGACCAGGGGGGACAGGTGCTTCCCATACCGGTGGAGCAGACTGACGCCGATCATGGGGACGTAAAAAATGAGGATGGCACAAACGTGGGAGACACAAGTGTTGAGAGCCTTGAGACGTCCTTGGCGGGATGCAATGGCGAGAACCGTCTTCAGAATCACGACGTAGGAGGCGAGGATGATGGCCACATCAAACCCGAATGTCAAAATCAGAAGAATCAAACCATACAGGACATTGACTTCAATGTCTGCACAGGCCAGCTTCATTACGTCAGGATGGAGACAGTAGGTGTGAGAGAGTCTCCTGGATCTGCAGAAGCGTAGGCGTTTAATCAGAAAGGGAACCGGGAAGCAGACAGAGATACATCTAACCGCAGCGGCTACTGCTATTTTTGCCACGACAGTGTTTGGGAAGAGCGTTCGGTATCTCAGTGGCTCACGGATGGCCACCAGGCGGTCCAAAGCCATTGCCACCAGAATGCCAGACTCCAACACTTGAAAGGCATGGATGAAGAACATTTGGGTGATGCAAGCATTAAATCTGATGTCCTTGGAGTCAAACCAGTAAACGCTCAGCATAGTTGGGAAGGTGGACACGGAGAGTCCCAGATCTGAGCAGGCCAGGATGGAAAGAAAGATGTACATGGGCTCATGAAGGCTTCGGTCGGTCTTGATGACGAAGAGAAGGAGGCTGTTTCCAAGCAGCACGGAGACACAGAGCAGGAACAGGAGGAAGGCCATCCAAGCGTTCTTCTCCTCCACCCCAGGAATGCCGGTCAGGACAAAGGTGGGCAGGTTCAGGCTGCTGTTATTGGACATCGTGGCATCTGACATGCCTCCTGCAGGAACATCTGATGCAGCCATGCTGGGAAGCCACAGAGGGGAATATAGAAATTCTAGTGCTTGTTATGTTCTTTGGAAAATATCCACAGTCATTCGAAATTGGCAAATGTTTCAGTTTATTCAGACAGACTAGGTTATGAGAGGTTACGACCTAATTTAAAGAATGGAGCTCAGCCTGGTAATTTGTTCAGCTTTCCTCCTCCCTGGTCATCGGTGTCCTCTTCTGGTTCTAAAATGCAGTCCTGTTCCTTTTCTCAGTTCTTGGCCATCATGAACCACTGGAGACCTCGATGTTTTAGGGCTCCTGGTGGCTTTGAGCTTAAAGGCTTCCTCTTGTAGCTAGGAATCAGTCAGGTATCTGGGGACGGCCATCACATATCTCCTCAGCTCTGCTCTGTAGACAAAACACACCAGATCTCTTAGTTGTTCCTTATAGGACTTGGTTTCCAGACCCTCATTCATCTCAGAACATAGAACCACAAGATGGGAAGGCACCTTGGAGGTCTTCTAGTCCAGCCCCCTGCTGAGCAGGAGACCCTATCAGTTGCCCAAGCTCTCCTTGAAAACCCCCAGTGACGGAGCACCCACAACGTCTGCAGGAAAGCCGTTCCACTGATTAATTCTTCTCTTCTGGCCTGCTGGCCTGGCCCTAAATGTGACCTGCCACTTGTCCTGGGCACCACCGTTCAAAAAGGGCAGTGAAACAGGACTGCAAGGACGATCTGACCCACACGGGGTAGAGAGCGACAGTTGCTTCCTACAGTCTGAACTTTATGTCCTGCTAATGTACCCAAAGACAGCATCAGACCTTTTAGTGGCCGCGTCATACTCGTGGGTTATGTTTAACTTTGGCTAAACACGGATACACGGAGATCTCTTCCACATGGACCAGTGCCCAGACAGGGGCCTTCCCCCCATCCATTTTTCCTATCCAAATGCAAAGCTCCAGGCGACACACAAGGCTGCCCATTAAGAGCATTTGGAAGTCCCAAAGGTGGGGCTTTCTTTATTTTTACTTTGAAGTCATTTCCCTTCTCATCCAGGAAGCTTCTTCAGTTCTGCCTGAATGGTGAGGAATGGAGCATGTTCCATTCCCCACCATGCTATCAGAACTGAAGAAGCTTCTTGGATGAGATGGGAAACATCCAAAGCAAAGCAAAGCAAAGCAAAGCAAAGCAAAGCAAAGCAAAGCAAAGCAAAGCAAAGCAAAGCAAAGCAAAGCAAAGCAAAGCAAAGCAAAGCAAAGCAAAGCAAAGCAAAGCAAAGCAAAGCAAAGCAAAGCAAAGCAAAGCAAAGCAAAGCAAAGCAAAACAGTTGCCTTTTGGAAAAAACACATTTGGGACAACTATGACCTGGATGATGGAGAATCTCCTTAGACATTTAGAAGCTTCATCTGGTCCACAATGTAATCCCGTGTACAGTTTGGACACCCTATGGTACCCCTATGCCACAGAGTACCCAAACTGTAAAACCACTGCTCTGTGAGCTGCACTGGCTCCCAGGGGGCTTCTGGATACCGTTCAGGATGCTGGCTATCACTTTGAAAACCCCACAAAACAAGGAGTCAGCTGACGTGTGGTTTCTGCCCACACGACCAGATCTTTGGAAGGGTGGGCATGCCCTGGGTTCCTTCAGCGAAGCAAAGGCACCTAGCAGGACCTAGTAAGTGGCTCTTCTCTTTTGTGGCACCTGCCTGATGGAACAACGTCCCCTCTGAACTCCAGACAGCCCTGACCCTTTTGGCCTTCCAGGCTGTCCTGAAGATCTTATTGCCCTCGTCCAGGTGTTGGGCTGGGATGTTAGTGGATCCAGAATCTGAGTGCTGGCTTTATTTTGCTAAAGAAATGCCCTGGGGAGTGGGGGGGGGGGGCTTGATTAGGTTTTTAGAATTGGTTCTATTGTGTTTTTTTGGTTGCCATCCAGAATTATGTTATGATGGTCAGATTTTCTCCCCAAGCTTTATTTCTCCAAATTACAACTCTCTGCTTGCAAAAGTTCTCTCTCTCTCTCTCCCTCTCCCTCTCCCTCTCTCCCTCTCTCTCTCTCACACACACACCTAACTACATCCATCCGTCTGTCTGTCTGTCTGTCTGTCTGTCTGTCTGTCTGTCTGTCTATCTATCTATCTATCTATCTATCTATCTATCTATCTATCTATCTATCTATCATCTATCATAAATGAGTACAACTTGACATTCCCCCTGTTAATTTCCATCTTATAGTCCTTCGGGAGAGGGGGCGGTATAAAAATCTAATAAATAAATTATACATTTCAGCCCACAGCCTTACCTGGTCTAGACATTTTCAGTTTTTCCCTTCTCATCCTCTAATGTTTAGAGACCTCTCTGAATGCTGGGTCATCTGCAAATTCCTATTTGTTTGTTGGCTGCATTTAATGCCGCCTCAGTCCATGAGATTGAGATCGTACATGCCAATAACTCCGGCTGCTAGGGGAAAAACAGACATTAAAACCTTTTAAAAACTTCTAAAACTTAACCCACAGACTGGATGCAGAGTGATCAGGGCCCCCATATCTAGCACGTTGCATCCCCCTAAGCTCAGTAGAAAAAGATCCTATATGCTCACCGAGCAGGGCCTGAAAGAACTTAGGTATAGAACTTAGAACTTAGGTATAGAATTTATAGAACTTAGGTATAGAAATAAAATTATTATTATTATTAGGGATGTATTATTCTCATTGGATTCCTTTGTCATTGTTTATTTTATTGTCCTATTATTTTATTTCTGCTCCTTTCGTTTTTCTTCCTTCTTATCACTATAAGCTACCCAGAATAGCCCCAAGGTGAGAAAGGCGGCAAGTAAAATGAAGAAACAAACAAGCAAATAAATAAACTCACAGCCACTGAAAGTGAGTCCGCCCGACCTTTGCTGAAGGGGCGAGACCCTCCCGCCTCCCTCCACTCCAAAGGGACCAGGAGACGGAGCCCAGGGCTGCTGGACAACAGGCTTATAAACCGGCTCCTTCTTTGAAGGAAACTCTCCCCAGACATCGGGCACTCAAAGTGCTTTCCTCCCCTGATAAAAGTCCCACAGACTCACTTCCTAGGTTAACCCTTTCCTGCCCAAACGGGATTCAGCTCAGCAAAGATTCAGCAGGTCTCTGGAAGAAATATGGCTTATTTACTTCTCTACCCGAACTGCACCTGTACTGCTCCTGGTGGTTTCCAATACCTCGACTTAGGACCGCAATTGAGCCCAAAATTTTAGTTGCTAAGCGAGACAGTTGTTAAGTGAGTTTTGCCCCATTTTACGGCTTCTCTTGCCACCTTTGTTAACACTGCAGTTGTTAAACTTAGTCCTGTGGTTGTTAAGTGAATCCGGCTTCCCCATTGACTTTGCTTGTCAGAAGGTTGCAAAAGAGGATCAGCCGGGACACTGCAACCGTCATAAATATGAGTCAGCTGCCAAACATTTAAATTTGATCAGGTGACCAGGAGATTTACACAGGGGTCGCAAGTGTGAAAAACGTACTTACGTCATAGTCATCCTTTTCACTGATGTAACTTTGAATGTCACTAAACAAACTGTTGTAAATCGAGGACTACCTGCAAATATCTCAGAAGGTAGTATACGGAGGGCCACCTCACCATCCAAGTCCCCAGGCCCTGTTAGAGAAGGCCGAAAGGGTTCAGGTCGCCTGGGATTCTGGCAGGGGTGAATTGCTCAGCACTGGACTTGCACAATGTTTTCTGACCACAAGACCTGAACAATTTGTTTTAGTGTACATGTATTCAATTAACGAAAATACTCTAGCTAGGCAACTGCAAAACACAAAGCCAATGAAAACCATAGGACAGACGCAATATAAATGCCATAAAAGGAAATTATTTTGCTAAATACTTTCCATAATAGCTACTCGCAATTAGCCAGGTCCAAAGGCATACTGAAATTTACCGATTTGATCGTAATGTGCAAACGAACGTTGAGACTTCACAAGGAGGTTACCTTGGAAGCCCCATCATCTCTCTTGCTTTGATTATTCTGCTCAGAAGGCAGGAAAGCAGCAGTCACAACCCGAGGGCCTCTGACGCCCCCTGCTGGCAACATCAGGGACTGAAGGGCTTCTCAGTGAGGAGGGGAGGCATCCTAGACCTGCCCTGGGAACAACGATGGAGAGGAGGGGTTTTGGGGGGTAGGTGGGGGAAGAGACCAGAGGATCCTGATGAGGCCTCCAAACTGGCCAGCAGAGCCTCTTCTCCTTGGCACTCCTCCTCCTCCTCCTCCTCCTCCTCCTCCTCCTCCTCCTCCTCCTCCTCCTCCTCCCCCCCCCTTTGGCCCCAAAGCAAGCAAGGCTGGAAATGGGGCCTTAAGAGACCTGGAGAGCAGATGAGTTGGGGCCTTCAGGGGACTGACGGGGAGCAGTTCCAGGTTGGTTGACCCATCCCATGAAACTGTTAGCCAGGAGGGAGCAGCAGAGGCCGCCATCAGAAGGCTATTTGCATATCAGCACAAACAGAAAATCCAGGGAAAAAAATAGTCTGCAGGAGACTCCAAAAGAGTCCGGGAATCAAAGCCTCAAGGAATCAGGAGCGACACAAGGAGTTACTTCTGAGTAGTTTCTTTATTGCTGCTCTCCTAGAGACGGAATCTTGCCAGACTAAAGCACTTATCTACAAAACTACTAGGCATACTGCGTGAACTGCTAGGGAGGGTCCGTCTTCGCTCTCTTTCTGCCCACTAGAGATTCCAAGCTTTCTTGCTCGCTGGGAAAGAACCCCTCCCTCTTGCAACTCTGGCCCACTGTCCACCCCATCAGGGCAGTGTCACTGCGTTTTTTATTTCCCAGCTGAGCTTCATTATTTTTGGACTAATAGACTTACTGTAGTTTGCCAAGTTCCTTATCAGTATTTTACTACGCATGTCCGCATTCTTTCACTTGCTTCACACACTCTTTCCTTTGTTCTCATGCCAGGAGTGCTGGTTGCTGTGAAAAGCAACTGGCCCGATTTACTTTCAAAATGTAACCATTATCTTTTCTTAGTTAGTGAGGTGCTTTATTTTCTTTATAACAAATAAATGAGTTTTATTAGAAACTTTTCTTCGCGTTTCTTTTCCAGAATATTGCAAACAAGGAGGAGCCACGATCCATCTCCTCTAATTAAACCAGGGTGATTTGTCCCAGAGCCAAACATGGGATTAATAAATGCCCTGACAGGCAGTCCAAGTGAGGAGCTGCGATTCCTGGATCCAATTTTGGAAACAGAAATTATGGCCTCTACCTAAAGATGCCACGAATCCCAAACTGAATGGGAAGCAGAGGACAGCAAATCCTCATTCACGGAGACCTTTACTTTGCCCTCCCTCCCTCCTGTTAATCAGTTACTCTGTGGAAAACTGGGTTAGTTAACCTATGATTCCTATATAATATGGCTAACCGTTATGTAAATGTATAAATGATTAGTGAGCGGGGGCAGCTGCCGTGTCCCTCTGCAGTCACTTGCAAGGACGCATAGATTGCCAAGTGCCTGGATGGTGACCTCATGACTGGGGAGGGGGCTGCTGCGGGGACCCTGACCTTGAATACCGGCCGTTATGTTCTTTCGTTCAGTGCTGCTGTCATTTCTGGGCTCTTATTTGCAGCCCACTGAAGTCGATGCCAATCAATCGATGCCATGAACAGGAAGTGAGTCCAGGTAACTGAGCAGAGGCTGGTGAAAGCTTTGCTCTGCACGTCTCCTGATTGGAGAAGCAGCCGGCTGGCAAAGCTGCCAATGGTGCCGGTCCTGGCCAGGTCCTTTCTCTGGCACTAGGTTTGGGGCACCACCACCTCGCCCAGCCTGCCTGCCCCTCCTGCCTCTGCTGACTCATGGGAAGCATTGCCAGCCGGCCGAGTTCTGCATTCAGTTGTGGCAGCCGCCCATTTCTCAGCTTTGCCATCTCTGGCGCTCTGGTTGGCTGTGACTTTTTTCTTTCCATCTACATAGTGTCCTTTATTAGTTGTAGGCCTTTCAGAGTCATCTTCGAGTCGGCAGGCCCCAAAATGGAATCAACAAAATTTTCTAACCCAAAACCTTTGCAGTTCCATGAGATTCCTGGTATGTCCTTCTCCAGTTATGGGAAATGGGAGGAGAAGAGGAAGCCGATTTAAAAGCAAGAAGGGAGGGCGACACTCCAGCTGGCCAAAGCCTCAGCCGTTCACTCGCCTGGGATTCCCCCAAAGAAGTTGTGTAGTGTCTCTGTGTGTGTGTGTCTGTGTCTCTGTGTGGAGTCCTCCACCTTTGCTCCCTGAGAACATGGAGTGCTGGTGTTAACGCACCCTTAGGCCTCAGAAGAGGCAGGAGCAGATCTCTCACTGAGCACGCCAGCAGCAGGTCAGTTTGGTTAACAACTTTATTAGAACATATTCGGTGCATGATATACCAGGGAGGAGTGAAGGAAGGAAGGAAGGAAGGAAGGAAGGAAGGAAGGAGAGAGAGAGAGAGAAGGAAGGAAGAAGGAAAGAAGGAAGAAGAGGAAAGGAGATGGGAATGAGAAGAAGGAATAAAGGAGTGAGAGAGACAGCAAAGGAAGAAAAAAGAAAGAAGGGAGGAAGAATGGAAGGAGAAGGAAAGACAGTGAGAGAAGTAAAGAGAAAGAAAGAATGAGAGAGAAGGAAGAAGGACAGCAAGGGAGGAGGAAGGCAGTGAGGGAAAGATGGGAGGGAGGGAAACAAGGGAGAAAGAAAGAAAGAAAAAAGAAGGAAGGAAGGAAGGAAGGAAGGAAGGAAGGAAGGAAGGAAGGAAGGAAGGAAGGAAATTTTCATCTGCTAGCCAGTAATCTTGGAGATTCAGAATAGCTTTTTGAAGATAAATCTCAGCTTTTCAGTAACTTCTGTCCATCTTTTATGCATAGTTTTTCACAGTTTTAGTTCACACTTTGTTCTGTACTTGAGCTTTTTCTTCTATTTAATGTTTTCTTCTCCTTTCTAAAGGAATCAGTAATAAACGTCCTTGTCTCTTAGTGCTGGGCACACAGTCATGACAGGCCGATCTCTTTAGATTTGTTCCGTTTCTTGGCCTCGAGATGGCGGCTATTATCTTCTTTCTTCTGCTCTTTTTTGGGCCACTTCACATAAGATGTCCTCGAAGGCAAGAGGAGGAGGCAGGCTATGACCCAGCCGAGCATCTAAATTCAAAACCTTCAATGCGCAGTCCCGCTGTAGTAGCCATACACCAAACTAGGATGGTAGCTCAGTCAGTTTGCTCCTGGGACAACCCTCCTCTTGAAGATGTCTTGCCGTGTCCTCAGAGCTAATTCTAAGTGACCCTAACAGATTCTTTCCTTCTCAGGAGACCCTTAAAGATCTTCATCCGAATCTGTTTGGTCTTTATACTGTACACGACAGGGTTCATAAGAGGTGGCACTAAAAGATAGATGTTGGCCATGAGGATGTGAACCACCGGAGGAGCATTCTTCCCGTAGCGATGGATCATGGAGAGTCCAATCATTGGCGTGTAGAAGGTCAGGACAGCACAGATATGGGAGATGCAGGTATTCAAAGCTCGGAGACGTTCTGCCTTGGAGGCTATGCTCAGCACAGTTTTGAGGATCATAATGTATGACAATACAAGCAATACAGAGTCAAGAACCATAGAAGACACCACCACCATCAAGCCGTAGATGCTGCTGATTCTCCTGTCCGAGAGCACCACCTTCAGAAGATCCTGGTGCAAACAGAAGGAATAGGAGAGGACATTTATCCTCCCATACTTCAGGCGCTTCAGGAGGAAGGAGGCTGGGAACACAAGGAAGGCAGCTCGAAGGGCTACCCCCACCCCGATCTTGATGACCGTCTCATAGGTCAAAACACTTGTGTATCTCAGAGGGTTCCAGATGGCCACCAAGCGATCGAAGGCCATAGAGAGGAGAATACCAGACTCGACAATGGAGAAAGTGTGGATGAAATACATCTGGACCAAGCAGGCCTCAAAGTGGATCTCACGGTGGTTGAACCACAGCACGCTCAGCGTGGTGGGTAAAGTGGCAAAGGATAAACCCAGGTCCGAGAGGGCCAGCATGGAAAGGAAATAGTACATGGGGGAGTGGAGAGTTTCATCCGTCCTGATGACGAAGAGGATGACACAGTTCCCTGTGATGGCCACCAAGTACATGCAGCAGATGGGGAGGGAAATCCAGAAATGGAGTTTTTCTAGGCCAGGAAAGCCTGTCAGGAGGAAAATTGGGGGGCTGGCAGTCCTATTAGAAGATGTCATAATGCTGTCCCAAGACATGTCACCTGTAGTCAAGGGGAAAATAAAAAGTAAAAGGTAAAGGTTATCTATGATAGATTGGGGGTGGTGTGGTAGCCTGGAGGTGGAGCTCTCACCTTACAATCAGGAGGCTGTGAGTTTGATCTTAGGTAGAGGCAGATATTTCTCTCTCTGGGCACACTGAGAATGTATCTGCTGAATAAAACTCCGTACCGGCAACAGGAAGGGCATCTGGCCAGTAAACACTCAGCTCCATTCAGTTGCCCAGACTCCACCCCATTGCAAGGGATTATGGGGTTGTTAAAAGAGGATGATCTATGATAGAGAGTGACTTTATCAATCCATGGAGGTCACTAATATTTGGACAACACCATGACAGCGTGTTTCCCTGAAAATAAGACCCTGTCTTATATTTTTTGAACCCCAAAATAAGTGCTTGGCCTTATTTTCGGGGATATCTTATTATTTTGTAATTATTATTAATTGGAGCAAGATGGAGCTCCTCTTGCCGTCTTACCTGATTTCCAGCTCTCTCTCCCTAACCTTAACCAGGGAAAATGGGGCGGACCGGCTGCGTATTCATTTAAATATTTTCAGGGAGGACTTATTTTCAGGGGGTGGCTTATTTTAGCTCATGAGCTCAAAAGGCCGATTGGGCTTATCATCAGGGGATGTCTTATTTTAGGGGAAACAGGGTATTACAAAATCAACTGATTTATTACATTGATATATCCCCTGATGACTCTGAGAGATTTCTAAAGCATGGAGAGCTAAACCCAAAACTCATTGTCTCAAACCTCTCAAATATCTTATTAATGGACCTATTACCCATCCCAACTATGCAATGGCAATTTAAATTGCAAAAAGGACAATTAAAAAGTGCCTTCAGCTTTGTATAATAAATAGAAAATAAATGACTTTTGTTAACTGCATCCTAAAATCAACAGATAATACTGTGTCAAGGTTGGGATCAACCCCCTTTCCCCTCATTCTGAGAGGCAATTTGGCGTTGTGGTTGAGGAATCAAGCTGGATACTGGGAGTCCAGCCAGGTGACCTTGGGCCAGTCCTCCTCTCTCAGCCCCAGGAAAGAGGCAATGGTGAACCACTTCTGAAAGAAAACTTCAAGGACTTGTCAAGATTGGACATAATCAATGGAAGAAAAGAAAAGTACCTCCTTAATTCTCCAAGGCTCTTAGAAGTTTCCAACATCTATTCAGCCCATTTCTTAAATATTCTGCAGGAAGGAATGTCATCTGGAGAACCCGGGGACTTCAAGGCACTCAAACTAGCAAGAAGATCCTTTTTCACACCTTTTCTGATCTCTTGTTTTTATCTTTTCAGCATCACCACGGTTGATGGAAAAGACCCTAAAATTTCCACAAGACAAGAGATTTATATGACTTAGGGCAGCATTGGCTGCTTACACCAGAGAAAACTCCTCTGAGAGCTGGTCAACGCAGCCTTCTTTGTCCATGGAGTCTCTAAGGAACTCTGGGGACCAAGAGTGGAGAATGTTTGTAGCTCAGGCTTGAGCTGTGGGCTCCTTGGTGCTCTCTGAGCTGGGCTGTTTTCTCGCAGACGTTTCATGACCCAAAATAGCTACAACTTCAGTGCTCGCTAGAATTCTAGAGAGCCCAACTAATTATCTGGCTATCAATTGATTGGAAACACTTAAACCAGCAGACAGAATTCAACAGCTTCTGATAAGTACATTTATTGCAAAAAAGTTAAGAAGTTATTAGGAGAGGAGTCAGTAACTGTTGTCTGTCAAATGCAGGCACTCGTCACAATAAGAGGCATGGTATTCAGTGGCTTAATGGAGCTGGAGATGATCTTTGCTCCAACAGTTCGAGTCCAGCATCATGTAATGGAATGTGTTCCCGTCACTTGCCTCAGCTTCTGCCCACCTAGCAGTTTGAAAGCATGCTATATGCGAGTAGATAAATAGATAACCACTTCGGTGCGGAGACGAGCCAGCGCTTCATGCAGGTGGTCAGACCCTGCGGGCACTGGACGTTCCCAGATGCAATGCCCATTTACAAGGTGATTTCCGTGGAGGGAGAAGGCCCCACATAGCAGTCTTTTTTTCCGGAGTGGAACTAGCACGCCCCCTGTGGTGAACCTTGGAAAATGCACGAGTGTGAACTGAGTGGCTAGCAGTCTTAAGCAGTCAAACTATTACTCTGCATTAGCATTGTAGTCTCCTGGCTGATGTAACATCACCATATGCTAAATAAATAATAAACTATAATGGGGTTGATCTTTAAAGTCTTACTACTCCAATGTTCTCAAATCAAGATTTAATTATTTTAAATAAGAATACCAACAGCTCTGAGTACAACCCAAAGCAAAACTCGGGGAATCATTTTTCCCCAAAGAATCTTTATTTGGAGAGAAGACCAGACACCTGGAGGACAGGAGGTTGGAGAAGGGTTCCCCTGACCCCCACCCCAGAACAATCACCTGCCATTTGGGATCAATAAAGAAGGGCGGTCTGGGAGAAAGTGGGAGGGGCTGAGGAGAGTCCAGGGAGGGACCAGGAAGGGCCAGGAGGGAGGTCGCCTCAGAAGTTCTGCTTCAGGAGGAAGAAAGCCGAGGAGAGTGAGAGGTGTGGGACTCCAGCAGGGTAATCACAAGCCCAAGTAGGAAAGTCTCCAGGCCTCCATCTTTTGTAGAGTCCCGGTAACGTGGGATAGATGGGCCAGGGCTCAGCATCTGGAGATCTGTTGATGCCTCTATGACTTCTGGGTCCATCAGAGGTTTTGAACAACTTTAAGAGCCCCAGATTATACTCGGGTCAGGAGGGAGACATTAATTCCCTATTCCCCTCTTGGGTGGGATCCTCCCGCCTTCCTGCCTCTGACCTTTTTGTGGAAATGGTGATTAAATAGAACACTGTACATTGAGATATAGATGGCAGTAACCAATGGGATACCATGGTGATGCCTCTTGGAACCTGTATTATTTAATATTTTTATCAATGACCTGGATAATGGGGTTGAGGTGCTTCTTGTCAGATTTGTGGATCATATAAAATAGTGATATTTGGGCAAAGATTGAGGATGACTGAATTTAACCTGGACAGTTGAACCTGCAGAGGTTGTCCAAGAAGAACCAGATGCCTTTCAACAGCAAGGAAGATAAAGTATTAAATTTGGGGAGGAAAGTGTGAGTGTGAGACAGTGTGTAGAAGGCTGCTGCAGTTCTGAGATGTGTCAGAGGACGCATCACATCAAAGACACTCAAAGTCCCTTTTCCCACTGCTCCGTAAGGGAGAGACTACACGTAGTTCTGGGTGTCATGTTTCCGGAAGGATATTGAATGATTAGAAGACATTCAGAGAAGAGCAACAGAGATAATAAAAGGAACTTGAAGACATGTCCTGTGAGGAAGAGAATGAAGGAATAGACAATGCTGAGTCTTAAGAAAAGAAGATTGCACGCAGACATAATAGCCACGTTGTGAAGCCTTTTAAGAAGAGGTTGAACAGACATCTTGTGTGGAAGTTAAATTGGTTTTCCAGTAGGTGATTCTCATGGCCCCTTCCAACTCCATAGTTTCTATGAACTTTTATGGGGTCCTTGGTGCTCTCTGAGCTCGGTTGCTTTCTTGCAGACATTTCATGACCAAATTAGGTAACATCATCAGTGCTAGATGTTAGTGTCCCTAGTACTGATGATGTTACCTAATCAGGTGATGAAACTTCTGCAAGAAAACAACCAAGTTCAGAGAGCACCAAGGACCTCACAGTTCAATCCTGAAATTTATGTTCCCTACACTTGTGCATGTGACCTGATCCACAGAGAAAGGCTCTCTGAATCTTTTGGAAGATCTGATCTGCTTTTCATGATATTTCCTCCAAGGAATTTTATAAAAAACATATTTGGTATCAAGAACAGAAGCTTCTACTTTTTGTGTACCACTTGAAGAAAATTTGGATTATCTTGTCTCGAATTTGCTTGGTTTTTACACTGTACACAATGGGGTTCATGAGGGGTGGCACCAGAAGGTACACATAACCCATAAAAATACGGACAAAGAGCGGGGTATCCTTCCCAAACCTGTGTATCACAGTTAGGCCAATCATTGGTGTGTAGAAGAGCAACACTGCGGAGATATGTGAGCCACAAGTGCTGAGGGCTTTGAGGCGGTCTCTCCGTGATGTGATGCCCAACACAGTCTTGAGGATCACAATGTAAGAGAACAGGATAAGAAGTGAGTCCACCCCCACTGTGGAGAAAATGACAACCATGCCATAAATGCTGTTCACAGTGATGTCCGAGCAGGCCAGCTTCATCACCTCCTGATGAAGACAATAGGAGTTGAAGAGGAGGTTGACCCAACAGTAGTGATGTCTTCTGAGAAGGAAGGGCAACGGGAAGATCAAGGCCACGCCTCTGACCACAAATGCCAGGCCCATCTTCCTTATTCTTGGCATGGTCAAGATGGAGGCATATCTGAGGGGGTTGCGGATGGCCACAACGCGATCAAAGGCCATGGCCAAGAGCACAGAGGACTCCATCAATGAGAGCGAGTGGATGAAGTACAGTTGGGTGAAACAAGCAGTAAAACTGATCCTTCTGGTGTTAAACCAAAAGACGCCTAGTATGGTTGGCATGGTGGAGATGGATAAACCAAGGTCTGTGATAGCCAGCATGGAGAGGAAGATGTACATGGGCTTGTGAAGGCTTTGCTCTGTTTTGATCACAAAAAGAATAACCGAGTTCCCCAAAACAGAAATGAGATAGATGGAGCAGAATGGGATGGAAATCCAGGCAAGGTTGGATTCCATGCCAGGAATCCCAGTCAGCCAGACCACCGATGGATTCAATTTGGAACTGTTGAGGAGTGCCAAGGAGTTGAGGGCAGCCTCAGGAGAACCTGACATGTTCCTTCAGACGATGAATGATGCCTTTTTGACTCTGAACATGGAAAGTTGAGATTGAGAAGGACCCGAAGAAACATTTGGGGTTCCTCCTGACATTTGCCTTTCACTTCTTGCTGGATTTTGATCCTGAGAAAAACGAGAAAGATAAATATTAGTTGGGGTGCATTCCTGAAAATAATATGAACATATAGGCACACATCAATGGAATGTGTTAGCTAGATTTCTTTTGGATGCCAAGATTTCATCTAGCCAATTTCTCTTTCTACTTCCCTATCTATCTTCTCAATTGATGTAATGCTACATGGGGAAGACCTTGGGAGATGGGGTGGAGAGATGCTGCCTGGGAAATGCTTAGAGAAGAGACAACTGAACCCATCTTAGTTCCTTGGGTTGTACTTTCAGACGCGCAAGATTCTGTTAATGTAGCTTTATGGTCAACTAATCTGGTCATGTAATCCGGTCACGTTTCTTGTCTGGTCTTGCCAGACTAAATAATGTAGAAAAATTCTGCCAGAGTTCAGTTCTGTATTTGGTTACACACAAGGGACAGAATCTTGCCAGATTAAATCTTCACTACTCTCACCCTAATGGATATCCGTTTGGAAATTCTAAAAAGTGGCTATTCTAACTCTCTGTCTCCTTTCTGTCTTTGGGCTGTACTGCCTCTTTTCCTCCTCCTCCCTTCTGGAATGTGTTTCCTCTTTCCTGGGAAACTCTGCTTCACTGCAGCCCATCACACCAGCTGCCACTTGTAGGGACCATCGTCCCCCAAACTATGTGGTGACACTGAGAGAAGGAAATGTAAACACCCATAGAAGAGCTGTCTAGAATCAGATCAAAGGTCCATTTCCCATGGCCGTCAGGTCCCACTGTAACTGAACAGGACAAAACTACAAAGAAGTCACCTTCCTTTGGCACAGGTTTTGTAAATCGTGCTGCCTAGGATTGGAGATAAGCTCTAGTTAGTGTTTTCTTGACTGAATTCATCTAGAGCTCTGTTTTTTCAACCTTGACACTTTAAGATGTGAGGATTTCAGCTCCCAGAATTTCCCAGCCAGCATGCTGATCTAGAAAATACCAACAGCAGGGGCAGCCATAGGTACCTTCATAGTATTAAATGGCATTTATGGATTTCCCTAATCACCCTCCCTGGGTGACCCTGGACTCAGGCCTTACAGGAGAAGCAGAAAAGGATCCTTTTTCCACCCATGTTATAGAACTCTTATATATTTGCTTTTTCTCCAAGAAGAACAGGATAGAACAGAATAGCAGAGTCGGAAGGAACCTTGAAGTTCTTCCAGGCCAAACATCCACTCAAGCAGGAGATCGTAGATCAGGGGTGTCAAACCCAAGGCCCGGGGTCCAAAACCGGTCCATGGGATGCTTAGATCTGGCCCGCGGAGCTGCCCTGGAAACAGCAAAGGACCAGCCCACAATGTCTCTGCCAGCAAAAAACAGAGCTCGGGAGGGTTGCGTGTGGCCCTCCAGAGCTCTGTTTTCGCTGGCAGAGGATTGCAGGAGGCCGTCACAGCCCAAAACAGAACTCAGGAGCCTGTTTTCACTGGCAGAGCACTCGAGCCACCACAGGAGCCCCCAACACGAGTGATGTTGAGCTGGCCACCCCCACCCTGGCCATGTCCGCCCCCCCAGGTCAAACACAACCCTGATGCGGCCCTCAGTGAAATCGAGTTTGGCACCCCTGTCCTAGATCATTCGGGACAAATGTTTGTCCAGTCTCTTTATAAAGGCCTCCAGTGATGGGGCACCCACAACTTCTGAAGTGATGGTTTATTGTTCTCACTGTCAGGAAATTTCTCCTGAAATCCAGAAACATTCATCATTCAACATACTGGGTTTCAGTTGCAAGAAGTCAGATCCTGGCTAAATACTAGGAGAACATCCTAGCACGGTGAGCAGCTGGATGATAGAAGCCTGAGGAGAGTTGGCTTCCCGTGTTGGAGGCATGCAGGCTGCCTTCTCTGAGGGTGAATTTGGATTTCTGCAGGGGTGTTGGAGCCATCCCTCTTCCAGTTTGAAAATGCTAGAATCCTGGGTCTCCAAGAAGGGGTTCCACATCTGACCCAGCTGGTATATTCCTTGGGCTGCCCTCTCTCCGTAGCAGATCCCCCTCTGGATCAATCAGGACCTCAAAGCCCCATCCGCCTAACCTGAATATGCAGATTCATTGCACCAACTTCACCCAGAAGTTAAAAATCCCCAAGCAGAAGCTTCTGGGGAAAGCACAGTCCTCCCGTGTAAGTTCTGCTGATTTACTCAAAGTTCCTTTTTAATTTTTCCCCAGCTGAAGTTAAGCAACAAATTTAACTGACCAGACAATTGTGGGGCTGTGCTCCAGAGACAGAATCCTCAATCTGTCAGAAGGGCTCCGTGCACAGAACATGCAAACTCAGAAAAGAACTAAGCAAGGTTGACCCTTACCAGGCTGGGCACTTTAACTGGTCCTTTGACTGACCTGCTTGAGGGGCACCCTATGCACGTGGACTTTAGTTTATAAGCTTCTCTTACCTTGGGGTGGCTAAGGGTGCTCAGGCGTGTTTCCTCAGAAGCATCTGGAAAGCTGAGCTAAACCCGTCTTCCCACGGTTGGCTCAGCTGTAGGCAAAGGGATCTGCACGTTTCCCTAAGCCGTTCACATGGGGGCTGCTTGCATTGCTGAGCCCCCAGACTCAGTGTCTGGCTGGATTCCCCCACAGAGAGGCCCTTACATGCAGCTTCCCTTCAGTGAAATGACCCCGATGGCTCAGCAGCAATTCTCCTTCGGTCCTCCCCTGATTGCCCCCTTGGCATTTTCCCCACCAAACACCCCCCTCCAGGCAGGCTGGTGGGCTGATCCGAGCCTTCTTCGCATCAGGCTGATGCTTGGCGTGTCCTGGACGGCTTTCCTGGTTCCTTCGGTCTAGCTGGGAAAGAAGGCTGGAGAGACGCTGGGCGGACGGATTCAGCTGCCTTTATGAGCCCCTCCTGGTCACCAGGGCCTCACCACCCAGATGCAGAATGCAGGCCTCCTTGCAAGGGCAGCCGGGGCACCACAGGGCCCGTGGGTCACTTTGCCCTTCCCCTGTCAGGATGGGCGAGGTCAGGGAATAGCAGCCACGGAGAGCCATCTCCTCCCTTGAGGCCTCCAGAACAGTGGCCCCCAAACCTTTGGGCACCAGGGACCAGCAGGGTTTTTTTTCACATGCTGCCTGCATCCCACGGATGGGGCTTCGCTTGTTTGCACCGCCCGGTGCCAGTCCACAGACCGGGGATTGGGGACCCCTGCTCCGGGTTTTTCCATGGTTTCTCCCCACCCTCAGGAAAAGAGAACACCAAGGCAGCTTCCATACTGGTTGAGTCATCCTCTCTTCCTCCTGAATGCTGAAGAAGAGAAAGGCTCCCTGGCCTGGGCACTTCTGTCCCTCCCCCCTCCCTCAGCAGGCTCTGGAGCAGGTAGTAGTTCCTAGCCAATACAGCGAAAAGATATTACAACTGGGAAATGGACATCTCTGTGTTCTGCAGGACACGTAGGTCCCGCAGGGAGGCGCTGGCTGCTTACCCCAGAGAGACCGGCCCTGGGAGCTGCTCAGGGCAGCGTTCTTTGTCCGTGTCGTCTCTAAGGAATTCTGGGGACCAAGAGAGGTATGATGAAATCCGGGCAGGTGGGGGGAGCCTCCCGCCTCTGCTTCTATCGGTTCGCCCGAACCGGATAGAACCGGCTGAATACCACCACTGGTCCTTGGTGTTCTGTGACCTTGGTTGCTTTTGGGAAGATGTTTCATGTATGTCAGCTGCCACCTCACGCTTGCTTGTGCTTCGCTTCTATTCAGTGACAGACTGCCATGAACGTGGGGGGGGGGGAGGCAAGGGGAGGGGGAGGGAGAAAATAAGTGTTGTATCCCTGCCAGACGCTGCTTTAGGGTCACCCGGCATATCAGCTGTATACAACACCTGGGCTTGAACTGACCATTAGGAAAACATCCTGCCTGAACCTGACTGGTCACATGGGAGTGGTCAATGGGAAGTAGCTAAGGGAGGGAGAAGTTGAATTTGGGGGATTTGGACAGGCAATTCTCAGTTCTGGCTATGCAATGCAGCAATGGACTTGACTTCTAATGAAACTATGCCTTTCTCAACAAATGGAGCCAAGGATCGTTTCTGTTTAGAGGTTTAAGTGGTGGCAGGTCTGGCTATGAACCAACTAGGTAACATCCTCAGTGCTTGCCAGAATTCTGGGGTGCCCGGCCATTATCCTGAGATGACGCAGTGGTTAGAGTGAAGTACTGCAGGCTACTTCAGCTGACTGCTAGCTGCAGTTCAGCAAATCGAATCTCACCGGCTCCAAGTTGACCCAGCCTTCCAGCCTTCCCAGGTGGGTAAAATGAGGACCCAGATTGTTGGGGGCAAAAGGCTGACTCTGTAAACCGCTTAGAGAGGGCTGTAAAGCGGTATATAAGTCTAAGTGTTATTGCTATTCTGCCCAGCAGGCTGTATAGGAAACACGGAAACCAGAATTCTGGTTTCTGATCAGGAAATTTATTGCAAAGAAGCTACTAGGAGAGGATTGTGCAACTGCTGTGTGTCAAATGCAGGCACTCTTTATAATGTGGTCTTACTACAATGTTCCCAAGACCAAGATTCAATGATTTTAAATAAGTAGATCAACAAGTCTGATGACAACTCAAAGCAAAACCCAGAGAATCATTTTTTTCAAAGAACATTTATTGGAGAGGAGAAAAGGCATCTGGAGGGCATTGGACTGAACTCCCCTGACCCTCCAGAACAAGCCCCCCCCATCATCTTGGTTGCTCTTCTCTGCTCTCTTTCCAGTGTCTCAACGCCTTTTTTGTATTTGGTTTTTAAAAGATTATTTTCTTTTAATACAAACATTCCATCTTTCATTAGGCAGTGGGTCATCTGGGTATAAAATTCTTTGTGTCTTAACAATTAAACTTACCACGATATTAATTTCTTACATTCATTTTTATATTAATACTAAATAATAATAATAATAATAATAATAATAATAATAATAATAATAATAATACTGATAAAATAACATAAACCTAACATTTCTCTTCTTTACTTACCTATTTTTACAATACATTGCTTTCATATTTATTCTCTAACCATTGATAAAATAACTCCCATATATTATAATAATCTGATTCTTCCTTTTCTTGAATTGCAAGTGTTAATCTGTTCATTTCTACACATTCTAATATTTTTTATAATTAGATACAGTAATTAGAACTGCAGAAAAAACCATGGCTACCAACCTGCCTTCCATGGAGGACCTGTCTACTGCACGAGTCAAAAAGAGGGCTGGGAAAATATCTACAGACCCCTCGCATCCTGGACACAAACTGTTTCAACTCCTATCCTCAAAACGACGCTATAGAGCACTGCACACCAGAACAACTAGACACAAGGACAGTTTTTTCCTGAACGCCAGCACTCTGCTAAACAAATAATTCCCTCAACACTGTCAAACTAGTTACTAAGTCTGCACTACTATTAATCTTCTCCCACCACCCATCTCCTCCCACTTATGACTGTAATCTTGTTGCTTGTTTCTTGCATCCTTGAGATTTATATTGACTGTTTCCTAATATGATTTGATTGCTTATTTGTATCCTATGACTATCATTAAGTATTGTACCTTATGATTCTTGATGAACGTATCTTTTCTTTTATGTACAACTGAGAGCATATGCACCAAAGACAAATTCTTTGCGTGCCCAATCACACTTGCCCAATAAAGAATTCTATTCTATTCTATTCTATTCTATTCTATTCTATTCTATTCTATTCTATTCTATTCTATTCTATTCTATTCTATTCTATTCTATTCTATTCCTAATTCATATTCTATTCTATTCTGTTCTATTCTATTCTATTCTATTCTATTCTATTCTATTCTATTCATCACTTTTTCATCTGTAAGGATCTCTTCACTTTTCTAGTTTTGTGTAAATACAATTCTAGCTGTGGTTATTACATGAATAATCAAATATACAGTTTCTTTACTATAAATTCCCGGTAAAATCCCCAACAGGAACAATTCCAGTTTTAAATCAAGATGTTGTTGCATCATCTTCTCCAGCCACATGCGAACTTTTGCCCAGTATCTTTTTGCTTCCACACATGTCCACCACATATGATAATGCGACCCCGGTGTCTGTTGGCATTTCCAACATTTAGTTGATTTGTCTTTAAACGTTTTGGCCAGTCTTTCTGGTGCTAAGTGCCCAGGGGTGAAATCTACTTACCTTCCTTACCGGTTTGGAAGCCTTTGCCTGCACATGCATCACATGCACACGCAGGCCTCCTGCGTATACGCAAAACCTCCTGTGCATGAGCAGAAGGTAAAAAACACAGATTGCTTCCCTGGTTAAAACCTGGTTAAAACCAGGAAGTAATGACACCCAGGCGTGTGGGCGGCCAAGATCGCTACCAGATTGGGTGATCCGGTCCAATCCGGAAGCATTTCACCCCTGTAAATGCCATCTGTAAAACATACAAGTGCCATCTGTAAAAGATATAAGCTTTCCTTGTATGCAGCTGACAATGTTAATTTATAGTTCCTATCCTATAATGTCTGCCATTTATCTAGCCATTTATCTAGCTCTATCGTATAACCAAAGTTTTTCGTCCATGCTATCATTGTTTCTTTAACTTATTCTTCTTCTAATTTAACACTCAATAGTTATACAATTTTTTAAATCATTCTCTCTTCTATTCCTGTCAATATCCAATTCTGTCAGTTCCATATAAAAACCATACAGTTTAGCATCCTTTTCATATCTAGATTGTATTTGCAACTTTGTATACCAATCCATATCAATCCCCGGCTTTTCCAGCATAAATTGCCAGTTCACGTTGTCAAAGGCCTTCTGAGCACCAAGGAAAATCAAGGCCATTTTTTCCCCTGGATGCGCTTCATAATATTCCAGTGTGTTCGAGATTATTCTCATATTGTCTTTAATTTGTCTCTTAGGTAAATATCCATTTTGATCTGTATGTATAAACCCATTTAAGAATCTCTTTAGTCTTTCTGCTATAATTGAAGCAAATGTCTTATAATCCGCATTCAACAGAGAGATTGGTCTGTAATTTTTTATCTGTTGCAAGTCTGGCAACGCCTTTTTTGTATTGTGGTGACCAGAACTGGATGCAGGGTTCCAAGTGTGGCCTTACCAGTGCAGTATAAAGCAATACTAACACTTCACGTGATCTTGATCCTATCCCTCTGTTAATACAAAGACAAGACCATCAATGTAAAATTGTAGCCAATAAGCATGGAAGGGCCTTGGAACACAAATGACTGGTCTAGGTTCAAGGGGGCCTGAAGTAGGTTGTCCTTTCCCCCCCGTTGGGTCTGTTTCAGCCATAAATGTTACCCACAGGGAGATCTATGAGGCTCAAACATTTTGCAGCATAGAGGCCAGTCAACTAGCTGTAGCATTAAGGATGGGATGTAATAGTTCAGATTAAAGATATTTACACATCTGTGCTGAGAACTTTCCCAAATCTCATTAATGTACTTTCACATAAGGATGAGATCATTTTGGATGGATATAAAACAGGTTGTCTTATTGGCTGTCCTCAGATTTACAGCAGATTCTTGGACTGCAATGAAAAGCTGGATTTGCCGTTTCTGCACACTAGAAGACTTGTTTGCAGAAGAGGGGAGTGTTCACACTCAGAGGCCAATGGAAGGATAACCTTATGGCCAATTCCCACTGGACCTTTGACTGTGATATCCCGAGGAGAACGTTCCCCAGTCTCGGCCTTGGTACTTCCAGCCACATCGGTGGCAACTTCAGTTAGTGACAATTGTGCAGAGACAGCTTTGGGCCATCTCAGGGCTAAATCATCTGCCCGGTAGTAGAAGCTCTGGTGGTAACAATGCCCAGAGTTGCCTTATCTGTGAGAGGGATAGCACATAAATTTAATAAATAATCATGTCTATGGAGATTATCAGTCATCCAGGTCAGGGTTGTCCCAAAGGTGCTTTTTCAAGGGACAACTAGACTTTCTTTCTTTATTCTTGAAGACATTTGGATTCTCCTCCAAGAACTTTCTTCAGTTCTGAAGCGAAGAAGCTTCTTGGATGAGAAACTAAATGTCTTCAAAGAAAAACAAAGGAAGTCCAGTTGTCTTTTGAAAAGACAATAAACAACAACAATAATAAAAACATACTGTAATAACCATCACCATCTCCCCGCTCTCCTTTTCCCAAGTTATCTCATTTCCCAGGACATTTTTGTGAATTTGCCAGGTTAAGAACAGCAAATGAATCCCAAGATTCGATCAGTCCCTCGGATCACAAGTGCCTGCCTTCTGTGTCCCATGCTGAGCATTGGACTTGGAGGGCGAGAGCCACCGCTCACCCTCATCTCCTGATAGACCCCTACCTTAAGTTTTCTCTTTTTTTTGAGTATTAAGGAAGAGAAATTCCCTTGATATGGTTGAAAAGTGTTCTTCAAGAAAGCATCAGTACCCAGACAGCTCAGTCTGTCTGTCTCATCTATAAATCCCACCCACCTTCCATTTCTTTGCAGGAAAGAGGCTGTAAAAATGCATCTTAAAGAAAGAAGTGAAATTGCCAGTGGTGGGGAGGAGTTCCTGGGAAACAGCCCCTCTCTCACTGAGAACTGATAAAGATTGATACTCTTGGTTGCCTCCAATTCACTACACCTTTAACCAACTGTTGCTAATCAATGTATAGCAATCCTAGGATAGTAACAGTAACCTGGGATTATTGTTTTAGGATTCCAAGAATCCTAAAGAGGGAGGGAATCTTTCCCTTTCTTTGGTCTTCTGAAAATGAGATCCAGAAGGTCTGAAGTAGAACTTCCCGGATCTTCTTTGTCCTTGCTCCATAGATGATGGGATTCATCATGGGTGGAACCAGGACATAGATGTTGGCAATGATGATGTGGACGCCTGGAGTGATCCCATGGCCAAAGCGATGAGTGAAAAAGGAGAAAAATGCCGGAGTGTAGCTTATCAAGATCACACAGAAGTGTGAGCCACAAGTACTGAGAGATTTCATTCGGGCCTCCTTGGCGGGAAGCCTGAACACCGTCTGGAGGATCAGGATATAGGACGTCACGATGAAGAGGAAGTCCAGGCCTCCCGTTAGGAGGGCCATCGTCAAGCTGAAAATGTTGGTAATCCGGGTGTCGGAACATGCCAGTTTTACCAGGGACATGAACTCACAGTAAGTGTGAGCGATGGTGTTGCCTTTGCAAAAGGGGAGCCACTTGAGGAGAAAGGGGTGGGGGCTGAAGAGGACAGTCGCTCGGACCAAAATTGTCAAGCCCACCATAGCGATGACCCGGTGGGTCAAGATGACAGAGTGCCTCAGAGGATTGCATATGGCCACGTAGCGATCAAAGGCCATGGCGGCAAAGAATCCGGATTCCATAGTGGATACAGAATGGATGAAGAACATTTGGGTTAAACAGGCATTGGCGCGGATGCTGCTGTCCTGAAACCAGAAAATGCTGAGCATTTTGGGTACAGCGGAGGTGGAAATGGTGAGATCTGCAACCGCCACCATGCAGAGGAACAAGTACATGGGCTCATGGAGGCTTGGCTCACTCTTGATGACCCCCAAAAGAAGAATGTTCCCCAAAAGGGAGATTACGTAGATGGAGCAGAAGGGGATGGCGATCCAGACATGAAAATCTTGTAGGCCTGGGATCCCAAGAAGGATAAAGTAGGAAGGGTGGCGAGTGGTCCAGTTCATGGCTGAGTTGCTATGATTGGTGGTGGCTCCATCCAGTTCTACCACCTGATAGCTCTTGAAAGGAAGCAGAAGTATTGATACATGCTATTAATCTATCGAGGTCAAACATGGACCTTTTTTGTTAGTGCCACCTAGTCCCTCAACACTCAGAGAAGGAGGGCATCCTATGGACACCCTGGGATGAGGTACAGTCTCTGAGCAAAACCTAAGTTCAGGGAAGACCCCAGAAATGAATTGGTGAGACTACACCTATCCAGACCTTGGGGGCCAACATGAAATAAGGGATTCGATTTATTTATGTATGCCTCTCTTTTACCTTTCTTTCGGTTCGTGTCTACATAGAATTATTGATCATCTTTGGGCAGCTAAATGAACTCAGAGGTTCCCCCTTTCAGAGCCCTTCTCAGGACGAGACTTCACTGCTCCCTGACACACTTCACACGAAGGCTGGGAAATGAAGGGAAGGTCCCTCCCTCTTCACACTCAAACTCCGGAAGGTCCAAGGGTCCCATGGACTTTGAGGACCATCTTCCTTTGCTGTGTTTGTTTACCCACCTTACAGCTAAGGGTAGGTGGTGGTGGGGGGAATCCTCATGTCAGATGGAGCAGAGAAGGAGGAAGAGGAATGGCCAATTTGCGGGGGCGAAAGCTCCTTCATCAGAGACAGATCTTTGTCCTGAGAGAGACTCAAGGTTGCCCATGGTTGGGATGCTCTCATTTCATCTCTGCTCCTTCCTGTACGCTCACCCACAAAGGGAAGGACAATCTTGTGCAGCTGCTGGGGAGACTCTAGCCCAGCTAGAGGGTTTTGTGAGAAGATTCCCCTTTCTCATGAACTCACCCCAAAACCCACTTGCTTCACAAGATCCCACTCAACCACCAACTCCCCGCTCCCGTTGTTGACCTGAGAACCACGCACTACAAAGACCCTGTGATACCCTTGCCTGCCCTTCCCTTACCTGCTTCTGTGTCAGGAGGAGGCCTCCTGGCGCTTCTAACGCAACCAGCTGCAGAGGTTACAAGAGGACAAGGCAGCTTCTGGGTCCACCAGGTTTATAAGTCCTGCCCTTGGAGAAGACCAGGTCCCAGCAGAGTTGCACCATCGGGATGAAAGAAACAAAGTCTTAAAAAGTTATGATATGTATGTAGTTACTTACAAGCACATCTAAATTATATTAAAGTAACTAAAATATCTTTGCAATCCCCAAGGCAGGTCACAACTTTGGAGCACCCCCAAGGTTTGGAAATTGAAAGTTGAAAAAAATTGACACGCCCTAAATGTGTGTGTGTGTGTATTTATGTATGAATAATTGCATTAAAGAACTATATATATTACATTTCATATTCTCCCTAGATCCTTAACTCCTTATAATTCAAAAAACAAACATAAACATAAACTACTTAAAATTATTTCATTCATATGCTATATGAATCTTCTTATTCGGATACTTCTTCTGTATGTAATTGATCCATCTTCTCCATTCCGATATGTATCTTTCATTTGAATGGTCTTTAAGATATGATGAAATTTTCGCCATTTCTGCCAAATGCACAACTTTTAATGTCCATTCCTCAATGGTGGGTGGATCTTCCTTCTTCCAGTATTGTGCCACCAGTAACCTGGCAGCCGTTATTAAGTTCAAAACCAACTTAGTCTCTATTACAGTACAATCCATGACTATTCCCAACAAAAAGAACTGTGGTGTAAATTTAATTTTTTTCTTTAAAATGTTTTGAATAATCCACCATATTTTTATCCAAAAAGCCTTAATTTTTTTACACGTCCACCATATATGAAAATATGTAGCATCTTTACATTCACATCGCCAATACTTAGGTTGTAAATTTGGATACATACAGGCTAATTTTTTGGGCTCTAAATGCCATCTATAAAACATTTTATAAAAATTCTCCCTTAGATTTTGTGCTTGTGTAAATCTTACATTTCTGACCCATATCTTTTCCCATGTTTCCATCATTATTGGTTCATTTTATCATACAGTCCTTGACTAACTCTGTTTCTGAATCTATTTCCACTAGTGCATTATACAACCTTTTTATATGCATTTGACCTTTATCTCTTGTTTGCTTTATCAAATTCTCATCCTGCTGCAAAATACCAATTTTTTGATCTTCTCTCCATCTGGCCTGCAGCTGTCCATACTGAAACCAAGTCCTAATAATTCCTTCTTCTCTTAATTGCTCCATTGGTTTTAATTGTAATCTGACTCCTTCCTTATAGAGAAGTTCCTTATATGTAATCTTATCTTGCTTTTGCTCTAAGTTTATATTCTCTATCGCATGTCTGGGGACTGTCCATATTGGTAACTTATCACTTAATTTATATTTATACTTTTTCCAGACCCGTAATAGAGAATTTCTTAATATATGACTTTAAAAAAATTTCTTAATATATGGCTTTAAAAGCCTTATCTACTTTCTTGTCATAGACTAAATAAGCATGCCAGCCGTAGACCAAACCATATCCTTCAATATTCAATATCTTTTCCTCCGTTAAATTTATCCAGTCTGTGATTGCTGAGAGGGCAGCAGCTTCATAGTACAGTCTTAAGTTGGGCATTTTAAGACCACCTCTTTCTCGGATATCTTGCATTATCTTTTGTTTAACTCGAGGTTTCTTCCCTGCCCACACAAACTTATTTATGCCCTTCTGCCATCCTTCAAATTTTCATCTTTTTTTAATATAGGTATCATTTGAAAAAGAAATAAAAATTTTGGTAAAATATTCATTTTTACAGCGGCTATCCTTCCCAGCAAAGACAATTGTAGTTTTTTCCAATTTTCCATCTTTTTGTATTTTGTGCCATAATAGTTCATAATTGTGCTGATATAATTTTATATTTGCAGTCATAATATAAACCCCTAGGTATTTAACCTTCTTATCTACTTCAAATCCTGTTAACCTTTCTATCTCTTCTTTCTGGCTTCTAACCATATTTTTAGCTATTATTTTTGTTTTAGCTACATTTATTTTAAAACCAGATACTTGTCCATATAAGCAGGTTATATCCATCAAGGCTGTAATCGATTGTACCGGTTGGGTTAAGGTAACAACCAGGTCATCCGCAAATGCTCGTAACTTATATTCATGCTGTCTAATTTTAATTCCCTTTATTGTATCCATCTCACTCCAGCTCTTGAAAGGAAGCAGAAGTATTGATACATGCTATTAATCTATCGATTAGTGCCACCTAGTCCCTCAACACTCAGAGAAGGAGGGCATCCTATGGACACCCTGGGATGAGGTAGAGTCTCTGAGCAAAACATAAGTTCAGGGAAGACCCCAGAAATGAATTGGTGAGACTGCACCTATCCAGACCTTGGGGGCCAACATGAAATAAGGGATTCGATTTATTTATGTATGCCTCTCTTTAACCTTTCTTTCGGTTCGTGTCTACATAGAATTATTGATCATCTTCGGGCAGCTAAATGAACTCAGAGATTCCCCCTTTCAGAGCCCTTCTCAGGACGAGACTTCACTGCTCCCTGACACACTTCACACGAAGGCTGGGAAATGAAGGGAAGGTCCCTCCCTCTTCACACTCAAACTCCGGAAGGTCCAAGGGTCCCATGGACTTTGAGGACCATCTTCCTTTGCTGTGTTTGTTTACCCACCTTACAGCTAAGGGTAGGTGGTGGTGGGGGGAATCCTCATGTCAGATGGAGCAGAGAAGGAGGAAGAGGAATGGCCAATTTGCGGGGGCGAAAGCTCCTTCATCAGAGACAGATCTTTGTCCTGAGAGAGACTCAAGGTTGCCCATGGTTGGGATGCTCTCATTTCATCTCTGCTCCTTCCCGTACGCTCACCCACAAAGGGAAGGACAATCTTGTGCAGCTGCTGGGGAGACTCTAGCCCAGCTAGAGGGTTTTGTGAGAAGATTCCCCTTTCTCATGAACTCACCCCAAAACCCACTTGCTTCACAAGATCCCACTCAACCACCAACTCCCCGCTCCCGTTGTTGACCTGAGAACCACGCACTACAAAGACCCTGTGATACCCTTGCCTGCCCTTCCCTTACCTGCTTCTGTGTCAGGAGGAGGCCTCCTGGCGCTTCTAACGCAACCAGCTGCAGAGGTTACAAGAGGACAAGGCAGCTTCTGGGTCCACCAGGTTTATAAGTCCTGCCCTTGGAGAAGACCAGGTCCCAGCAGAGTTGCACCATCGGGATGAAAGAAACAAAGTCTTAAAAAGTTATGATATGTATGTAGTTACTTACAAGCACATCTAAATTATATTAAAGTAACCAAAATATCTTTGCAATCCCCAAGGCAGGTCACAACTTTGGAGCACCCCCAAGGTTTGGAAATTGAAAGTTGAAAAAAATTGACACGCCCTAAGTGTGTGTGTGTGTATTTATGTATGAATAATTGCATTAAAGAACTATATATAGAATTGTAACTACTAACATGTTTTATTTGTATTATGTATGCCTCTTTTTATTTTGTTGTTTTTTACTTATTTTTTCCTCAAAAAAGCATCTTCTATATTTCCCCCCCTCTTCTTTGACAAAGCAGGATGTTTTTTTTAAAATCTGTGGGTTGTTTTTCTGTTTCTCTGCCATTACTTTAAAAGCAATAAAATAATAAATAAATAACACCCAGCATTTGTTTCATTTCTCACCCACCACTTTGGTCAGGGAGCAGCTCTCAGCGTCCACTTTATTATCCCTCGCTCCCTCGCTCCCTCGCTCCCTCGCTCCCTCGCTCCCTCCCTCCCTCCCTCCCTCCCTCCTTTCTTTCTTTCTTTCTTTCTTTCTTTCTTTCTTTCTTTCTTTCTTTCTTTCTTTCTTTCTTTCTTTCTTTCTTTCTTTCTTTCTTTCTTTCTGTACAGCTGCCCATCTCAATTGATGACTTTAGGCTATATCTCTGTCCTATGTCCATCCATGGTGTACCCCAACGTCTCCTGAGGGAGGTCCACAAAGATCCCAGGAGACATCTTCTAAAACTTCTTTTTTCTTCAGAGAATAGAAGAAATAATATATCTTTATACTTTCTCTCTTGGACTTCTGCTCTAGAAAGTTCTACCATCCACCTCAGACTTTAGGATGAATTGGAAGGAGCTGGTACCAGGACAATTTTGAGTCCATTCCCACATCTGGGGCCCAGACCTCCAGGCAGCAAGAAAACCCTTAGGATGGAGCCTCAGCTGCAGGAGACTCCCTACTTCGCCTGCAGAAGGATCCAGGTTCAGCTCCTGGACCTTCCCAATGCAAGATAGCTGGGATGACAGGGTTTGTAAATGGCCTGGTCACCTGGAGAGATGTGGCTTCCAGCTTCTAGAAAAGGATGAGTGGCCCACAAGGGAAGAGGCTAGCATTGTCTCCTTGGCTGCAGCTTGTTCCTTGAAGTAGACTAGATTCCTTGGCTGCCTCCTCCTTTGACGTGGAAAAAAATGCTTCTGGAAATAGAGTGATGGAGCTTGGTGGACCTTTCCTGAATTCTAGGCTCTGTTCCTACCACATCCACTTCTTGGATACCATTTCTTCTCTCTTAGTATCTATTAAGAGACGCCAGCCCAGAAACCAGGAGACCAAGAGTTCTAGTTCTTCCTCAGGTATGAAGCTGGATGGGTGACTTTGGGCCAGTCCTTCCCTCTCAGCCCAGAAAGGAGGCAATGGCCAACCACTTGTTACTCCTCTAGGTAGTCACCAGGAATCAAGAATGATGCAAAGGCATGTACACCCACACACTTTAACAAATGTTTTATTTACATTTCAGTCTACATTCCTCTTGGAGGTAGAGGGAGGGCTGCCGTAATAGGGAAGGCTGTTTCCAAACCAGTGAGTGCTCTTGATCCTGGAAGCTCACATGGATCATGGAAGCTTACTTTTATCAACCAGTCTTCCTTTGGTCTCCTGCAGTCTTTGCACATCGTTGCGTCTGTCCATGGTCTCCTGCCAGTGGGTTCAGATGGACACCATCTACTGGGACTGAACATTCAAGATATAGTTTATTGAACGCAATCTCCGGAACACCAGAAAAGTGTTTTGCTGGGCAAGTCATAAGGAAGTTCCCTTCCATTCAAACATAGATTCTCTTTTCTGAGTCATTCGGTATTCTTGGCTGGAGATATTAGAGGCCATGTAGCCAGTCCAGAAGGATTGAGGGTATTGAAAACTGCTGATGGATCAAGGAAATGGATCATTCAGCTGTAAGTAGACCGGATTAACACCAAAAATTGGCCATGAGAAAAAGTAGGTAGAACAATCTCTCCCAGCTCTCTTGAGGTGACTCCTTCGAAAGACATGACGCTCTGCCGTAATCCCAGAGGTTGGTGCCTTCGCAAGCGGAAAGGCGAGATAAGCTGTGACAGATCATAAGAGCTGCCAAAGGAGCAACTTCAGAGCCCATTTCATGAGACACGGAAAAGAACCAAAGTTATTAAGTTGATCGGATAGAGGCCAGGAAAAAAAATACATATTATCAGTAGAGAGATACAAATAGTCTTCGACTTACAACCGATTCAAAGTTATGACGGACCTCCCTGGGGGTACTTATGACCTGGTTCCAAAGTCCCAATGATTCAGGAAGAAGAGAGTCAAGCAAAGGTGATAGGTTGCTAAAACTGCTTACATTAGTTGCAATGAAGAAGGAAGTCATTTCTTTATAGAATTTCTTTTTTAG
Source organism: Pantherophis guttatus (assembly GCF_059756535.1). Taxonomy (NCBI): domain Eukaryota; kingdom Metazoa; phylum Chordata; class Lepidosauria; order Squamata; family Colubridae; genus Pantherophis; species Pantherophis guttatus. Next base: position 739,066 of record NC_142067.1, on the reverse strand, counting down.
AAATAACACTATTCTTTCTTTTATATTTTTATTCCTTTTCGGCACTTTCTATTGTTTGCTTTTATTCTTTTTTTTGTTTGTATTAGTTTATATCCTTTTAATTGCAATGTTTAAAAAATTACACTAAAAATAAGAATCAGAGACATGGTCCGGTTTTAAGCCTAAGTACGGCGAAGGCCTTGCAATGAACTGGGATGCCCTGGGTCAGGGTGAAGACCTCAATCAAGCTGGAGTAATAGATCTATTTGGACAGGTTTAGGATCCGAAGAAGGAAATACGGTCAGGGAGCATCCAACAATCCATGAGGAATGCAGATGGACCCAAATCAGATCAGTTCCAATATCTACAGGGCTGCCCCAAAGAAGAGAGGGTCTACCTATTTTCCAAAGCACCAGAAGGCAGGACAAGAAGCAATGGATGGAAACTAATCAAAGGGAGAAACAACTTGGAACTAAGGAGGAATCTCCTGACAGTGAGGACAATTCACCAGTGGAACCGATTGCCACCAGAAGTTTTGAGTGCTCCATCGGTGGAGGCTTTCAAGAAGAGACTGGACTACCATTTGTCTGGAATGGTATAGGGTTTCCTGTCTGAGCAGGGGGTTGGACTAGAAGACCTCCAAGATCTCTTCCAACTCTGTTATTCTGAGAAGACCTCCAAGGTTCCTCCTCCTCCTCTGTACTCTATTGGAATGGGCATTCTTTTAGTGTGCGTGTGAGGGTCCTTCTGTTTTCAGTGGGATCTACCCATTGGAGCTTTAACACAATTCCTACTTCGCAACGGCCTGAAGCTCTGCTCTGTGGGTCAGAGGGAGTGCCAGAGCCACACCACAGAGCCCTGAGAATCTCAAAGGCCCTGGGCTGCAGGTGGCCCATCCCAGACCAGGGAGGGAGGGGGCACACGGCAGCCCAGAGAACAGGAGCCCACCCCTTCTCCCTGGACAATCTGGTGCCCAAGGGAAGGAGAGAGAAAACAGTGGCTCAGCGATTGATCCAGAGAGGAACCTCCAAGGAGGTGCCTAGATCCTGGATGCTCTCCGAACATGGTCCAGCACCGATGGGGGCAACACAGATAAATAAAGGCTCCCTTCTCGGCTTCTTGCCCTCAAGCCTTGAGAGGAGCCCAAAGGAGCAGCTCATTCTTCCATCCACTGCTTGGGGCAGGGCTGGCTGCCACGACCGGCTGCCCACAACCTGGGGTGAGTGAGGCAGGGTCTGTGAGTGTTCCAGTTACGCATCACAGAGTGCCATCATAGCCAGCGCCTTGCTCTTGCGACCACCAGGGTACTGGGTGCAGCAGAGCTACAGACTGGCCAGGCTTCAGTGGGGTGGCTGGTTAGTTCAGAGAAATGGAGAAGCTGGTGTGAATCTGTCCCCTTCCTCCCCCTGAAGCCCCCCCCACTTCAAGGCTGTTTTTTTGGACTTCCCTTTTCCCCTTGAACTGACACCTCTAAATGCCCTCCTGTTGCCAGCTTTAAAGCAGCTCCAGTCGGTCCTTGGAGGAAAAGAAAGAGTTAGCTATTGCCCACCGTTTCGATTTTTTTATCCTGCAGTTTTTCATGGGTGTTAAATACGGGCAGTCCTCAGCTTACGACCATAATTGAGCCTGAAGTTTCTGTTGCTAAAAAAGATATTTGTGAAGTGAATTTTGCCCCATTTTGCGACCTCTGCTGCCACGGTTGTTGTGAATCATGCAGTTGTTAAGTTAGTCAAAACGTAGTCACCCCGTGATTCTGGTTTCTCCGTTGACTTTGCTTGTCGTAAGGGCGCAAAAGGGGACCACCTGACCACCTGACCCCGGGACACTGCGACCGTCATAAATAGGAGTCAGTTGCCAAGTGTTTGAATTTTGTTCACGTGACCACCTGGATGCTCTAAGTGTGAAAAACTATCATAAGTCACTTTTTTCAGTGCTGCGGTAACTGTGGTGCTGTGGTGCTGTGGTCACTAAACGAACTGTTATAAATCGAGAACTAGGTTTAAAGAAGGTGTAAAGACTGGAGCCGTGGCTTGCATATTACTGCTGTCCAGAAAGCAATGCAGAGGGCATACAGCAGAGGTTTGGCCCCCAAGCTTCGGCCTCCGCCAATGACTTTCTGCCTTTACCCACGCCTGCCATGGGGCAGAGCATGGGGCTTCCCTGGATTGTCAATGGGCCCCAACAGTTTGTGCAGAGCCTTGTGAGCCCAAAGGCTTTGTGAGTCTCCACTCTGGAACCCTGAAAGCACCCCTCCCCCCCCAGCATTTGGAATCACCTGATGAGGAAAAATTTAAAATATTGATTTTGGGTGGGGAAACCTTTCCTTCTCTAATCAAAGATGCAGCTTCTTCAGATCGTGGGGTTTTTTTGGGGGGGGGGAGGCGAAGGGGACTCACAAAATTTTCTGAAATATCCTCCATCCATTAAAAGGCCTATAATCCATGAAGGGCAGGCTGAGTTTGCTGTGAAGTCCACCTGAAAGGGATTCATGTGGAGATTAAACCTCCGAAGGCCCACCTTAGGGATAACCAGCAGAGCAGAGCAACAACGATGACTAGGGGACTGGAGGCAAAAATGTATGAGGAATGGCTGCAGGGACTGGGGAAGTCTAGTCTAACGAAGGATCGGGGGACGGGACAGGATAGCAGTCGTCCAGCAGAGAAGAGGGAAGGGGTCAACCTATTCTCCCTAGAAGAAGAAGGATAAGAAGCAACGGATGGAAATTTATTAAAGAGAGATCCAACCTAAAATTAAGGAGAAATTTACTGTCAGTAAAAACAGTTAATCAGTGGAATGGCTTGATGTCTATGGAGCGTCTCAATCACCCAGGTCCTGGTTGCCCCAAAGGTGCCTTTTCCAAAAGGCAACCGGACTTTTATTGATTGTTTTTTTTTCTCTTTGAAAATGTTTTGCTTCTCATCCAAGAGAGGCTTGGCTGAGAACCAGAACTGAAGAAGCTTTTTCAAAGAAGAACTTTCAAAGAAAAAAACAAAAACAAAAAAGCCCAGTTGCCTCTTGGAAAAAGCACCAGTGGGACAAGTGGAACGGAAGTTGCCTCCAGAAGTGGTGGTTGCTCCAACACTGGAGGTTTTCAAAAGTAGACTCCATGGCCATTTGTCTGGGATGGTGTAGGGTCTCCTGCCTTGAGCAGGGGGTTGGACCAGAAGCCCTCCAAGGTCACTTCCAACTATGGTTCTATATTCTGATGGGGCAGGTGGGTGCAGCAAAGTTCACCCCCTCCTGCTTTGTGGTTCTCCCTCCCTGCAGCAGATGATGAAGCTGTCTGTGCATCCAGCGTGCGCCATGCCTCACCAAAGTGATGTTTGCGCTTAACGGGAGCCATGGAACTCCCTCCTCCTTCATCCTGCTGGGGATTCCGGGCCTGGAAGCCCTTTACCACTGGATCTCCATCCCGCTCTCCTCCATGTACGTTGTGACACTGCTGGGGAATAGCACCATGTTGTACGTGATCACCACTGAGCAGAGACTTCACAAGCCCATGTACCTCTTCCTCTGCATGCTGGCCACCATAGACCTGGTCCTGTCCACCTCCACCCTGCCCAAGATGCTTTGCATTGTCTGGTTCCGAGCTGGAGAAATCAGTTCCACGGCCTGCCTTGCCCAGATGTTCTTCATCCACGCCTTCTCGGTCATGGAGTCCAGTGTGTTGGTGGCCATGGCCTTTGACCGTTTTGTGGCCATCTGCAACCCCCTGAGATACGATTCCATCCTAACCACCCCCTTGCTGACCAAGATTGGCATCGTGGTGGTCCTGAGAGGCACCATCTTCATCGCCCCAATCCCCTTCTTAGCGGCACGCCTTTCATACTGCAAGACCAACATCATCGCTCACACCTATTGTGAGCATATGGCGGTGGTGAAACTGGCTTGCTCAAGCATCCTGCCCAACGTGGTCTATGGGCTTCTGGTGGCCCTGCTGGTGGTTGGGGCTGATCTGCTGTTTATCACCTTTTCCTACTGCATGATTACCAGGGCAGTCCTGGCCCTGCCCTCACGAGATGCCCGCTACAAAGCCTTCAGCACCTGTGCAGCTCACGTGGTGGTCATCCTGGTGTCTTACACGCCGGCTCTCTTCACCATCCTGACACACAGATTTGGCCATCATGTGTTACCTCATGTGCACATTCTCCTGGCCAACTTCTACCTCCTCTTTCCTCCCATGCTGAACCCCATTGTCTATGGAGTGAAGACCAAGGAGATCAGAGACCAAGTGGTCACCATTGTCCTTAGGAGGAAGGGCCTTTCATGAAGGACTTCACAAGGACTTTCTACACAACTTTTTACACAAGAATCACTTCTTGAGATGGGCAGTTTTAGAAATCAAATCAAGCCCATTTGATATTGTAAGTTTAGGACTCCATAAATCATTTAAATATTTATTTATAGATCAATTTTAGAGATTGCCCCTCTCCGTCCTAGAGCAACTCTGGGTAATATACAAATAGTTAAACAGCTAAAAATAAAAATTAAATGTATTTTGTTTGCTTAGCATGAACTTCACAAACACAGCAACCATAGCCGATCCATCGTTGCTTTTGAAATGAAAAGGATCAGAAAAATAACTGCTTTGAAGATGGTTAGTGGCTTAGCAGAAGATCTCATCCACACCCTGTTTATGCACTGGTCCTTTCTTATCTAGTTCCTGGTTAATTTTAATATTTTCATTCTTAATATTGAAGGCTTTTCATCTTTTAAGGTTCGTTTTGGATTGTTTTTATACTGTTGAGAGTGCCCAGAATTGCACTCCCAGAATTGGGAGGCATTTAAATTTAAGAAGTAAAATAACACTGTGAGGCAGGGCTTGTCAACTTTTTTTTATTTAAGAGTTTATACATTTTCATTTAACATACATTAACTGCTTGGTAAACAAGCAGTCTGTATTGTCTGGGTCAATTTGCTTACATAGTAATACTGTCCCCATTCCTAATTTCTACCTCTATTATCCAACCATTTGTAAAATAAGTCCCATGTTTGAAAATATTCTGCATCTTTTTTCTTTTATCTTTATCTGTCCATTTCTGCACAATCTAATATTTTTTTAATTACATCTTCTCTCTGTTTCCCCATTTTTCCAATACTATGTATATACAATCCTTGCTGCTGTCAATACATGTAGTATTAAATACAAATTCCCCTTATCATAATTTCCTGGTATTATACCTAACAAAAATATTTCTGCCTTATAATCTATATGCAGCTTTAACATTTTTTCTAACCATGTATGTATTTTTGTCCAATATTTCTGTGGACACATGTCCACCACATATGATAATACCTGCCAGGTGTCAGATTACATTTCCAGCATTTGGCAGACATGTTTTTATACATCTTTGCTAGTCTTACCAGTGGAAAAATGGCATCTATAAAATATTTTGTATAAGTTTGTCAATTTTTTAAAAAAGACCTGTGGATTTAAAGTCTGTAGAGATTCTCAGTCCTCTCAGGTCATGGTTGTCCCAAAAGTGATTTTTCAGGCAGCAACTGGACTTTTTCTTTTAACGTTTTGCTTCTCATCCAAGAAGCTTCTTCAGCTCTGATAGGAGGAGGAGGAATGGAAGGACACAGATGAACCTCCAAGTGGCCTCAACCACTCTCTCTCAAAGGATGCCAATGATCGGCTGTCTGTCAAGGAGCATAAATCCTTCCATTCCCCACCATCCAGTCAGAGCTGAAGAAGCTTCTTAGATGGGAAGCGAAATGTCTTCAAAAGAAAAAACAAGGAAGTCCAGTTGCCGCCTAAAAAAGCACCTTTGGGACGACCCGTGGACTCCAACTCCCAGAATTCCCCAGCCAGCATGGGTTGCCCAGGGAATTATGGGGGTTGAAGAAGCCCCGCCCCAACTGGTGTGTTTTGAAAACGACGCCCGAGAGCAAAACGTGCTTGAGACAACCCCCCCCCCCCCACACACACATCTTCGGAAATTTATTGTGGTTGTCAACGCAGGTGTTGCGAGGGCCGCACTGGGCGCTGGGTCCGAAGAGCCGTGGTGGGGTGTGTGTGTGTGTACGCTCCGACCGCCCGAGGCTGCATGAGGACCGCGGAGGCAGCCCAAAGGGCCGTCGGAGCGGCTCTTCCGCCGGGCAGGCGGGGCGATGGCTGCAGTCCCGGCCCAGGCCTTGAGAGAGGCGGCCCAGCCTCGGCCTGAGAGGCTCCTCAGCGCCACAAGCGGCCTCCCCTCATCGGCCTCAGGAGAGCAGCCATCTTGCCCCCTTTCCGGGCCGCGAGGAGGCGACCAATAGGAGGGCCTCATGGTCGGAGGAAGGCCCGCCTCTTCCTCCTCTTACTTGGCCTTATATTGACCGGACTACGGCTACTACTTCGGGGGCTGCAGGCCGAGGCCTTGAGGGCTTGCGTCTCTCACCCCGGCGTGACAATCCCCGTGAGCCCCCCTTCTTCCTCCTCCCTATGCTTTCTCCCCACCCATCCGGGGAAACCGTTCTGGGCCCCTCTCCCTGCAAAGCTGGCGGAGAATTCTGGGAGTTGAAGTTCACATGCCCTTCCCAGCTTAGGCGGCTCTCCTTTTCCCCCAGGCACGCCCCCCCCCGAGATCATGGAGACACGCCCCCTTTCGTCTCCAGGCCAATGGCCGCGAGCAGAGGTCCGAACGGCCGGCGGAAGAGGTGCGGCGCATTGCGTCACTTCCCCCAGCGAAGATAAACCTCCCGGCGTGCCGCGCGCGCGGTCTCTTTTCGTTCCGCGCGGCCAAGATGGCGGACACGCAGGTGGGTCCCCCGCGGGCCGGGGCTTCGGCCGGGGCTGTAGGCCCGGGCTTTGGGCGGCGGGGCGGTCGTGGCTCCCGGCTGAGCGCGCTGTGGTTCCCCTGCAGACGGAGCGGGCCTACCAGAAGCAGCCCACCATCTTCCAGAACAAGAAGCGGGTGCTGCTGGGCGACGCCGGCAAGGAGAAGCTGCCCCGCTACTACAAGAACATCGGCCTGGGCTTCAAGACCCCCAAGGAGGTGCCCGCGGGCGGCGGGAGGGGGGCGGCGGGCTGTGGGGAGGGCCGCGGGGCTCACGCCAGGGGTCTCCTCTCTCCCTCCAGGCCATCGAGGGCTCCTACATCGACAAGAAGTGCCCCTTCACCGGCAACGTCTCCATCCGGGGCCGCATCCTCTCCGGTAGGCAGGCAGGCAAGGAGGGAGGGGGGGCACCACACGCCGCCCTGCTAAGACCCCCCGACCCCCCCCCCGGGATTCTGCCCCTCTTTCCTTCTCCTGGGAGGGTTGGAGGCCTTGTGGAGACTCCTATCGAGGTCCAGGTCCTGGTTGGCCCGAAGATGCTTCCCCCCCCCCGGAAGGATTTTTATTCCTCGCAATAGTTCTCTGGCCCTTAGCGCTCTTTCTGAGGGGGTCTGAGAGGCCTTGAGGCCGCTTGGGGGTTTATCTGTGTCCTCAGGGTCACCTGAATCAGAGAGTGATTTGGACCCCCAAGCAGCCTCAACCACTTATCACAGCTAACGACCAGATGACTGCAAAGAATATAAATCTTTCCATGCCCCCCCTTCAGCCAGAACTGAAGACGCTCCTTGGATGAGAAGCGAAATGTTTTCAAAGGGGGAAAAAAACAATGTCCATTCATCTTTTGGAAAAAGCCCCTTTGGGACATCCCAGAGGGTTACCAGACTCTGCTTCGGCTCTCCCCCCCCCCCCAACTCTGAGGTTGCTGTGGCAAGGGATGCTTTTCTCACGATGGTCTGCGGAGCCCCTGAGTGGGTGCTGTCGACGCTGCCCTTTGGCAAAACTGATGCCCTGTCTAGCCTCGGGGCCCTTCCTATCCACCCTGAAGCCCCGGATGGACCTCTGTAGGGTTGGTGGCCTTCACTGGACTTCTCTCTCTCCCCTCCCCCCAGGGGTTGTCACCAAGATGAAGATGCAGCGCACCATCGTCATCCGCAGGGATTACCTGCACTACATCCGCAAATACAACCGCTTTGAGAAGCGACACAAGAACATGTCGGTGCACCTGTCTCCCTGCTTCAGGTGAGGAAATGCCAGAAGAGACTCCCAGAGGGCTTGCAACGGGCTGGTGACCTGGTTGCCTTGTGGGGTCCTTGCAGACGTCTCCATTTTGCATTGCGCGAGGGCTCAGGGTAGCTTTTCCCAGGTCGGGTTGTATAATTAGCATGCATCTTTTGGTCCTGTGTGCAGAAAGACAAAAATTGTTACGCTTTGAGATATGTTGTAAAATTTGGAACCCGGGCAGCGTGGCCCCCTGCCATGGAAGTTAGGGCAGTGGCAGCCTGCATTTTTATGGCATCCCATTTTGCAGCTTTAAGGCTTGTGGATTTCTGTTCCCAGAACTCCCTAGCTAGCTATGGCTGGTGGGGAATTCTGGGAGTTGAAGTTCACAGGTCTTAAAGTTGCCCAGGGTGGATATCTCTGGCCAACAGCAAGCCTTTTGGTGATGATGTATAATCTCACGATGGTCTGCAGAGCCCTAGAGTGAACGGGGCATTGCTGAAAACGCCAATCTGGCACTCACTGAACCAAAGAGCTTGCTCTGCTTTGGCTTATCACGGCCCCAAAACTTCTGGCAATTTGGCAATCATTGCATATAAGGCACAAAGGGATTGGCCTTGCCTGTCCACCATGTGTTGGTGATGAGTGTTCTGGTCCTGCAGTTGCAAATCCGCCTTTCAGCTCATCACTTTTTGTGGTACTATTGGACTGGATATCATCACAGCTGACACCAGCCAGAGCATAGAACAACTCAAAGAAGCAGTGCAAGATCAGCAGATGCGGAGAATCATCAAGAGTCTGACACGGCTGAATGGATAACATCAAGGGTCAACAGAATTCAAGGGAGGCGGGATTTAGTTCTTTTGTGACAATGCAATGAGTCTTAAACTAATGACACCTTTAACCCCACCTTCCAGCTCAGCCTCTTCAGCACCAATGAGCTGCATTTGACTTGCAGGCAGCTACTTTCAGATTGGGCAGCTTGAGGCGTCAACTGCTTACAAGCATGCTTCCATATCTTGTTGGCAAGTCTAAATCTCTTTCTTCTTCTCCCCCTCCCAGGGATGTGCAGATTGGGGATATCGTGACGGTGGGAGAGTGTCGCCCCCTCAGCAAGACCGTCCGGTTCAACGTCCTCAAGGTGACCAAGGCTGCTGGCACCAAAAAACAGTTCCAGAAGTTCTAAAGACTATTTGTACTTTCTTTGTATCAATAAACAGGCTGGTGTGATTTGAATGCTGTCCTTTCGTTAACGGCAGGCGCATTCCTCAACATTGGGAACAGCTAGGAAATGGGTGCAAAAATACCTCTTGGCAGACCTGATTTGGTGGCTTTAGGGGAAAAATGAGCCGTGGGTGCTGTGATGAGGGCCTTGGGAAGAAGGAGTGGAAGGGCTAAGGATAACATTAACAGAGTTGGGAGGGACCTTGGAGGGCTTCTAGTCCAACCCCCTGCACAAGCAGGAGCCCCCGTACTGTTCTGGATAAAAGGCTGTGCAACCTCTTGCACTTCTGGAGGCAAGCCATTTCACTGGTTAGTTCTTCTCTTAGGAAGAAATTTCTCCCTAGTTCTAGCTCGGTTCTCTCCTTGATTAGTTTCCACCCATTGGAAGGTAATCAAGGAAAGGATTTGCAGATGCAATAGAAAGTAGAAATGGGACAAGCTGGGGAGCTTTCTGGGGAGGAGGTCTTGACGCCTGAAAATAACAATCCAAAGTCCAGTAAGTAGACAAAATCATGAAGTTAACACAGCCTGAGAAAGTCCATAGAAGTCTATGGGTCCAAAGCATGAGGAGCTCCACATGAAGTCGAAGGGGTCAATACCAGTCCATAGGTCAAAAGCACGAAGTCAGCATGAGGTCCAAGAAGCCAAGGCACAAAGAACAATCCAACAATCATTTCTGGTATAAGCAAGCTAGGTGACTGGAGAAAATTGAGTTCTAAATCTGGTGATTGTACATTTTGACATCACTGATAGCTAAAGCAGGTTCTCCATTTCTTGCCTATGTACCCTGGTGGACTTTAGAAAAGGAGCCTGAGTCCACTGTGTAGCTGAGGCACCATGGCAGCCTACAAACACTGGGTCCCCAACCCATCACATTGTCTAGCTGCAGCTAAGATGAGAAGAGGGAGAAGGTGATTTGGGGAGCAAATTCAGACAGTTCTAGGTTCGACAATGACCTTGTTTGGGAGGAACACTAAAGACCTGTTCCCAAATCTTGGTTCTCACTCCATATATAATGGGATTCAACATAGGAGGAACCAGAAGATAAAGGTTGGCCAGCAGGATATGAACATGGGGAGCCATGTTGTGGCCAAAACGGGTAAGAAAGGAGAAGTGCTGGGCTTTTTGTTATTGTGATGACAGGTGGGAACCACAAGTGCCGAAGGCCTTGAATCTGGCCTCACTGGAGGAAAGGCGTAGCACTGCATGAACAATGAAGAAGAGAGGCCAATGCCTAGAAGGTCCCCCATAATGACAATCAAGGCCACACTTGGCCCATAAAGGCTGTTGATCCTGGTGTTTCCACAGGCCAACCTCACCACAGCCATGTGCTCACAGTAGGTATGGTGGATAAACATTAGTCCGACAGACAACCTTTTGATCAGGAAAGGACATGGGCACATCAGCAGAATTCCTCTGACAACAGCTGCCATCCCCATCTTGGCAGCTACGGAGCCAGTGAAGAAAGAATCTGAGAGGGAAGCAGATGGCCACATAACTATCTACGGCCATGGCCAACAGCACTGCTGATCCTACCATGCCTGAAGCATGGATGAAGAACATCTGGGCAAGGCAGCTGTCAACCTGGATCTCCCCAGCCTGGAACCAGAAGAGGGAAAGCAACTTGGGCAATGTAGAAGTGGATGTTACTAATTCGGTAGCAGATAGCATGCAGAGGAAGTAGTACATGGGCTTGTGGAGAGCTGGTTTTAGTACAATGACTAGTAAAATGCTACAGTTCTCAGCAATAATAGCCCCATAGCAAGTGCAAACTAGTACTGAGAACCACATATAATAAGCCTCCAGCTCTGGGAAGCCTTGCACCTCAAAGAAGGAAAGCCAAAAATATGTCAAATTGCCCATCATTCAGATATTCAGAGTTGCACCAACTACTTTGGCCACCAGCTTCACTGAAGATCTAGCACCTGTCAATCAAAGCAGAAAAAGAGATAGAAATTTTCTTGGAGCTGCAGGAAACCTTTCCTGTAACACGGTATAGGTCTTGCTCTATGCTAATCTATGGGCCGTTCTTGCACCAAGCCCCTCTTCAGCAGAAGTTTGGAAGAACTTCAAAAGAAGTGGGTGGCTCTGGTCTCACAGTGGTAGGAAAAGAGAAGTCATCTACAACATACAGTGTAAGGACTGAAAAAGCCACTATGGAGAACAGACAAGCAAAAAGCTAGCAGAACACAAACATGAATACCAAATAGCAGTCAGTAGACACAATAAAAACTCCTTAATCTCACAACACAGGTAGAGACTCAGCCACAGCTTCAACTGAGTAACTGTAAGCATGCTAGACCAAGCTAAATCCAGAAATGCTAGGGAATTCCTTGAAGGTTGGCATTCAGACAAATCAGCCATCAATGGACACATACAGATAAACCACATTTACACGCCATTCAAAAGAGACAATAAAAATACTAAGCAAAAGACACAACCTCCCTAGCAACCAACACTCAGAGAAGCAGAAATAAACACCAGACAAACAATCAAGCAGAAAACAATAATCAAGGAACTATGAAGGATGAAACATCGGCAACATTGGCAGAGCAAGCTACCGTATATAAACAAGAAGCAAACTCCAATCTCATGAGCACTGAGGATGTTGCCTAGTTGGATAATGAAATATTTTCAAGCAAGCTCAGAGAACACCAAGCCCTTCTCGGAGATTAAAAATGTTGGCTACAGATCTTGGAACTGAAACAACCAACTAGCAAACGACCAGCCTAGTAAACATGATGTGTGACTTTTTGCATCTGAAGGCCGCTGAGCTCAAAAAACTCACCAAGCAGAAACAGCCTTGTTGATTATGGGTGTCATACAGGGGTGGGTTCTAGTTACCTTTACTACCGGTTTGTAACGGGGCCGCGTGCATGCGCAGAAGCATTTTCATGACGTCAGGGTCAGTGGGCGGGGCCTCCCGCCGGTTTTACTACCGGTTCTATAGAACCAGTGCAAACCGGGGGCAACCCACCACCGGTGTCATACATCCTCCAGGGCACCCTTTGTGTAGCACAAGTGTTGCACCTTCAATGAGAATGGAGTCCTTTTAGTCTTGACCAGCCCAAGCAAGATCCTTGCCTGGAATCCAAGCTCAGCCCTTCTCTGCTGTTCAGGTTCTTTGGTTTTTAAGCCTGGCCCTCTTGGAGAAGCTCCAGGCTGCTTTGGGGGTTCCCAGAAGGCATAGCAGACCACGAGCTGAAGAAGCTTCTTGGATGAGAAGCGAAACATATTCAAGGTAAAACAAAGAAAGTCCAGTTGCCTCTTGAAAAAGCACCTTTGGGACAACCATGACTGGATGACGGAGAATCTCCATAGACTTTAGCAGACCTTCTAAGTAGATCACCAGAGGGAAGGGGAAGGGGAGGGGAGCTGAAGATCTCTCCCTGCAGTATTGCTGGCCCTGAAGACAATCAAGTCTTGATCTTGCAGGGCCGGAGCCTCTGCAGGCCTACGTAGCCCATGGGCAGGAGCAGCAGTTGTGGGCATGTGGATGGATCATCTCCTCAGGCACCAGGTTGATCCAACATTTGGTCTCAGTCCCTGGAGATGTAATTGCAAAAACAAACAAAAAACCCTGGCAAATACCGTTTCTCTTTCTTTGGCTCCACTGAAGTTAAAAGTAAAGAAAATAGTGGAAGAGAAGATATGGTCGTGTTTGGGACACGCAAAACATGCCCCTCTCTATCTTATGTTCTCAGGTCTTGGAAACCTAAGATCCCCATCAATTTAGCCTCCTAACATTCAGGCCAACTGATAAATGGGGCAGAAGATGCTGGGAGGTGAGTCAAGTCTCCGGTTGTTACATTATAAAAAATTTGCAAGTTACTAAAGTTCAATTCTATGTGAGATAAAGGAGAATTTTTGTCCTTGGCAGTTCTTACCACACTCTACATTCCTCATGGAGAACTTGTGACATTACTTCAAAGAACTAGAAACATTAATCAAAGAAAACTCCTAGTCACTGAAAGCCTTCCTCAAAGAGGCCTCCCTCTCCTGCTGCCATCCAAGGAGCGATGAGCTCGTCTCCTGTAGTGCTGAAGAGGTTGCCCATCGTGATGGTGGACTGGGCTTCCCATTGCCCAGAAGAGTCACCCAGGAAGAGTTGGTCAGAGACAAGAATCAAATTACAGATAGTCCTTGTCCTACGACCATAAGGAGCCATTACAGTAGCAGGTTGTGATGATTGTTAGGATTGCCCCACTTAATGAACCCCCATACCTTCTCTCCCTGATGCAGTCATTAAATGAAGCATGGGATGCCTCAGAGGCAGGCCCAGGCTTGGGGCTGATGCAGAATTGATCGGGAATCGGAAAGAATCTCTGAATGGGAGTGATAGGGTGATTGCACGGGGTCCTTTGACCTTGGGGAGTGCTGGTAGGGATCGGGAGGGATTGTAGACAGAGGAGAAATGGTGAAAGACTTTGGGATAAGCCTCTCTTGAAGGAACATGGCCTCAGTGTCATGTACCAGCCCCAATTCTCTTCCCCAATGCCTAGTCACTGGACCTTGAAGGGCACTGGGCTTTTAGCTGTTACTTGCTACATGTTGGGTCAGCCTGTAATAAAGCCTCTCATTTGTCCATGTATACACCCGAACTAGACTGTGTTGTTTCTCTATGTCATATATTTATTTATTTATTTTGTCATGCTTATGTAGTGCATATTGGAGGTGGTGACCCTTTGAGAGCTTGGAGGTCTTCTAGTCCAACCCCCTGATGAAGCAGGAGGCCCAAGACCATTTCAGACAAATGTTTGTCCCATCTCTTCTTAAAAACCTCCAGTGACGGAGCACCCACAACTGCTGAAGGCAACTTCCGTTCCACTGGTTGTGGGAAGCTGGTAGAAAGTTGCCTGCTGTGACGGCCAGGGGATTAGATGAAGAGAAAAGGATCTGCTTCGGTCTCTTGCTTGCCAGTCCTCTCAAGCTTTGTGAGAAATACTTGCAGGATCAAGCAGGGCTATTCTTACCTTGCTAATTGTATTGAGTTCTGCTTAGCAATGATAAAAAGTAAATTTATTTGCAAATAAAATTGGAAAGTAAGAAAGGGGACCTTGCCTCCATCATATTATGAAGCCTACCTAACTGTTACTCTTCAACCAAGAATTCCTTTTTTGGAGGATGGAGGGATATCACAGAGGGATGGGAAGCTTTGAGCAAATTGGGAGATGATACCAGAGCAACTCTGAAGGGCCAGTTTGCATGAAACACACAGTTGACTGCCACCGGCTTCCTGCAAACTATACATATAGGTCAAGGATCTCCAAACTCGGCAACTTTAAGCCTTGTGGATTTCAACTCCCAGAATTCCTAGGCCAACATGGTCTTAGAGTTGCCAAGTTTGGAGACCTCTGGTATATGCGAATACAAGAAGTGAGGGGTTTTTTTGTGCTGTAGCGCCAACGTGTACCAGGATGGTGGTAGAGAGTTACCTTGCCTAGTGGCTATTTCACTTTTGCACTCATGGAAATTTGTGCCATATGTGCCCTTGCTCTTTTGACACAAGCGAGTGACAGGTGAGAAAATTTGATTACCGGCCCTGATTTTTCTGGGGGAGGGAAGCAGCAAACTTCACAAAACAAGAAATCAGAGCCTGACAGCCTAGATTTTCCTTAATGTGAAGGCCGAATTCTCTCCACTGTCCAGTTGCAAAATACCAGTTTTTGCTGCAAAGCTCAACAGAACAAATACAATTTTTTGCATTTAGCAGCCAGAATGCTCAACAGCAAAGCTTTATTTTCTGAAATACATGTGCATAGGGCACTCTTTATAATCTTACATTATAACTCACAGACTTCAATATCTAGAAGAAGATTATATTCAGTTCAGAAAATTTGATTGCAAACTTTAGTACGTTGAGGTCTTTTCAAAATTGACGTCCTCTCCATAGGGGAATTGATGGTGCATTTATGGAAATATGACAAGCAACAAAAGAATAATCTCTGCAGGTTCCAACCAAAGCATGGAGGCATATCTGGAGAATGACACAGTGCTTGACACCATCTACATTACAATACCAAAAAGAGGAGAGTTGATAGAGTGTGCATATTATTGTTTAATATCTTTGATTTCACATACTAACAAAATAATGCTTAGGGTCATTCAATGCAGACTAGAGCCTGACATTAGAAAAGATATGTTCACGATGGTTTTTGAAAATGCTGAAGAATATGAAACACGATGGCAGAGTAGGTAGGATAACTGAGAAAGGAAAAATTATCAAAAAGATATCAATATGTTACATTCAGAGTAACAGAATAACAGAGTTGGAAGGGCCCTTGGAGATCTTCTAGCCCACCCGCTGCTGAAGCAGGAGATCCTATACCATTTCTGACAAATGCTTGTCCAATCTCTTCTTAAAACCTCCAGTGATGGAGCACCCACAACTTCTGAAGGCAAGCTGCTCCACTGATTCATTGTTCTCACTTTCAGGAAGTTTCTTAGTTCTAAGTTGCTTCTCTCCTTGATTAGTTTCCATCCGTTGCTTCTTATTCTGCCCTCAAGTGCTCTGGAGAATAAGTTGACCCCTACTTCTTTGTGGGGGCCCCTGAGATATTGGAAGACTGCTATCATGTCTCCCCCAGCAGTATTCCAATATTTGAGGGGCTGCCACAAAGAAGAAGGGGTTAAAAGGCCTCTGATTTTGTTGATCGTCTCAAGCTGTGGAATATATTTAAAAATGAAGATCCTAGAATATCTCACTGTTCTTGTGCAAAACCTATTCAAAGATGGTGGTACTGAATCCTTGGAAGGTTGGTGAGACAGGGTCTTTCTAGTCATTGCTTGGCCATCTAACAAGGAAAGAACTGGCCTGCAGGAGACAAAGAAAATGAAGGTGACTGACATTGTCTTTCTGTGCAGAGATTAAGTCCCCCTGTCCTCCCTTTGGCTACATCTTCCAGAGGTTTCTGAGCATTTGGAGGAGCCGTCCAGAGATCTCCTTGGTTTTCAGGCTATAAATGATGGGATTCATAAATGGTGGGAAGAGGATGTAGACATTGCCCATGAGGACATAGACAAAGGGAGGCGCATGCTGCCCAAACCGGTGTATGATGGACAGTCCAAGTGCAGGGACACAGAAGACCAGGACAGCACAGAGGTGGGAGACACAGGTGCTCAGGGCCTTGAGGGGGCTGCCGCCACTGGACACCATGTCCAGGACTGCCTTCAGGATCAGGCCGTAAGACAGGAGAATGAAGAGGAGGTCGGAGCCCATGCTGAGGAAGATCAGGATCAGGACATACCAGTTGTTGAAAGTGGTGTCACTGCAAGCCCAGCGAATCAGATCCTGGTGCAGACAGTAGGAGTGGGACAACGTAGGGTCTTTGCAGTAGGGGAACTTTGCAAGGAAATAGAAGGCAGGCAGTAAGGAAACGGTGCTCCTCAGAAAGAGGGCAAGTCCAATTTGCATGACTCTGGTGGTGGTCAGCAGCTCAGAGTACCTCAGAGGGTACCTGATAGCCACGAAGCGGTCCATCGCCATGGCAAAGAGCACAGCTGGCTCCATGAGGGAAAAGGAGTGGAGGAAGAAGGCTTGAGCAATGCAGGCCTGGCTGCCAATCTGCCTTAGGCGGAACCAGAGGACTCCCAGCACGGTGGGCATGGTGATGACACAGAGGCACAAGTCGGTGGCAGCCAGCATGGCCAAGAACTGATACATGGGCCGATGCAGGCTTGGCTCTGACCAGATGATGTAGAGAATGGAGCAGTTGCCCAGCACGGCAACCAAGTAGACACAGAAGATGGTGATGCCAATCCAGCCGTAAGCTGTCTCCAGGCCAGGAAAGCCACCCAGGGCAAACACTGCCGTGCTGACATTGGTGAGGGTAGCTGATGCCATGGTGAGTACAGCACGTGCCTGCTGGTGCCCTAATGCCCTTCCTTCTCTGTGCCCCAGGTGGTCCAAGCTTTGCCTTCCCTCACCTACCTGCCCTTGAGAGCTTCGTGCCTCCGTGTTCACCTTTCAAGATGGAAGGAAATCAGCGTCTCTGTAAAAGGCTGAATTATCACACAACCTTCTTGAGATTGTCCTCCACAGAAGAACCGAGTGAACTCTGCAGCTCTTGAATATCATGCTGACGATCTCCCCTGATTCCTCCTTGAGCCAGGAGGTTGTCCCAGAAGCATCACCTCTTCCTGATTTTTAACTGGTGGGAAGTTGTCTATTTCAGTGCATCAAGGCAAGTTTTCTTCAAGAGAGCCTTGTCTCTTCTCCAAACCAGGCAATCAAGAAGTGGTGCATGAGAGACTAGAAGGGACAATTCAATTTTTTCCCCTTCTTCTTTGGACGAGATTTATTCCTAGTGATGGTTGTAACCTGAGTTGCTGAAAGTCCTTATAAAAGGAGATGGCGGTTGAGGTGAGGCATCTGGGATTCTTCAGCCAGGAGCAGAGGGGAATCCATGGGGACTGAGAGATGTGTCTCGGCTCTCTGGGTTACCACAAACATCTCCCAGCCCTGAACCTCAGCTCAGGTGCCTCATGCAGTCTCCCAGGTGAAGGAAGGGCCAGGAAAGAGTGCTGCAGTCCCATAATGGGAACATACAATGGATTGCTGGGTCATCCAGGCTGTCTACTGTTGGCCTCACTAAGCTGTTGCTGGAGCACCTCCCTCCCTCCCTCCTTCCTTAGTCATATATAGTTTTGGGGTGTCAGTTGTAACTTTGAACAATTGTGAAGTGGCCTTAAAGGTGGGAGAAGCCCTGCCATTTTCCTGTGTGTCCCCTGCCCTTGGGATGACCTTCCCCCAGAGGGCCACCCTGTGCCCATCTTACGGACTGTCCATAAACAATTAAAACTTAGTTGTTCTCCTTGCCTTGGCATAGGAAGGGTGGGACGGGGTTGAGTCCCTGTGCTTTAGTGTGTGTGTGTGAGTGAGAGAGGGGGGGGCAGGAATATGATATGGAGGTGATCTTCTAGTCATCTGTATTATTCTTTTATTTATGATGTGCTACACGTCTTCTGATCTCAAGGATGCAGTCAACAGTCATTCTAGAGCCCAGAAAGATGAATTCCTTTACTGTTTCGATTTTGATTGCTGGGCCTGATTTTTTTGTGGGGAGGGAAGCAGCAAACTTCACAAAACAAAAAAATCACAGCCGAACATCTGATTATTGATTCAAATGAGGTGGGGTGGGGTGGTGGCTTGAACATAGTAGAGGAGGTCTGTGCTCCAGGGTTCAAGTCCCAGCACCACATGATGGGATGAGCCCCCAGTACTTATTATTTATTTATTTATTATTTATTTATTTATTATTTATTTATTTATTATTTAGACTTATATGCCGCCTTATCTCCGAAAAGACTCAGGGTGGCTCACAACAATAAAACACACAAAGTTCAATTTTTAAAAAATGCCCAATAAAACTATAAAACCCATTAAAATCCCCTCTAAAACCCCTTCAGTCCAAGCCGGCCAAGCGGAATAGCCATGTTTTAAGGCCACGGCGGAAAGAGCGAAGGTCAGGGGCCACCCAGAGCCCCAGAGGGAGCTGATTCCACAGGGTAGGTGCGCCCACAGAGAAGGCCCACTCCCTAGGGGTCGCCAGCCGACATTGTCTGGCCGATGGCACCCAAAAGAGGCCCTCCCTGTGGGAATGCACCGGGCGATGGGGAGCAGTCGCTGGCCGCAGATGGTCCGCCAAATACCCCGGGCCTAAGCCATGTAGGGCTTTATAGGTGATTACCAGCACCTTGACTCTCACCCGGAGGGCAACTGGTAGCCAATGCAGGTCCCGCAGGAGGGGTGTAATATGAGAGTGTCGGGACACTCCCATCACTACCCGCGCGGCCGCATTCTGCACCAGCTGAAGCCTCCGAGTGGTCTTCAGGGGCGGCCCCATGTAGAGAGCATTGCAATAGTTGATCCGGGAGGTGACGAGCACATGAGTGACTGTGCATAGGGCATCACGGTCCAGGAAGGGGCGCAACTGATGCACCAGATGAATCTGGGCAAATGCCCCCCTGGTCATGGTCGTAACATGATCTTCCAGAGTCAGCCGTGAATCCAGGAGGACGCAAAAGTTGCGCGCCCTATCAACAGGGGGCAACACCTCACCCCCTATAACCAGCAATGGAATATTCCCTTGGAACTGAGATGCCGGTATCCACAGCCACTCCGACTTGGCAGGGTTGAGCTGAAGCCTGTTCCTCCCCATCCAGAGTCGCACCGCTTCCAGGCACCGGGACATCACGTCGAGGGCATCATTGGGCTGATTTGGGGTGGATATAAAAAGTTGGGTATCATCTTGCCTCAGCTTCAGCCAACCTAGCAGTTTGAAAGCATGTTACAGCAAGTAGATAAATAAGTACCATGTGGTGGGAAAATAGTAGTGTTTCATGCAGTACAGTGAATCCAGCCAGTGATGAACCTTCTCCAAGTTGGTGGGGGGAAAAGCCTCAGATGAGGCTGCCGAATGCCGTTAGCCATTCTGAATGCCAGTTCGTCCCCTGTGGTGCCCAGTGGACAGAGCAGAAGCACGAACCGGACGGATTACGAGGCAGCCAAACAACTACTCTGTATTAACCCTGGAGTCTCTCCTGGCTAATGTATCATTGCCATATGCTAAATAAATAAATATTGGTTCAAAGTGCACTGGGCAAAATGAATGCAGAGGTGGGCTGGAGAATAATAGGACAACGCCCAGTTTTCAATTAGGTGCTAACAAGAAGGTGTAGATGATACCAAACTTAAAACTGTTTCAGTAAAATGGTGGAAACCCCCCCCCCAAAAGAAAAGATCTGCATGCACTCTTTTAGTCTATCCTTCCTTCCTTTAGAGTTACTCGCTTTCATTGGAGGCAGAAGAATTCAGGATCGTAAGCAGTGATGAGGGGGACACAAAGCAGACACAGAATCTCTGTCAACCTACACAAGCTTTATTATTCACAATTTCTTTAGCATCATATTCTCTTGCCCTGCCACACCCAGGCCCAGGGGTTGTCTGAGAGGGGCATCTTCTGCAGATGACAGTTATGTCCATGGATTGGGGTCTTGTCCTCTTATCCTTGGCCAAAACCATCCCTCATATATTCCTTTTCAGGTCACCTCAGCTTTTCAGTGAGAATTGCTGCGTCAGTTGTGACTTACTGAATGGCAGTTAACAGTTAACTTATTACTGGTGGTTGTTCGGTGATCATTGCCTGTTCTTGATGGACGTTTTCTTCTCCACGGCAGTTCTGATCTTTGGGAGCTGGGAGGACCCAGACCTGGTCCAGAGGCTCCCTTGGTTTTGCTGTATTGGACCTGCCTAGTTCCTTCTGAGTGAGCCTCTCACAAGCTCATCACAAGCAGGATTTGAGCACAAGTGCATGTAGCCACTCTGCCCATCTGCATCTTTTCTCAACTTCTATTCATCTCTTTCTCCCAAGATCTTATTTCTGGCATAAGCCATCAAGGTGAATGGAGAAAATGAAGTTCTAACTCTGGTGATTATACATTTTGGAACCCTTGGCAGCCAAAGCAGTTTCGCCAACTATTACTTGCATGCTTTAGGGACCCTCTAGATAAGAGCCATGAGTCCACCTTATATCTGAGGCACCAGGGCAGCCTACAAACACTGGATCCCCAACCAAGCAGCTAAGATGAGAAGAGGGAGAAGGAGATTTGGGGAGCAAATTCAGACAGATCTGGATTGGACAATGACCTTGTTTGAGAGGAACACTCTAATGACCTGTTCCCGAATCTCCTTGGTTCTCACTCCATATATAATGGGATTCAACATAGGAGGAACCAGAAGGTAAAGGTTGGCCAGCAGGATATGAACATGGGGAGCCACGTTGTGCCCAAAGCGGTAGGTGAAAAACGAGAAGAGTGCTGGGCTGTATGATATTGTGATGACACAGAGGTGGGAACCACAAGTGCCGAAGGCCTTGAACCTGGCCTCACTGGAGGAAAGGCGTAGCACTGCACGGACAATGAAGAAGTAAGAGAGGCCAATGCCTAGAAGGTCCCCCCCAATGACAATCAAGGCCGCACTTAGCCCATAAACACTGTTGATTCTGGTGTCTCCACAGGCCAACTTCACCACAGCCATGTGCTCACAGTAGGTGTGGTGGATAACATTTGTCTGACAGAAGGACAGTCTTTTGATCAGGAAAGGACATGGGCACATCAGTAGGGTCCCCCTGACAACAGCTGCTACCTCCATCTTGGCAGCTAGGGAGCCGGTGAAGAAAGAGTTGTATCTGAGAGGGAAGCAGATGGCCACGTAACGATCTATGGCCATGGCCAACAGCACCGCTGACTCCATCATGCACAAAGCATGGATGAAGAACATCTGGGTCAAACAGGTATTAAACTGGATCTCCCCAGCCTGGAACCAGAAGATGGAAAGCATCTTGGGCAATGTAGAGGTAGTGGCTGCTAAGTCAATAGTGGAAAGCATGCAGAGGAAGTAGTACATGGGCCTGTGGAGGGCTGGTTCTGATACTATGACTAATAAAATGATAGAATTCCCAGCAATGATGATCACATAGCCAGTGCACACTGCCACTGAGAACCACAGGTGGTATGCCTCCAGCCCTGGGATGCCTTGCAACACAAAAATAAAGGACCAGGAGTATGTCAGATTGCCCATCATTCAGATCATGCAAGATGCACCCATCACTTTGGCCACCAGCTTCACTGAAGATCATAGCACCTGTCAATTAAAACAGAGAAAGAGATGGACGATGAAGTTGGTCATTGGGACCAGAGGTTTAGTCTTCCAAGCTTTCAGACTTGCATTGGAGCCCCTCCTTGGGGAACTTCTCTCCCTCCAGGATGTATGCACTGAGCGATGTGTAGTGTTTATGTGGTGCCTGGTTGTGGGTGGCTTTTACTTGAGAAAGTAAGCTGTTAGATGAGGAAGCTTAGAGCTGCAGGAAACCAAGAATCTTTGTAGCTCAGGATTGAAATGAGGGTGCTCTCTGAGCTTGGTTATTTTCTTGCAGATGTTTCATTATCAAACTAGGTAACATTATCCAGTGCTAGGAAGATGTGGGGTTTGCACAGTGGAGGAGAAGGAGAAGGAGAAGGAGAAGGAGAAGGAGAAGGAGAAGGAGAAGGAGAAGGAGAAGGAGAAGGAGAAGGAGGAGAACAGTGACGTCCTTGATGCTCTCTGAGCTTAGTTGTTTTCTTGAAGACGTTTCATTACCCACACTAGCTAAGTTGTAATCTATCGCTGAAAACAAGCAACAAGCCTGCAAGAAAACTACCAAGCCCAGAGAGCACCAAGGGCCCTTCTGCAGGAAACCTTCTCAGTCTCAGCCTCCGAGGATACCATGCAAATCTTGTTCTAGGGCTAGGCTAAACTAGGGACTGCTGGTCCTGTAAAAAAAAATCCTCTCCAGCAGAAGCTTGGAAGAGCTTCAAAAGAAGTGGGCAGCTCTGGTCTCACAGTGGCAGCCATGTGCTTTGGGAGGGGTGGGGATTAAAGGGGCAACTTCAGAAGTGAATAATAGAATAACTGAATTGGAAGGGACCTTGGAGGTCTCCTAGTCCAACCCCTGCTCAAGCAGGAAGCCCTATGCCATTCCAGACAAATGGTTGTCCTCCAGTGATGGAACAGCTACAACCTCTGAAGCCGTTCCACTGGTAGATTGTTCTCACTGTTTGGAAGTTTCTCCTCAATTCCAGGTTGCTTCTCTCCTTGATTAGTTTCCATCCTCTGTTTCTTGTCCTGCCTTCAGGTGCTTTGGAGAACAGGTAGTCCCCCTCTTCTCTATGGCAGCCCCTCAACTATTGGAACAGTGCTATCATGTCTCCCCTAGTCCTTCTTTTCATTAAACCAGACGTACCCAATTCCTGCAACCATTCTCATATATTTTAGCCTCCAATCCCCTGAAAAAGCAGACAAATGTTGGCTGCCAATTTAGAAACTGAACCAGGAAGCCAACTATGTTAGCTAACAGGATGCTTGAATTTCTGCATCTCTTGGGCTTGAACACTCACCAGGCAGAGACAGCTTTGTGGGGTCCTTTAGAGTGGGGTGTCATGCATCCTGCAGGTCCCTCTTGTGTAGCACAAGTGTTGCGCCTTCCATGAGAAAGAATTCTTTATTGTCTTGAACAGACCAAGCGAAATCCTTGCCTGGAATTCAAGCTCTGCCCTTTTCTGGTTCCTTGTTGCTTTTTTAAGTCTTCCACTCTGGGAGAAAGGGAAGAGCTCTCCCTGCAGTATTTGCCAGCCCTGAAGTCGGCCCAGTGAGGGCAGGAGCCTCTGCAGACTGGCACGGAGGGAGCAGTTGGGCACATGGGTGGACTGGAAGCCATCTCCTCAGGCACCACATGGATCCAGACTTTTTCTGTTAGTCCCTGGAGGTGTGATTGCAAAACACTGGCAAACTAGCGTTCCTTTGGCTCCATTGAATTTTAAAGAAAGGAAATAGTGGAAGAGAAAATATGATCTTGGTCGGGACAAGGAAACCATCCCCTTCTCTGGGTTACATTCTCAGGTTTTGGAAACCGAGTGGAATAGAATAGAATAGAATAGAATAGAATAGAATAGAATAGAATAGAATAGAATAGAATAGAATAGAATTTTTTATTGGCCAAGTGTGTTTGGGCACACAAGGAATTTGTCTTGAGGCATATGCTCTCAGTGTACATACAAGCAGTAAGTGATAAATCATTATCATAAAGAGCCTTGGTGGTGCTGTTAAGTAGCACTTAGCTGCCAGCTGCCTGCAATTACTGCGAGTTCAAATCTCACCAGGCTCAAGGTTGACTCAGCCTTCCATCCTTTCAGAGGTAGGTAAAATGAGGACCCGGATTGTGGGGGCAATAAGCTGACTTTGTATAAAAAAGAACACCGCTTAGGGGGGCCCGAAAGCCCTACTAAACAGGTGTATACAAAAGTATGAAGGCTATTGCTTAACGCATTGTAAGCCACCCTGAGTCTCCGGAGAAGGGTGGCATATAAATCGAACCAATAAATAAATAAATAAATAAATAAATAAATAAATAAATAAATAAATAAATAAATAAATAAATAAATAAATAAATAGATAAATAGATAAATAGATAAATAAATAAATAAATAAATAAATAAATAATACAATCATCATAAATCATAAGATAACTTTCTATAACAACGAACCTATCTATTGTAATTAGCAAAACCCAAAGTCAAAGTTTCATTTTTTTCCAGTCCAAAAGCGGTTTCCAAGTAAACACAAAAGTAATTGTGTTCTTTTCTTTAATCAAAGTAGCCAATTTAGCCATCTCTGCTAACTCCCTTCATCCATTGTGGGAATCAGAGTAGCCTTCCATTCTTGTGCATGGAGTATTTCTGATGCTGTCAGCATATGCAACTTTAAAGTTCCAGATTTTTTTCAAGTTCTTTATCCATTAAGCCCAAAAGAAAAGGGTTTTTTTTCCAGAGCCTTTTCCAAGGCATCTATCACGATCGGTTCTACCCTTGCTTGCCTTTGACACAGTCGTTCTATCTCTATTTGCAGGTCTTTGTATTATATTCTTTCTTTTCTCTTCTGCTGTCTCCAGGTATTGCCACGTCCACTATTCAGACTTTGTTTTGTTTTTTTTGGTTCTTTTCATTGGCAGATGTTAAGTCTGGGGTATTATGTGGTAGGTGCCTGTGTTATTATTATCAAATTTATTTGCCATCCATCTTGCAGTTTGAGCGACTCTGAATTTAACTTCCAACATGGATTCCATGAAATAAGAGAACATCTCAAGTGCTTCTCAAGTGGCCAAAGCTTCTGTTTTGCTTTTGTAGCTGAAGCAGCCGTGGCCTTCAGTCGCTGCACCGTGAAACCTTCACAGAAAGCAAAGGGAGGAGCCGCCACAATCACCAGAACAGGATGTCTAAGGGCGCCTGTGACTCTCCTTCTCCAGGGGCCCTTCTGGGACCTCGTTTCTCCCCATCCGTGACCAGAGGGCTGTCCCCAGGGTTGCTTATGAAGTTATCATGCTCAACATCTGGAAGGCTTGATCATGCCTCTCTTGACTTCTGGAGTTAACAGAGTTCGGAATGTCCTCTGTTACATTCAACCCCATCTGTGAAGCTTCTATCTTCATTGGTCACTCAGAGTCAGATATGAGATGGGTGGGAAATAAATGTCATCTTCATCCTCAGCATCCTGCTTGATGTCTCAGCTTCTCCATCTTTGCCAACCAGTTTGGTGCAGACAGCAGCCTCCACCTTATAGAAGTGAATATTTGCAGCTCAGGGTTGAACTGAGGGGTCTGTCTCTCCCCCTCCCTCTCCCTCTTCCTCTCCCCCTCCCCCTCTCCCCCTCTCCCCCTCTCCCTCTCCCTCTCCCTCTCTCCCTCTGAGGGGTCCTTGGTGCTCTCTGAGCTGGGTGGTTTTCTTGCAGGTGTTTCATGGCCCAACTAGGGAACATCGTCAGTGCTGATGAGAGTTTGGGTAATAAAATGTCTGCAGGAAAACCAGCCAGTTCAGAGAGCACCAAGGATCCCACTGTCTTACGGTTTATTGGTTGGAACATCCCAGGTTATTTTATTAATTGGTTTTTTGATATGCTACCTATCTCACCATCAAGCAACACTGTTGAGTTGTGTATGTTAACCTGCGCTTAGAGTTTAGGGTGCTCTGTGAGCCCAGTTTCTTAGTCTTTTCCAGGCAGAGCTTTGGGATGGGGGTGTTTCCTCGGCTCTGCTTTTGACCTCTTCCACCCATTGACCGGCTCTTTGCCACAAGGGCCTGGAAGGTCTTCTCCTTATTTCCCTTCCCTTCAGCATCTTCTCTGCCCAAAGGTCTTCATGGCTCAGCTTTCCTTCCTTCCTTTTCAGCCTCTTGTTAGCTGCTCTGCAGATAGGAAGCGGAGCCAATATTTTAGGATATAATAAAACTTAGCCAGCCAGCCGGGAAGCAGCGCAGCCCTGGTTAATGGTTAACGGTCCCCGGGGGCTCTGGGCGGATGCGGGGTGGGTTCCCAGGCGGGGAGGCGGCGGGCAATAATAGCGGCTCCCTTCCCGAGGTGGCCGGAGCCTTCCCGAGGAGCTGCCCCGAGTGCAAACGCACGGAGCACGGAGGCGCCTCGAAGCCACCGGTGAGCCGACCCCGCCGGGGACCCCGCCCGCCTCACCTGTCCGCCGACCGGGCGCCCGGGATCGGGCAGGCAGCTCCCCCGGCCACGCCCGAGGGGCGGCGGCGCTCCGGCAACGGAGCCTTGACCTGGAGCGGGCCCGGGGAGGGCTCCCTTTGCCCGGGTGGGGTGGAAGTCCCGCAGCGTCCGGCGGCGCCCCATATGAGACCCCCGGGCGGCGGAGCTGTGCGCAGACGGGATGGCGCCGGACTCGGGACTTGAGCCTGGCCGGAGGGTTGGGGGAGGCGCGATCCTTTCGGTGAGCAGAGATCCGCGCCGGCTGCGCGGTCACTGGACGGCTTTTCAGCTGCCTCGGACGGGGATCCGGCCAAGAAGGAGCGGGCAGCGGGCTTGGAGGGAAGGGAAGGGAAGGGAAGGGAGCACGGAAAGGGGCTTTTGGCTGCCGCTGGAGGACCCTCTGTCCGTCCAGCGGGGATCCAGAGTCGGCTGACATCCCGAGTTGGCCTCCAGCAGCAGGGAGACGTTGCAGGCGGCGGGCGGGCAGCCTTTGGCTCTCTGTCACCCTTACCCGGGTCAGGGAAGGCGCTAAGGCTGCATTCCCACAATCTGCAGCTCAACTAAGCCAAGGACGTATCTTAAAGGGGGGGGCGGAGGGAGAGAAAGATGTAATGAGTTTACTTTGGCAGAGCCTCTTAATTCTGGGAGGGTGTGTGTGTGTGCGTGTGTGTGTCCCTGGACGCGTTTCCCAAATGGGTCTGGAACAGCCTGGGGCGACCCCCTAACGACCTGGTTAATCATTTCTGAATCTTGCAGAGTGGAATTCCTACCGGCTCAGCCTTTCTACCTTCCAGCGGGTAGGATGAGCTTCCCTCACTGGGCACCTTGCACGATGCCAGCTGCTTCTTAGCAGGTTGAGGTGGGGTCTGGCTTAGCTCCTTGCAAGGTGCAGAGAGCAGGAGGGTCGTGGGTGCATTTTTAGAGAAGCAACAGCCACAACAGCCACAGCCATTTCCACCATGTCCTGACTACAGGGTGCAGGAAAGCCACAGCGGAAGCCGAGAGATTCAGCCGGACGGACACCCAGTTGCTGCCGGGAGGAGAAAGAGGGAAGGTGGCACCCAGGCGCTTGGGAAAGGCAGCCCCAGCAGCCCCAGAGGGAGCCCGGGCCAGCAAGCGGGGTCCTCCGGCGTGCGCTGAAGGCGGGGGAGCCAGCCAGGAAGGGTGGAGCAGGAGCTGTCCACAGGTAGGAGAAAGCAGTGCAATAGGGGGACTGAGGCTGGGTGGGCAGGGAGGGAGGGGAAGAGGTGGGTGAGACCTCTCCTTGGCGAGTCCACCGGGCCTCTAAGAGGTCAGCTGCGGCTCTGAGCCAAAGGAGGTTGATGCGCCCACCAGTGGGGGTCCAGGACAGGGTCTGGATTGGGCCCTTCCAGGAGGAGAGCTCGTTCCACAACCCCGAGAAAGGGAATCAGAGAAGCAGCTGAAGGGAGAACCCAGACTGAAACGTGAAACTGAAGAGGTGGAGAACTTGGAGACGCTTCTGCTCCAGACCATGTGAGGAGGTCATCTATCTTCCCTTTCCTCCTCCCCCTCCTCCCCCCCCTCCTCCTCCTCCTCCTCCTCCTCCTGTTCTTCTCACCAGTCCTGGCTGGGGGTCCTCTTGCTCAGAACTTCTTGAGATGCCAATAAAGGAGAATATTTGTAGCTCAGGGTTGAAATGAGGGGTCCTTGGTGGTGTCTAAGCTTGCTTGTTTTCTTACCCTAACTAGGTCACATCATCAGTGCTAGTCAAGAGGCTATTTGCTGTCCTTAGGGTCATGAGACGTCTGCAAGAAAAAAAGCAAGGACCGCTCACTTCCTGAGATGGTTGGCCAAGAGGGCTGATGCTGGGATTCTCATTTTGTCTTCCCTGTCCAGGAGCCAGGATCCCATTGGACAAAGCTGCCCCCACATGGCTGCCCTTAACGACAGCAGCTTTGACCCCATAACCTTCGTCCTGACGGGAATCCCGGGCATGGAGGAATCTCACATCTGGATCTCTGTCCCCTTCTGCCTGATGTATGTGGTGGCCCTGACGGGGAATGCCTTTCTCCTCTTTCTCATCGCCACAGAGCGCAGCCTCCACCAGCCCATGTACCTCTTCTTGGCCATGCTGGCAGTAGCTGACCTCATGCTGTCCACCTCCACGGTGCCGGAGATGCTGGCCATCTTCTGGTTTGGATCCAGGAAGATTTCATTTGATGCCTGCATTGCCCAGATGTTCTTCACCCACTTCAGCTTCATCGCGGAGTCCACCATTCTCCTGGCCATGGCCTTTGACCGTTACGTCGCTGTTTGTGACCCACTGCGCTACATGACCATTCTCACGCCTTCCGCAATAGGCAAGGTGGCCATCGCCGCCACCGTCAGGGGTCTGGCAATCATGTTTCCCCCCATCTTCCTCCTGAAGAGGCTGCCCTACTGTGGCCACAGCACAATGCCACACACCTACTGCGAGCACATGGGCATCGCCCGCCTGGCTTGTGGGGACATCACCGTCAACATCTGGTATGGCTTCACAACTACCCTCCTGTCCTCTGGTGTTGATGTGGTACTGATCGCTGCCTCCTACGCCTTGATCCTCCGGGCTGTCTTCCAGCTGCCCTGCAAGGAAGCCCGGCGCAAAGCTCTCCGTACCTGTGGCTCCCACATCTCGGTCATCCTCATGTTCTACATGCCAGCCTTCTTTTCCTTCCTCACCCATCGCTTTGGCCACAACATCCCTAGTTGGATCCATATCTTGTTGGCCGACCTCTACGTGATCGTGCCGCCCATGCTCAACCCCATTGTCTACGGAGTCCGAACAAAGCCAATCCGGGAGAGGGTCATCCATGTGCTCTCACAGATGGGGAGGACCTGCTTCTAAGCCCCGAACAAACTCCAATGGAGGACTTGGGTTGTAGGTTGCTACAGGATGAGAGCTGCCTCCTTCTTAGGGGAAGGAGATGGACCCCCAGGTCAGAGGAAGCAAGAATTCTTGTGAGGTGGTTACTCTTCTGTCTCTTCTCCCCTGGGGAAAACGCCTTCTTCCTTGGTCAATGTGGCTACAGATCTATTCAAGCTGCCCCCTCCTTGCCTGTCCTTCCCTGGTGAGGAGCCTTTTCCCTGGAGTCAGAAGGAGTATTGCGGTCAGCTGCCCTTCTCCTGTGCCGCTTGTGGACTCTCCGGATCTCTCTGATTGGCCTCTCTGAGACCCAGAGTGCTGGACAAGTGGGGCCCTGTTCAATCCAGGGTTCTTCTGGACTCTTCCACAACTGGTGCTTCTTTGGCTGCCAGGGGGTGAGGGTAGATGGGTACCCCGTCTGGTCTCCTCCTTGAAGCTGTCCCTGGAGAGGATTTGGATGGGCTGGGCCTTTTTGCTTCCGCCCCATTGGGTGGTCTTTTCTTGAAAGCATTTGGGGAGGGGGCTGGGCACATCCTAAACTCTGGCGATGGGCTCCTGCCCTGGGTTGCTCAGCCAACAGAGGTTTTGTCTTGCATGAAAGTGGGGGCTGCTGGACTGATGTGAGCACAAAAACCTGCTCAAGTGGCCAAGGGGACACCCCTCCCCCAGAACCACAAGGGGGAAGTAGGTGAATTGGGGCCCACCATGAGAATGCCAGAGACTCCCTTGTTTTGCCCCAGGCCAACCTCTGTGCCCAACTGGCTGACGTCCCTGTGTCCCCTTGTCCTGCTTCAGATGGACATTCAGTAGCACATTTTGCGGGAGAGGCTGGGGAAAGAGCAGAGGGAGGGGCTGAGAAAGCCGGACTCTCTCCTGGGGGGAGATGCTGCCCAAACCTCGTCCTTGGGGAGCCTCCAAGTCACCTCCTGTGACAGAGAAGAGGGGATCTACTCATTCTCCAGAGCACCTGAGGGCAGGACAAAAAGCAGTAGGTGGAAAATCATTAAAAAGAGATCCAGACTGGAATTTAAGGAGGAATTTCCTGACAACGGAACAGCTTCCCTCCTGGGGTTGGGGCTGCTTCAACACTGCAAATTTTCAGAAATAGACTGGATAACCATTTGACTGGGATGGTCTAAGGTCCCTGATTGATCAGGGGGTTGGAGTAGAAGACCTCCAGGGTCTCTTCCAGCCCCAGGATTCTACGTTCTATGGCACCTGCCTGCTGAGGCCGGGGCAGGGGGTGCTAGCTGCTTCTTGTGCCAGAAGCCTTGCCAGCAGTTGGCTGAGGCCTGGGCTGGGGGATGTAACCCTAACCCTAACCCTTGGCAACGTTTGGCCTAGATTGCACAGCTGGGCACTGCCAGAGCTGGCACGAAGGCCTCTGGCTGGAGGAAAGCCCACAGCAGAGGCACGAAAGCTTTGGGGGCTGAAGCCGAGGAAGTCCCTGGGTGGCTGTTGGGAGAATTTAAATCCCATTTGCCAGGCAGCTTCCAGGCGTATGTCTTGTCAGCAACACCCAGGACTAGTAAAGGAGGACAACTGGGCTCCTTTCAGCCACAAGCGAAAAAGAACTTTTAGCCCAGGAGGCGAGAACTTTCTGGATCTGCTTGTTTCTGGCTGGGGGTCCTGCCAGCCAGAGATGGTGGGGGACGGTGTGGGACTCCAGCATATCTAGATCACTCAATCAGAATATATCTGGAAGGGACCTTGGAGGTCTTCTAGTCCAACCCCCTGCTCAAATAGGAGACCCTATACAATTTGAGACAAATGGCTGTCCAGTCTCGTCTTAAAAACCTCCAGTGTTGGAGCAGCCACAACTTCTGGAGGCAAGCAGTTCCACTGGTTAATTGTCCTCACTGTCAAGAAAGTTCAGTTCTAGGTTGCTTTTTTCCTTGATCAGTTTCCAACCATTGATTCTTGTCCTGCCTTCTGGTCCTTTGGAGAATAAGTTGATCCCCTCTTCTCTGCGGCAGCCCCTCAAATACTGGAAGGCTGCTATCATGTCCTCCCAGTCCTTCTTTTCTCTAGACTGGCCATCCCCAATTCCTGCAACCGTCCTTCATGTGCTTTAGTCTCCAGGCCCTTGATCGTCCTAGTTCTTGTTCTCTGCACTTTTTCCCAAAGCCTCAATGTCTTTTGTGTGATGTGACCAAAACGGGATGCAGCATTCCAGGTGTGGCCTCACGAAGGCTTTATAAAGCGTAGAAGGCACCATGCTGGAGAGAGCTGAGGGGTTTGGCTGCCGCGGCATCAGTTGTCACTCCAACTTCAGCAAGGGGCTCTTGCTTGAGGACATTGTTAATGGGGGGTGAACTGTGGGGCTCTTTAGTGAAGGGAGGGAGGCCAGACTGCTGGCGGTTGAGGGGAAACTTCCATAGTTGTGCACTGCATTGAGCTTGTGACCGTTCCACTCCATTTCCTGCCCAGCGCCAGTTGTGGGAAGAAGCTGCAGGACGTGCAACTGTTGAGTTGTCTTCTGAGGCAAGGAACTTTGTGCTGGGATGCCACCTGTGGCTTGCATAGGTTGGCCCTGGGAGAGGTCCCTGCCCACAGAACTGCCCCCTGGACAGCCTAGAAGGCCAGGCAGAGGTCCAGCCAGTGGCCTCAACAATGACATCACAGACAACGGATTCTGCATCAGAAGGTTGGCGTGGTGCATCTGTGGGTGGGTGGGAGGCACAGGTAGAAGAGGAGAACTCTAGCTTGCATGTGGGCAGAGTGAGGAAGCCGGGCAGGGGCACTTTGGGCTGGGATGAGCAGCGCACTCTGACTCTGACCAGCCACAGCCGAGGGAGACCTCTTGGCCCTGCTTGCTACCCGCTTGGCCTTCATTCTTTTCCCAGAAGAGAGAAGCAAAACTTGGGGGCATTATGGTTGAAAGCCAGGTC
Organism: Pantherophis guttatus; assembly: GCF_059756535.1. Lineage (NCBI taxonomy): Eukaryota > Metazoa > Chordata > Lepidosauria > Squamata > Colubridae > Pantherophis > Pantherophis guttatus. The sequence goes on along the minus strand of NC_142067.1, from coordinate 707,059 downwards.
ATTCCAGGAGTTGACTTCAGATCCACCAAAGAGCCACAAGTTGTCCGGATAATTGTGAAGACGCCCTGGCAGAAGGAAGAGTTTTTGGTCCACAAGGACATGCTGGTGAGGGAATTCAAGGAGCATGTAGCCCGGCACTTGTCCTCTTCTCCTTCCCAAATCGTGCTGGTCTACACTGGAAGGATCTTAAAAGACCACAAGTCCCTCGCCCAGCATGGGATCCACCTGGACAGCAACGCTGCCGTCTACGTCGTCGTCCGATCCCAACAAGCGTGTCCACCCCAGCAGGTGCCCACCCTTCCAGCTGACCTGGGACCAGACCCCAAAGCCCCCAGGAATGGCACTTTCACGAGTGATGGTTTGCGGGAGCTGACGGCCAGTCTGGGCCTGAACACGGCCAATTTCACAGAATTCCAGAACCAGCTGATGTCCAACCCTGACCTGATGCTGCAGCTTCTAGAGAACCCCTTCATCCAGAGCAAACTCTCGAGCCCCGACCTGATGAAGAAGCTGGCCACCAAGAGCCCTCAGATACGGCAGGTGATTCAGAGGGCCCCCGAGATCAGCCACGTCTTCAGCTCTCCTGAAGGCATGAGGTTGTTGTTGGAGCTGGCCAGGAACCCGGCGGCTGTGCGGGAAATCATTAAATCCCCACCCCAGGCTCAGCCGTGTCCCGGGAGTGTCCCCAGTGGAGACGGCAACACGGCCTTGCAGGATGTGCTGACCAAGGTGCAGGGCCTGCTGCAGAAGGCCCTCCCTAAGAGATCGGCCCCCACCGTCTGGCCGGGAGCTCTAGGAGGCCACCAGCCCTCCTTTGACCAGGGCGAGAAGTCTGGGTGGGTCAGGCAGCAGCTGCCTTCCCCCAAACTCTGGCCCCCGAGGGCTAGTGGCCAGAACGTTGGCATGGCTGCTGGCAATGACCACAGCAGAGGGGAAAGTGGTAACTTGCGAGGGGAGACGGGCCAGCTGGCCTCCGCAGCGGTGAAGACCCTGTTCCACCAGATCATCAAGCACCTCATGCAGAGCATGGCGAGCAGCCCCTCCAGAAACCCCACCGGTCAGGGTCTCAGCTCAGACGTGGTGGGCAAAGCTGCCCAGAGGTACATGGCTGGATCCAGAAGCTCCCGGGAGCAGATTCTGGCACTCTTGCAGCAGATTCAAAACACAGATCTCCTTCTGGCAAGCTGGAGCCCTAAAGAGATCCGGGGGCTGATGGAAATTCAGCAGAGATTGCAGGCCTTGGCGACCGATGAGCCGGTGGCAGAGAGATGCGGCCGATCAGAGCGTCCTGCCCGGAGATCGTATTCCATCACCTCTCTCTGTGATATTGTCCCCCCACCTGTCCCAGGGGATGAGGAGGACTTCTCTGCTCCTGAGATCTGGCAGAGCCTGGCGGCGGATGACTTCTTCTGCAGCCCCCCACTCAGTGTCCGTCTGCGGGGCTGCTCGACACAACAACCCCCTTCGAAGCAGCAGACATACAAGCTCTGAAGTGCCGGGGCTGAGCCCTTGGCAGAGTGGATGGGGCCCTTCGGGGGCAGCTTCTGGGCGGATGCTAGAGCTTCATAAAGGAATGGATTTCATGGTTTCTGATTAAAAGCTTTAAATCTTTCACCACGTCTCCTGTTGCCTGTGGTTGGGCCCTGCCCTGGGCCTCTAGTCCTTAAGGTTGGATTCACTTCTTGGGAAGGGGGTCAAAACCTCTAACAACATTCGGGGAGTTTGGCCCTTTTTCCTAAGAAGAGAAATCTGGGGCTGGGCTGGCAACCTTCCATGGGGGATGCAACCCCCTCATCTTCTTCCATGCTCCCATCTCTTGCAATGAGTCACTGGAAGCCACTGCAAGAGTCATCCCAAGGGGGCTTTTCCAAAAGGCACCTGGGCTTTCTGGATTGTTTTCCTTTAAAATGTTTCGCTTCTCATCCATTTCTTCGGTTCTGAAGACGCTTCTTGGTTGATAAGCGAAACGTTTTCAAGCAAAAAAAAAAGCCCAAGAAAGTCCAGTTGCCTTTTGGAAAAGCCCCCTTGGGACAACCATGGCCTGGACGACTGAGAACCTCCATAGACACTGCAATGGTCTGCACTGGTGGCCACTGGTTTCGTGATGGATCATAACTGCACCCGGTCCACAGGAGACCATTGTCATGGTAGACATCCCAGTCCACAGTTGCAGAAGGAAGCATCCATCAACCCATGTAAAACCCCACAGTGGCATGAATGGAGTTGGACCACTGCCAACAGCGGGGTGGGGGAGGTTCCTTAGCCACTTTATTTCATTCTGTCTCTCCTGTTTGACGGTGGACGGATGAAACCGCAGGATTTGTGCAGACTCTACTTGGCAAAGCCTCCGAGGACCCCTGGGTGGGCCAAGTCCTTCTGCTCCCCACAGCTGAGCAAATCCATCCAAGAGAGCTCTTTCCAAGTTCGGAGATAAAAATCCCCCTTTTAGATAGCTGGACACAGCAATCTTGAGGTTGTGTAAAGCTGGTGGCTAAGCTCACATAATAACACACTAGATTTAAGATTTAATATCCAGCATGTTGTGAGGGAGTCATAAGTCATAACATGGTTGACCTACTTGGGCTTAGCAAAGTACTGTATGTATCAAAGAGTAGTTAAGCACCATTTGTTTATTTAATCGTTCATTCATTCATTCATTCATTCATTCATTCATTCATTCATTCATTCATTCATTCCATTTCTATAGCTGTCCAACTCAAACAAGTGACTCTGGGAGGCTATAGAATGATATGGCTTCAGATTACTTGCAGGAACTACTAGAAAAGGGAATAAAAACTAAACTGCCAATATTGTGACATGCCAATTTCCAGTGCCTGTGGAGCACCATACATAATTCTGGTGGCATGCTTGGAAGAGGCTGGAAGAAGGCAGGACAACCCAAATAGCCATAGCAATAGCACTTAGACTTACCTTGTTTCCCTGAAAATAAGACATTCCCTGATAATAAGCCCAATCGGGCTTTTGAGCGCATGTGCTAAAATAAGCCTCCCCCCTGAAAATAAGCCCTCCCCGAAAATATTTAAATGCAGAGCTGGAAATCAGGTAAGACGGCAAGAGGAGCCGCATCTTGCTCCATGCACCTCAAAATAATAAGACCTCTGCGAAAATAAGGCCAAGCATTTATTTCGGGGTTCAAAAAAATATAAGACAGGGTCTTATTTTCAGGGAAACACGGTATACGCCACTCTTGGAGTGGTTTACAGAGTCAGTCTCTTGCCCTCAACAATCTGGGCCCTCATTTTACCGACCTCAGAAGGATGGAAAGCTGTGTCAACCTTGAGCCAGTCAGTACTGAACTCCTGACTGTGGGCAGAGTCAGCCTCCAATGCTGCATTCTAAGCATCGCTCTAAGGTTCCTCCCTCTGGGAAGCCTATCATCCAGCCTATTATGGGATGGCAGATCTGGGCAACCAGTTGTATTCTAGCTTCTGGAGAGATAAAAGATACCCTCCTCAACCTCGAGAACCCCCCCCCCATTTCCTGCACCCTCCAACCCAAGAAGCGGCTCCTTGCAGAGCAGAAGGTGAGGCGGCCTTGCCTGAGGGAAGAGGGCTTGGCCTTGCAAATCAGCTCAGGGCCCCAGACCGGCTCCTGGGTGCTCTTTTGACCAGCTTGGCCATGGGGTGACATTGGGTGATGTCACAGTGACGCCCCCACCTGGCTGGGATAATGGAGGGAGCAGCTCCTTGGCTCAGCAAGAAGGAGGGAAGGAAACTAAGAGGAGGGGGAGAAACGGAGGCCTGGGAGGGGCTCTTGACACCCACCCATGCTTTGTTTTCAGGGTGCCGGTTCTCCTCCCATCAGAGAAAGTCCATCCATCTTGGAGACTTGACACCAACACATTCCTTTTGTTCAGCAAGGTGAGAGATCTCTGGCGTGTTTCTTCTATGCAGGCCCCTTCTCCTCCTCTTCCTCCTCCATGCACCATGGAGACCATGAACAGGCACCAAGAAGGCAGCCCCCATGCCTGCCCCGGCCTGGCCTCCAACCCCAACTTTATCTGTGTCACTGCGAAATCTCCCAAGGGCAGTGCCCAGTTTGCGCTGCCTCAGGAAACGACCATCCGGCAGTTCAAGGAGGAACTTTCGAAGCACTTCAAGTGTAAGACACACCAGTTGGTGTTGGTCTTCTTCGGGAGGATCTTGAAGGACCAGCGCACCCTCCAGCAGTGTGGGATCAGTGATGGGATGACTGTCCACCTGGTCATCCGATCCCTGAAGAGTGGCCCAGAAGACTCTACTCAGTCATCCTACATGCCCAGGACCTCAAGCTGCGCCCTGGCACCAATCTCCCAGGGTTCTTGGGGGCCTCTGGAGTGGCACCAGATGCCAACCTCAGAGATGGTTGTTCAGAAGGTACGGCAGCTGATCTTGGCCAACCCAGAGATCCAGCAACTGTCTCAGCAGTTCCCTGCCATCTGCCACATCCTGAACAACATGGGCATCATGCGGGTGATCTTGGACAAGATGAGAGAAATTATGGACCTCGCAAAGAACCCTGACGTGGAACAGGACCTGAAGAATCCAGAGTCACTCCTGATTAGTGTTCAGAGCAACACTCCCGGTGGAGACAACCCCTTGAGGCAACTCAACAGTGAGGTTCAGGAGCCAGGGCTGAATGCAGGCCAGGACCCCCTTGCCACCCCTAGCCCTTATGTCACCCTGGCCAGGAACCCTTGTCCAGAACACAAGGCCAGGGGTGGAGAGGGAGGAGGCTCCCCGTGCTCCAACTCTTTCCCCATCTCCAACAGCTACGGGAGGTTTTGCACCAACAACTCGAGCAATGAAGAAAGTGGCCTCTTCAGCAGTCTTCCTGGTCCTCTCGGGCCTTCCCTGTCCAGCCTTGGGCCCAACCCTGGGGCAGGAGCAGGTAACGTAGGGGGGATCCAGGCCCTGATTGTAAACCTCTGCAACGCCTACACCCAGCGCGTGATGCTCTCCCTCATGCAGAATGCGCTGCTGGCCTCTGAAGGGATGCAGGCCGCCCGCCAGGACCACGTCCAGCAGCAGCTGCAAAACTTCTATCGGCAGATGCAGAGGCCAGAGATGGTGGCGGCCTTGTCCAACCCCAAGGCCATCCAGGCCTGGGTGCAGATGGAGCAGGGCCTGCAGATGCTGATGGAGGAAGCCCCAGTGCTCATCCCCTGGTTCTTGCTGCGCTTGAAGGGGCTGGGGCACACGTCTGCGACGGGAGCCATGGCCACCGGCTCTCCCTCAGAAGAAGAACCGGCTGCTTTGGAGTAGAGGCATGACGCCTCCTCTCTTGGGTGGGCCTCACATCTTCTCCCAGGAAGGCAGGGGCTGCGCCAACTCCAAGGTCAGATTGGCAGCCCCGGGTGCAAGTTGGAGAGGCACCATTCCCACACAGCTGGCCTGCTGGGAACCAGAAGAAGCAGTTCCAGGAAGTCAGAGGGAAACCAGGAGATCTCCTCTGCGCTGGGGGTGACATTCCTGCCACATGTTCTTCAACATCCGCTCCACGTTATAAACCAAAACTGAAAGACAAGCAGCCTTCCTGCCTGCTCATTCCCACCAGGTCAGAGTCTTACACTAAAAGGCTACTCAGTAGCTCCGGCCTGAATGACTCATTGGCCATTGATGGCCACTTTGGGAAGAGGAAGCCCCATGGCTGTTCAGAGCTGGGGGGAGGGGTGTATTCCATTCCCACGGTCAGCATTGGCTGCCCCAGGAGAATGTAGTGGGGACACTCAGGCTGGGTTTGGGGCCTGAATTCTATGCTGTACTCTGGAAGGCTCAGCCCAAGCACCAGCTGGGCCTCAGGAATTGAGGGAGTGGCACCAGGCATGGATTGGCAGAACCTTGCTGAGACATCCTCCTCCTCCTCCTCCAGAGCGGGGTGGGTGGGTAGGTGGGGAGAGAAGCAGACGGGTTCTTCCCTTGAGGCCGCAGAGGAACTTCAGAGCAGAATGTGGGGAGGAATCTGCAATGATGGTTTTCTAGGAGGCCCCAAATGATTCCCTTCTGGAAGAAAAACTGCAGGAGCAACTCAAGTTGGTTGGCATCCCATGGCATCCAAATGGAATGAGCAAATCAATCATTCAATCAATCACTCTTGAAAGGAGCATACACTCCATGCTCTCTTGGAGAGTTTGGCAGGGACCAGCTGCTTTGTCCCTTTGGTGAAGCCCCAAGCCATTACCGCTCCCCCCTCCCCCAAGCCAGTTCCAGGAGGTAAAGGAGCTGGAAGAGACCTAGGAGGTTTGGAGATGTTTGGCCTGCAGAAGAGACTGAGGGGAGACACATGAGCAGCCTTCAAAGATCACACCGAGGAGGGAGTGGGCATAGTCTCTTGTGCCCCAAAGGGCAAGAGAAGGCAGTTCAGGCTGGGCATCATCAATAAAATTTATCATCAATAAAATAAATGTGTCATTAGAAGAGAATATTTGGAGCTCAGGGTTGAATTGCAGGGTCCTTGGTGGTTTTCTTGCAGACACTTCATCACCGAATTAGGGAACGTCACCAGTGCTAGATAGCAGAGTGCAAACTGAGAGCAAACCCCACTCCCTTCTAGCACTGAAGATGTTACCTAACTGGGTCATGAAATGCCTGCAAAAAAGCATTAGCACTGGTGATGTTCCCTAGTTTGGGTAATGAAACCTCTGCAAGAAAACAACCAAGCTCTAAGAGCACCAAGGAGCCCTCATTTCAACCCTGCTCGAAATATTCTCCTTTGTTGGTTATAAGTGATTGGAAAGAGAGGCAAGGTCCTTCCCAAAGTCATCCGTGAATCTGTGATATCAGGGGGTTGTGTGGTGCAAGACCAGAGTAGCAAAGTGCCCAAGAGCGGACTCCACCCTGCATAGGGGGAGGATGATGGCCAAACTTCATGAGGGCAAAACCCCTGGAGATGTGGTCCACCAACTGTGTCACAGATCTCTGTGAGGTCAGCAGTGAGATCACAGTCCAGCCAAGTTCAGGGAGAAGAAATGCCCAGGGCAGCAGCAGAGGGGAGAAAAGGAAAATGAAGGAACCTGCCAGGTTGTGAGCCACTGAAGAGAAGGGCAACATCTCGCTGGTATGTGTGCTCTGGCCTTGGCTGGTGCTGAGACACAAGGGGGCAGGAGACCACTGGCCCCTTCCCACCTCCTCACAAGCACCGCCGCCTCACTGGAAAGAGACTTCCTGCTTCCCTCCTCTTTCTCCCTCAGCCTCTGCTCTCTTCACAAGGGCCTTCCTCACCATCCAGACCGTGGCCGCAGCCTCTGAGCGGCCATGTCCGAGAGCAAAAGAGCACCCGGGGCCACTACGAACCATAGAAGCCGGGTCATCAGAGTCACTGTCAAGACCCTCAAGCGCAAGGAGCAATTTGAGGTGGCCGAGAGCACCCGCGTCCAAGAGTTCAAGAAACTGATCGCTGACCGCTTCAAGACACCCCCTGAGCAGCTGTCCCTCATCTTTGCTGGTGAGATTCTCAGTGACCAGGATACACTCGTGCAGCGCAAGATTGGCGATGGATCCAAAGTCCATCTCTTCATCAAGTCCCAGAGGAAGCCCTCGGGCAGCCCAGGAGACAATCCAGCTGCGCCCACCGCCTTCCCGCCAATGCCAGCCACTCGAGAGATCTCCTCGGAACACAGTCTGGACCTTTCGGATTGGAGCAACCAGCCTGAAGACCTGATGGCCTCCTGCCACGAAATTGTGGCCCAGACCATGGAGAACCTTCTGCTCCAGATGGTTACGCTGAACCTGGATGCCCCTGCCTTGAACAGCAACCCGCTTCTCCTGGGCTTCCTCATCGGGGTCACCGGCATGAATGTGCTGGACTTAAATGCCCAAGACGTTTCTGACTTTGTCAGTGAAGCCCAGGAGCAGGATGCGACCCGGCAGGAACTCATCATTGAAGTGATGCAGCACCCCTTTGTGCAGAACCTTTTTGGGGACACCGAACAGGTCAGGCAGATGATCATGTCTGTGCCTCAGATGCAGCAGCTGGCCGAACAGAACCCCGAGATCAACCACATCCTCAACAACTCCGAATTCCTGCGGGAAATGATTGATGTGGCCACCAGCCCGGCCGTCATGGATGAGATCATCAGGAACCACGACCGAGCCCTGAGCAACCTGGAGAGCACCCCGGGGGGTTACAGTGCCTTGCAACAGCTGTACAACGACATCGAGGTACCAATGCTGAACGCGGTGCAGGCCCAGTTCCAGGGCAGTTCGTTTCCTCTCTCAGACACCAAACCTTCCCCTGGGGGGATCAGCCCCCTCTCTCGGACAGAGAACAGGGAACCCCTGCCGAACCCCTGGGCACCCCAACCGAATAGCAGCGGTGGTGACAACATATGTAACGGTGACATCAGCAATGCTGGTAATGGCGCTGAGCAAGGTTACATCCTGCTAGCGTTGGGCCCCGGAGTCCGGCCAGGACCTAGCAAGACGGAAAGCATCCAAAACATGGTTCATCAGCTCACAGACAACCTGGAATTCATGCAGAACATCTCCAACGCCCTCACGAAGCCTAACGGCCCCACTCAGACGTTCCTCAGTCACTGCAACTCCCCGATGAGGAATGAGGGGCCTCCGCCTCAGGAGTGGGCACAGCAGCTCCCGTCCAAAGTGGCCAAGTCAGCCTCTGCCCTGCTGCTGACCAACCCCCGAGCGGTCCAGGCTCTCCTCCAGTTGCAAATGAGCCTGCTGATTCTCACCAGGGAAGTCCCCGATTTCCTGCAAGCTTTGACAGACCCCGATGTTGACCTAGAAAGCATGGAAGACTCTGAGGAGGGGGACAGCCCGTCTTCCGAAGCAGAAAGCTTCATCTCCATCGAAGAAAGCTTGGAGCTGGAGAGCAACGCGTCCAAAGCAGATGATGAAGAAAAGGAGGAGGAGGAGGAGGAAGAGGAAGACATGGAACAGCAAGCTCCAGAGGCCCTTTACCAGATCCAGTTGGAGCAGCTCAGAGCAATGGGCTTCCCCAACCAGGAACTGAACCTTCAGGCTCTAATGGACACAGAAGGAGATATCAGTTTGGCAATTGAAAAGCTAACAAACTCTCGTGCATCCTAGCTACAGATTTACCTTTGCCTCTTGTAGGGTCATCTGACACACTAAAGTCAGCATGGTGGATATAAACTGCCTTTGGTGCTCCTTTCCTCCGGTTGAAACCCTGGGCAGCGACATGGCTCTCCTGGCACGGCCGGGACAGGCAGAGCTTTACTGGCAGATGGGCTGCTCCCTTCAGCCTCCCAAAGTGGATCCCGTCAGAGCCCACTGCCATCTCTTGGCCCCTCCAGGTTTTGAATGTTTGAAAAGCAGCATTTTTAGGTGGGAATCTGCTTGCTGCAAAGCCAAGGGACGGCCTCCAGCCACCACGGTTCTCTCCTTTCCAGGGCTGCCAGGAAGATGCAGCCCCTGGTTGTGTTCGGTAGCATCTCCAGCCACAGAGACAAACAATGCAAAAAATAATCAGGACGCAGCAACAAATCTCTTTCTCTGTCTCTCCCTCCCTCCCTCTCTCTGCCTCTCTCTCTCTCTGCCTCTCTCTCTTTCTGTCTCTGTCTCTCTATCTCTGTGTCTCTTTCTTCCTCCATCCTCTGTCTCTGTCTCTGTCTCTTTCCCTTCCTCCTTGTCTGTCTCTGTCTCTCTCTGTCTCCCTCCCTCCCTCTTTGTCTCTCTCTCTGTGTCTCTCTTTCCCTCCCTTCCTCTCTGTTTCTGCCTCCCTCCCTCCCTCTCTGTCTCTCTCTGTCTTTTTCTGTCTCTCTCCCTCTCCCCCTCTCTCTTTCTGGTAGCATCCTGATTACCATGGTTTATATTTTGCTTGTTTGCTATCGCTTATATTTTGCTTGAGGTTCTACCAGAATTTTGTAGGTGTTTAATGTCTGTGTTGATGAGCTGTGCATGGCTTAGAGATGGAGCTCTCACCTCACGATCAGGAGACTGTGAGTTTAATCCTAAGTAGCAGCAGATATTTCTTTCTCTGGACACAATGAGCAATTGTCTGCTGTGAACTCCACGTAGGCGTCAGAAGGGCATCTGGCCAGTAAACACTCTAGCTCTGTTCAGTCACCCCATCTTCACCCCAGTGCAAGGGATTATAGGGTGGTTAAAAGAAAAAGACAGAAAGTCTCTCTTTGTGTTGCTTAGGTGAGCATGTGTGGATGCATTTCTGGGAGCAGTGTGGTTTTGGTATTTTGTGAGGGCAAACAACATTTTGAGATGTGGGCTCAGCTCCAACCTTTTATCAGTTTCTTGCCCAAAGCATTTGTCTTTAAGCATCATCAGTTGCCCATTTGGGGGGAGGAGTAGAAAACTGTAGGTTCCAAAGAATGGATCCCCTTCTTAAGGTCTCAAGCCAGCCATTTTTCCTTTAATCTTTTCGATTGGCTTGCAAGGAAATGCTTGACTTCCACAGCAGTTAGGAGCCGTGGTGGCACAGTGGTTAGAATGCAGTATTGCAGACTGACTGCCCACTGCCAGGAGTTTGATATATACCCCTTCATAGTGCTTTATAGACCTCTCTCTAAGCAGTTTACAAAGTCAGCCTCTTGCCCCCAACAATCTGGATCCTCATTTTACCAACCTTGGAAGGACAGAAGGCTGAGTCCATCTTGAGCTGGTGAGGATCGAACTCCTGGCAGTGGGCAGAGTCAGCCTGCAATGCTGCACTCCAACCACCGAAAATAAAAGTGATGAACTCAGCTGGGGTGAAGCTGAAGTGTGGGAAAGGGGGGTCATGGGGATTTATATGGGAATGATTGTGATATGTCAAATAGTGGAATTGAAACAAACATTACAGGTGGAATTAAAAGGGAGGCTGCTGTGGTGTCAGGAGGTTGGAAAATAGCAAGGCTGAAGATTGCCTGTTAGTCTGAATAGTATGATGCAATTAGGAACATGCATCTGAATAGTAATGTATCAAAAGCCAAAATAGTTGCATTTGAGAAGGAAAATTCAGCAATCATAAGATATATTTAAAGAGTGAAAAACTGAAAGAAGTAGATGAATTTATGCACATGTTGGTAAAATGCTTAATAAAATAAATGGATGGTACAAATTTTGGCTGCACTGCTAACTGGCATCTTGTTCCTATGTAGAAGATACATATCTGGATGTTTTTAGCATTTTTATTGTTTTAAAATCTATTTAGTATTTGTGTGTGTGAATTGTAAACTACACAGAATCATTGACCGAGACAGGCAGATATAGCAATTGAACAAATAAACAGACCAACAAATAAATAAAACTTTAAGATGGGAAAGTAGTGCCAGAGAGCCAGTGGTAAATAAAAGCCAGCGGTAACAGAGCTTGTTCCTGCTCCCTTCATCACATGGAAGTGAGAGTCGAGTATGTTACGAGAACTATGAAAGTAGCAGCAAAGGAGAATATTTGTAGCTCAGGGTTGAATTGTGGGGTCCTTGGTCCTCTCTGAGCTTGGTGGCTTCCTTGTAGACACTTCATCATCATCAGTGCTAGAAGGGAGGAGGAGGAGGAGGAGGAAGAGGAGGAGGAGGGTGGGATCCTTAGTGCTCTCTGAGCTTGGTTGTTTTCTTGCAGGTGTTTCATGATATCATCAGTACTGGCGTCATCCTCACTCGCACTGATGATGTTACCTAGTTTGGGTCATGAAAGTTTGGGTCATGCAAGGAAATAAGGCACCTGGGACAATCTCACAGCAGCCACACCAGAAGGTTAGCTTCCTTAGGTAAAGAACCATCACATCCGTCCCATTGAGACTCTATGGTGCTATATTATGACGATTTCATTATGGTTTTATCTTAATTTGATATTTTATTTTATCTTATATATTGTATTATAACTAAATAAACAAATAGTTCAGAATCTGACTCCTGGGCTGGGTTGTGACAGAAGGCTCACAAGTTGGCAATTTCCACAACCTGGCAAGGTTGCCATCGTCTTGTTCTGTCTGAAGAGTTTGTCCCGCATGCCAGCCTACATGCAGTGGCCACTTTGCCTTCTGGACTTCATGGTCACAAGCCTTTCCTCCCATTTTCAGCTGGTCTCCTTCCTTGGTCTGCTGGTTTTAATCAACTAGGAGTGGGGAGAACTAGTTCTAGTCCACTCCTAGGTACAGGAGCCAGCTTCATGATCTCCACCCTAATCAGAGCTGGAAGGGACCTTGGAGGCCTTCTAGTCCAACCCCCTGCTCAAGCAGGAGACCCTAAATGTTGTCCAAGCAGTGCCAGGATTGCAACAAGCAGGCTGAGAAAAACCCTCCTCGTGATCTAAACCAGGAGTCTCCAGACTTGGCAACTTTAGGACTTGTGGACTTGTGGCCATGCTGGCTGGGGAATTCTGGGAATTGAAGTCCACAAGCCTTAATGTTGCCAAGAAACCCCTGGCTTAAATCTCTTTTGTGAGAACTGAACAGGGCCAGGACGGAAGCAAACAGATCCTGCAATGAAGCAGAACACAATGCGAACATGGGGGAAATACCCAAACGAGGGGGCACTTTCTTTCTTACCCTCCGGGATCCTCTTCTCTGTCACTTCCCCAAATGAGCCTCAGGAGCGTCTGGGGTGGTTGTCCTTCAAGGGCCTGGGGGCAGAGGGTGCTTTGAAAGGCCATCTGGGAGACCCCCAGGCACCGCTGTCATTTCAGGACTGTGATGTCACGGCCATGATGCCACAGTGGATTTGGGGGAGCAGGGTGAACATTCCTGGGGGAAAGAAGAGAGCTGGCGACTGGGTTGGGAGCGAGGCCAGGGGAAGGCATGCCTGCTGAAGGGGCTCGGGGCTCTCGGAAGGCAGGGCAAAGCATCTGGGAGCCTCCCCAGGACCCCCTGGCCTTGCCTGCCCTTTTGCTAGGAATGGACCGGTGGTGGCACCCCAGCCATGAGCAATGACCCCAGTGCCAGCCCTGTGGAGAGCACCAGTGAACCCAAACTCATAAGGGTGACTTTGAAAAGCTCGGGGGAAACACAGGACTGCCTGGTAGATGAGAAGAGAACCATTGCGGAGCTCAAGAATGAGGCCGGACGCCATTTCTTGGTCAGCAAGGAACAGATGCTTCTGATATTTGCGGGGAAAATATTGAAAGACCAGGACACTTTTCTTCAGCATGGCATCCAAAATGGGGACACAGTGCATGTGGTGGTGAAAAGGCCAGAACTCAGACCCAACCATGCCCTGCAAACAGACTCCGTAGCCCCAAGCTGTAGTGCTCCTGACCCAGCTGCTGGTGCCTCCGAGTCTTCTGGAGGGATTAACTTGCGACCATTGCTGAGAAGCCTCAGGAGAGACCTGCTGACCCTGCTAGACATTTTTAGTGAGTTGCCTCAGCACTTCCAGCATCATCCAGAACTCATGTTCCAGGTGCTGCAAAGCGCCACCGTTCAGAGTCTGCTCTCCAAGGAGTGCAACCCTCTAACAGCCGCCTTCGTCCTGGGAGTCTCCAGCCTGGTCAGTCTGAGAGTGATGCAATCAAGAGACGAGAAAGAGGAGGAGTTTAGTGGCAGGGTGGTCGCTGAGGTTCTGGAGAAACCTTTTGTTCAGAACATCCTCGCCAACACAAAGGAGATGGCCCAGTTCTTGTCAGAGAACCCAGATCTGAAAACATTTGCTCAAGAGACTCCACAGTTTGGCAGACTGTTGAGCCTCAGTGGCTTAACTAAGATGATGGTCACCTATAAGAAGCTTCCACGACTGGCGGGCACCATCACCCTAGACATCAGCCTTGATGCGGACATGCTGGATGATCTGCAGTCCTTCCGCCAGTTGTTTGTGGACATCCGCCAGGTCCTCTCCAGTCCAGAGGTCCAGGATGAACTCGAGGAAAGAATGCTGAGGCGCACTATCGAAACTAGCCCTTCCTTAATCCAACTTGCTAAAGAAAACGCCAGCATTGGCCAGCTGCTGAGCAATCCGAAGATCGTGGGAGAAATAATCAGGTACATCCGAAAGCCAGAAGTCAAGCAGGAAATGGACAGACATTGTGACCGGATCCTGAGGAACATTGAAAGTTTCCCAGGAGGCTATAACATCTTGCAACGCATGTATAAGGAGATTGAGGAGCCCATCTGGAGTGCAATGGAAGAACAGCATGAAAATCCTTTTGCCACACAGGGTCCAGCTTCAAACCAGGCCGTTCTTCCCCCCAGAATAGAGAACAGAACGCCTCTGCCGGACCCCTGGGTCCCTCGGCAGCTGCAGACCAGGCCTCAGGAGATGGGCAAGGTCAACCACCAGAGAGGTGCTGTGGAAGAGGGGAACGTTCTCCGTCTAGAGAAGGTGTCAAAGGGGACCCAAGTGGATTTTAGTTTAGAAAGCAGCCAGACTGAGGGCTTACCTGAAGCGCCAAATGCCAGCCCAGAGAGGCCCATCTCTTTCTTGCAAGATGAAGAACCCCCAGAGTCTCCAGTCTCACAGGCGCCAATAGCTCACTCTCAGGATCTGCAGGTGCTACCTGGCCAGCCTAATGCAAACCTAAAGGAAGGACTGAGTTCTCAGGAGCTGGTGGAGACAGAAGACAACCTTGAAACATCCACGGAGACTCCACCTGGCTCCCCTAGTCTTCCCTAGTTCCACCCTCTTTCTGAGATTTCTACTCAGCTCAGGTAAAGACAGAAGCCTTTCAGGCAACCAAGTCATTGCCTACCTCTTTTCAAGACTGGGGACAATAAAGAACGCTCTTTGTGGACCAGCGAAATGCAGTGGGCCTAGTATACTTGGATTTCAGTAAGGCATTGACAAAGTAGACCACAACTTACTTCTTGGTAAGCTAGAAAAATTTGGGATAGACAGCATCACCACCAGATGGATTTGTTTTGTTTTGTTTTTTGAATCATGTTTTATTGAATTTTCCCCCCACATTCACCCGCATCTTTTTTTTGAACAGAGAATTGGCCATATCTTATCTTATATAATTTTTCAAGTTCAAATACATTTTACTCAATTACAATTTTGCCAAAATCTTCCCTTTTTGCCCTATTTTTTCTTTAATTCATATCTCAATATTTCTATGCTTATTTGTATAAACAACATCTTCATTCGCTCTCAAATTTTAATTTTCCTACTTGTTCACATTTATTCTCTTTTATTTATTAACAATTCCTTCTTTAGGGGTTCCAGGGGTTGCCTGGACACCATAGTGGAAAATATTAAATTGAAAATGTATACAGCAATAGGGAAACATGAAAGAAGTAGAGAGATGGGAGAGAAGAGGAAGGAGAGAGAGGGATAGAAGAGAGGGGAGGAAGGAAGAGAGGGGAAATTAGAGTAGGAGAGAGGGTTAGTTAGGGAGGAAGAAAGGAAGAGGAGGAGAAAGGAAGGGGAAATAGTAAGGAGTAGGAGAGGAGGGAGAAAGTAAGAAGGAAGGAGGAGAGGGAGATGGAAGAGACGGAGAAGAAAGATTGCTGTATAACAAAAGAGAGGAAATGGAAGAAAGGCAACCCCGAACATACATATAAATATTAAGACCACCAGATGGATTTGTAACTGGCTGACAAAACATACTCTATGAGTAGTCCTTAACGGTACTATGCCTACATGGAGGGAAGTAAGCAGTGGGGCACCCCAAGGCTCTGTCTTAGGCCTAGTACTCTTTAATATCTTCATAAATGACTTAGATGAGGGAACAGAAGGGGAATGCATCAAATTTTCAGATGATACTAAGCTGGCAGGAATAACCAACAGCCCAGAAGACAAGTTCAGGATCCAAAAAGATCTTGACAGACTTGAGCAATGGTTCCTATCCAATGAAATGAAATTCAATGTGGAGAAAAGCAAGATTTTACATTTAGGCAGAAGAAAATCAAGGTACAAATAGAGATTAGGCAAAACCTGTCTCAAAAACACTGTTGTGGCCTGCCAGCGGCCTGTGCAGCTGGCACTTGAGTCAGACAATGAGGAGGCTGGAGAAGATGTGGTGCCAGAGGTGGGGACTCAGCCAGGGCCTTCAGAACCTCCAGAAGCTCCTTTAAGTGAAGAGGACAAAGAAGAGGCGTCTCTTTTTGATGCACGGGCTTGCAGAGCTTCCAAAAGGCAGAAGTGGTTCCTCAGGAGGAGGTCTCCTCGAGAGTAAGGCTTGGGGCCAATTGGCCACTCCCCTAGCCTATTTAAGGAATGACAACAACTGAGGCAATTTGCAGGAAACAACTTCATTCATATTCCTTCACGTATTGACTCCAGAAATGTCTGATTGGCTCTTGCTTCTCTCGTCATTTTTCCTGCAAATTGCTTCTGGGCATTCTGCCAACCACAGTAAGATTACGGTTATCTGAAAGACTGTGCCTCAGAATTGAGTTATTATTCCTTGGACTCTTGTCGGCTGTTAATGAAGTTAAATTAACAGCCCTTGTTCAGAAAAGACTGATTTAAACTGTACTTGTGTTCTAACAACTACTAAGAAAGCTCATTAGTAGTCCTTAATTAGTAAACTAAGGTTTGCACAGACTTCGTGTGTGCTGCGTTCTTCGTGGTCTGTAGCTGAGGCAGAACAAACAGTAACTGTGAGAGGGACCTTGGAGTCCTAGTGGATGATCACTTAAACATGAGCTAGTAGTTTGCAATCACAGCAAAAAAACAATAACTAATACACAGACACATAGAATCAAAATCACCTGAAATATTAGTACCGCTTTATAAATCCTTAGTAAGACCACACCTGGAATAGTGCACCCAGTTTTGGTCACCATATTATAGAAAAGATGTTGAGACTCTGGAAAAAGTGCAGAGAAGAGCAACAAAGATGATTAGGAGGCTGGAGGCTAAAATAGATGAAGAATGGTTTCAGGAATTGGGTTTATCTAATCTAGTGAAAAGAAGGACTAAGGTTGACGTGACAGCAGTTTCCCAATCTTTGAGGGGCTGTCACAGGAGAGGGGGTCAACACCTGAAGGCAAGACAAGAAACAACAGATGGAAACTCTTCAAGAAGAGATCCAACCTAGAATTGAGGAGGAATTCCCTGACAGTGAAAACAACCAACGGAACAGCTTCCCTTCAGAAGTGGTGGGTGGTCCAACACTGGAGGCTTTTAAGAAGAGGCTAGACAAGGATTTGTCTGAAATGGTCCAGGGTTTCCCGCTTGAGCAGGGGGGTGGACTAGAAGACCCCCAAGTTCCTTCCAACTCTGTTATTCTGATTTCCCCCACATATTTTACAAACAGAGTGTTGCAATATTTTTAGGATCAGACTCAATAATAATATTTAGAGTTAGAGATTCAAATATATTTCTCTTTAATTATAGTAGGCATTCTATATTCACTGAATATTCACAGATAGAAGCAAGGAAAATGGCGAAGGTGGCTCCTTATATATACAAAGGGTGGAGCCAAGAGTAGGAGTGGTGAATTATGAATACATTAAGAAACAAAGAATAAGTTAACCCCTGATATCCCATATATACATTATTTACACATTAGGGAATAAGGCATTTACATCTGACAAATCCCCCTCTAAATGCCGGTTCGCTATACAACACCAATTACATTCAGATTCAGGACAATATAATACATACAATCTGGAAGTTAAGTATTTGTGCTGTTTAGAAGGTAAAGGCTTCGTCAATATGTCAGCCAATTGTTCAGAGGTATCGCAATGTACTGCTTTGATAAATCCATCTTGGGACAATTGTCTCACATGCTTAAATTTTATATCTATATGCCTGGATCTTTGTCCAATGGCATCGGATCTAGATATTTCAATGGCTGCTTTATTGTCTTCATGCATAACAAAAGGCAAAGCAGGTTTTTTCCAAACATCTGAAATTAAATCATTAAACCATACAAGGTTATTTGCAGCTTTGGATAAACAAACATACTCCGCTTCTGTGGTTGAAGTGGCTACCAATTCTTGTTTACCAGTGTACCAGTAAACTGGACAGTCATTTAACAGAAAAATATAACCAGAGGTACTTTTTCTGCATGATGTATCTCCAGCCCAATCCGCATCTGCGTAACATGTAAGTCTTGGTTCTTTGTTATCACTAGGCTCTAATACTAGACAAAAGTCCAATGTACTTTTCAGATATCTTAAAATTCTTTTGACAGCTTCCCAGTGATACATTGTTGGTTTACTAACGTGCCTTGATAATAAATTGAGTGGTAATGCAATATCTGGTCTGGTCCAATTAGATATATAAAGAAGTGAACCTATTACTGATCTATAGAATGTATTATCCTTGAATTCAGGGGAAGATTCATCAGTATTTCTAAGGAAATCAGTTTGCATAGGAGTGTCACAGGGTTTGGCATTGTTTAAATTACATTTGTTTAGAAGTTCAATAATCTTATCTTTCTGAGTAAGTTTGAAACCCTTTCTAGTTTTGTTAATTTGTACACCAAGGTATTTGTTTATTTTACCTAGAGATTTCAACGAGAAATGTTCATTTAACTTGTTTACAAAGATTTCTCTTCTCTCTCTGTGTTTTCCTATATATAAAATATCATCTACGTAGATCAATACAAACTCAACGTGATCATCACTCTTTTTGACAAAGAAACAGTTATCAGCAGTGGTAGCGTTGAAATCCATGGTTTTAAGTACTTTTACCAAGCAATCGTACCATCTTTTGCCAGATTGCTTTAATCCGTATAAGCTCTTGTTCAATAGCCAAATTTCATTTTTATTAGTGTATTGACTGTGAGGTGCTCTTACGTATATCTCCTTATCTAGTTTTGCGTGTAGGTACGCAGTCTGTATGTCATATTGGAATACATCAAGATTGAGTGTGGATGCTACTACTAGAGCTGTTTTAACACTCTCTGTTCTTACTGTGGGGGAGTATGTGTCAGTATAGTCCTCCGGATATTTTTGTGCATAACCTTGTGCAACCAATCTAGCTTTGTATAAGGTATTGCCTCCTTCTAGATTCTTAATTTTATAAATCCACCTGGTACCAATAATTGTTTTATCTTTGGGTGCAATCACAGGTGTGAATACATTTAATCCTTGTAAGCTCTCCATCTCTTTTTTCATAGCTAGTTCCCATTTTTCTTTTTCTTCACGAGGTAGTTTTAATACTTCCTCATATGTATTAGGTGTTATTTGTTCACCATCCATATGCATTATGTAATCTTTGTATTTATTTGGTATTTGATTTCTGTTGTTCCTAATAGTTCTTTCTGGTTTGCTATGGTAGTCATGCAAATATCTTGCTTCCTTTTTTGTTAATGTGTCTGTCTTTATTTTGTGTTTACTATTTGTCCATGTTTTGGTTTTGTTTTTGCTTCTGTTAATATTTTGATTTTCTATCGTCCCTTCCTCACGAGATTTGGTATCCTTGCATTTATTCGGAAATATTTCATTAAGATGTAATTTAGACCAGTTGGCCTGTTCATGGAACACAGCTGTTCTGGAAACTATAAATTTATTATTATTATCAATGAATCTGTACCCTTTGGTGCCAGTTTCATATCCCATAAATCTTAATCTTCTGGATACGTTTTCTCCCTTTCTCCTCAATTGTTTGGGTATGTGTACGTCTGCAGTGACCCCAAATATGTGCATGTGTGCTAATTTTGGTTTCCTATTATACATCACCTCATATGGTGTCTTATTCACAATACTGGACCAGGTTCTATTTTGAGTGTAATTTGAATAATGTAGGGCTTCTGACCAAAATTGTTTGCCTAAACCAGCATCCTCTAATGTGCATCTAATCATGGTTTGTAATGTGGAATTCTTTCTCTCTGCAATCCCGTTTTGGAACGCAGAAAATGGACTAGATGTGTAATGTAACATTCCTCTATCCTTTAACCATTGGGAGAATTCCTTAGACATGAATTCACATCCCCTATCTGTCATAATTTGTTTTATTCTGATATTATGTTGTGTTTCTATGCGTTTATAAAATTCCTTAAATTTTTGAAAGGTTTCATCCTTGTGTTTTAATGTGTAAACAAAACCATAGCGACTATAATCGTCTACTATTGTTAGGAAGTAACGTTTTCTATAAGTGATTGATGGAGTTAATGGACCAACTAAGTCCATGTGTACTAAGTCAAAAATTTTGTTAGTTGATCTGGTGGATTTTTTTGGCCTGGGACTAGTTTTTAATTTAGTAGATTTACATACTGAGCATTCCAAATAATTTTCACAATTTTTTATTTTGACACCTTCTGTGTGTTCAATCATTTTTTGTACTACAGGAAAACTTGCATGTCCTAACTTCCTATGTAAGATATGAGCACACTCGTCATGTATTGGTTTACCTATTTTTGGTTTCTTCTCATTGTGTGTATCTGTGTGACCATGAGATATTTTACATTCATCATTGTCACTGTTACTAATATTTTCATCATCTGCCTCAATGCAATCTTCCATATTTGAATCAATGTTATGTAACCATCTTTCTTTTGTTATCAGATAGGGTAGGCCTCCTTTAATCATCACAGTGCCTACATTAGTTTTATTCTTCTCTAAAGTTGCTTTTCCCTTTGAGAAAACTATATTGATGTCAGAATCTCTGCTTAATTTTATGACACTTAGTATGTTATGAGGTATTTCTGGTATTAACAATACCCCCTCTATTTTTCCTAGACCAGGCAAGGTCACATTCCCTCTGCCTAGTACTTGAACTTTTTCTTGGTTAGCTACTTTTATTACAAACTTATCTTCTGTAAATGAAGACAATATATTTTTGTTATTAGTGGTGTGATTAGTTGCTCCAGAATCAATAAGCCAATTATTGTTCTCATTTGGTTGCGTTTTGGTGCTATCTTGTTTATTTAGTCCATTCAGTGAACCAGATTTTCTCTCTTTTGAATTTTCTCTGCCCCCTCTATTTTCTCTGTAATTTGGTGGGCTTCTATATTTATGTCTGTCTGTGGAAGACTGTCTATAATTGTATTTATTCCTATATTCTGACCTATGTCTTTCTTTTGAGATTTTGGGGCAATCTCTTCTATTGTGTTCTCTGGACCCACAATTGTGGCATTTAAGGGTTTCATTATATTTTTCTTGGAAAGCTACCTTCCTAAAAGGTTTGTGTTCTGTGTGATTGCTATAACGATTTTTTCTTGAATTGTCTTCTGCTATCAATTTGTTAGATAGACTTTCTATTGACAAATATCCTAGATTGATGGTGTCTAAGTGTGACATAAAACTATCCCATGATGAATCAAGTGAGTTGATAATAACACTTTTCATTGTTTGATCTGAAATCACTTCCCCCCTCAAATGCAGCTCAGCTCTTATTTTGTTTAAAGATATTAAATGCTCACTTATGGAAACCCCTGGTTTTACTCTGGAAGAAAAGAAGTCCTTAGACATTCTTGTGGTGGTAGCTACACTATCGCTGTGAAACAAATTAAACATGCATTGAATTATTTCTGAAACAGTTAGGTTTGGTTTGATGCTATGATACATTGCAGGAGACACGCTAGATATTATTAAGAAAAATGCCTTATGGTGTAAACAATCTATTTTTAAAGTCCAAGGTCTTCTTGGGGGACTAGTGATAAAGAATAGTAAATTTTCTTTCATAAAGACAACCTGGAGCTGTTGATACCATTCTTGTAAATTAATGCCATCAACTCTAAGTTTTGGGAAGTCACTGGGTAAGTTACCCACATTATTTTGTCCATTACTTACAACCTGAGGCAGTCCGTGGTCTCGCAAGTGTAGAAAATTGCAAAACGGCATGGGAATGCTCGCAACGAGTCTGCGCGGTTCTCTGGCCAGTTCAAGTCTTTCCGGACCGTCTACGTAGTTTCGCACATGCGCGTTGTTCATTTCTTCTTTGACGTCGTCGTGGAAGGTTCTCTCCATTGCAGCTCGCTCGCTCCGTTCCTCTTCAGACGAGTCGGTCTCTGGCTCGGTCTTAGGAGTTCTGATGGCGGCGGCTGTTCTTTTCTTTCTTTTGGGTGCGTTGGCACTTGCTTCGGTCTGCGGTGTAGGGCGGAATCGACATGGCTCTCTGGGCTCGGGCGTCGTCATTCTCGAAGTCAGGATGGGAGCGTGCAGGTCTTGAAGCATCGGCTTGTTCGCTTGCTTCTTCGTTGGCGCTTTGGAAATTTTTAATTTTGGCCCGAATGCGGCAAAAAGCGTCTTCATTGCTGACTTTACTTGGGATTTCGTTAAGTCGTTTTCATTTTCTGATTCTGGCTCTTCCGAAGAGTTTGAATCCTCCTTTTCACTTTCGTTGTCTGATAACGTTTTTGGCGCCAGAAATTTTGAACTGAGCATTTTGATTGGCTCTGCTTCGCTCACTTTGGAGGCTTGTTGAAACCAAGATGGCTGCCATTCAAAATTTCGCGCGGGATCACATCTTTTCTTTTTCATAACGACTTTCTCTGTAGTCACATCACTCACAGTTTTTTGGTCTTTGGGTTTCTCTTTAGCGATGTTTTTCTCTCTCGCTGCTCCGCTGTTCTTCAGCATTTCTTGGAGGTTCGCGATGAGGCTTTCATCATTCTTCTGGCTTTTTAAAATCTTTAGTATCTCTGACCTGAGTTCGTTATTTTCTATTTCGATTTCTTCCTGGCCATCATTTTCATTTATTAGTTCTTCTTCTTCAGTGGTGTATTCTTCGGATTCTCTCGAAATCGCGTTTGTGGATTCGTTGATTATTTCTTGTTCAGTTTCTATTTCTTTGCTGTAGGCCCTGGTGTTGGGCCTATCTTTCTTAGACATTTTTAGTTATTTATTGAGTCAATTAACCATCCTCTGCTACCAGTTTGTTGCAATATTTTTAGGATCAGACTCAATAATAATATTTAGAGTTAGAGATTCAAATATATTTCTCTTTAATTATAGTAGGCATTCTATATTCACTGAATATTCACAGATAGAAGCAAGGAAAATGGCGAAGGTGGCTCCTTATATATACAAAGGGTGGAGCCAAGAGTAGGAGTGGTGAATTATGAATACATTAAGAAACAAAGAATAAGTTAACCCCTGATATCCCATATATACATTATTTACACATTAGGGAATAAGGCATTTACATCTGACACAGAGGAACCGCAAATAACAGGCCCTAAATGACTGGAACAGATAGAAGGTTATGGGAAAGTATCTGGTTTGAAAATAAACAAAGATGAAACAAAAATTTTGGTGAAGAATACAACAGAAAAACGAAATAGAGAGATAAAAGAAAATCTAGACATACAAGCGGTGAAAAAAGTGAAACACTTGAGAGTATACTTAACTTCAAAATGTGCAACAATAAAAGAAGAAAACTACTACAAGTTAAAGCAACAAATTGAAAAAGACTTGGAAAAATGGAAGAATCTTCAACTATCACTTATGGGTCGGATTGCATTGATAAAGATGAATATATTACCAAGACTATTATTCTTATTCCAAAACTGTGCCAATAAAAATTGAAAAGACTTACTTTCAATATCTTAATAAGGTCATGAGGAAATTTATATGGCAAAGGAAAAAAGTAAGAATAAGTTTAAGAATGTTGCAAGACAGGAGATTACGAGGGGGATTTGGTTTACCAAATAGGGAATTATATTACCAAGCAGAAACATTGACATGATTGAAAGAATGGATTGAATTAAGAAACACAAGGTTGTCAACACTGGAAGGGTATGATTTACAACTGGGATGGCATGCCTTTTGATGGCATGGTAGAAGTAAGATACACACATATTTTCATAGACATTTTTTTTTTTTAATTTGATTATATAAGAAATGCATTGTTATTGGTCTGGGAGAAGGTTAGAGATAAATTTTATGTGAAAATACCAACATGGTTATCAATAACAGAAGCTTTGATACACCCAAATGTCTTTAATTCTGGAAATATTGTCAGATATAATGAGTTATTAACAGATAAGTGGGAACTGAAAGAGAAACGAGAATTGGAACAACAGGGAATTGAGATAGATTGGTACATGTATATGCAAATAAGAGCAAGATATGAAAAAGATGCTAAACTATATGGTTTTTATATGGAGAAGACTGAACTGGATAAGATACTCATGGGAACAGAGGAAAACTTAACAAAAAAATTTAATAATTTTTTGTTGTATATTGAATTGGAGGAGGAGCAAGTAAAAGAAACGATAATTGCCTGGGGTAGAAATTTTGGTTATTCAATTGAATTTGAAAAATGGCAACAACTATGGAAAAGGAACTATAAATTAACAATGTCCACAACATATAAGAAAAATCAATATAAGATGTTTTATAGATGGCATATGCCACAGGAGAAATTAGCAAAAATGTTTAAAGATAAATCAGCTAAATGCTGGAAATGTCATCAAACACCAGGATCTTACTACCATATGTGATGGACTTGTCCCAAAGCAAAAAATTACTGGTACAAGATTAAAATCTGGATGGAAGAAATGATACAGCAATGTATTGAATTTAAACCAGAATTGTTCCTACTGGGTATCTTTCCAGAAAAAAATAGTAAGGGAAATGTATATTTGATTATACATGTAATAACAGCTACAAGAATTGTGTATGCTCAAAATTGGAAATCAGAGAAAATATCTTTGGAAGAAGAAGTAATAAAAAAATTTTTAGACTGTGCAGAAATGAATAGATCAACTTTGATGATTAAAGATAAACAGGAATCAGAATATTTTAAAACATGGAATTATTTTTATAGTTGGTTGGAAAAGAGATATAAATGATTGATACTATAATTATGTACAAATGATGGTTATAATATTGATTTAGAAATGAAATGTTAGAATGGTTTGGATGAATATGAAGATAGAATAAACTTACCGAAGATGGAAAAGAAGCCTAGAAGATAACACTGGGGCGTCACAAGGAAGGGAGGATTGATGTATTAAATGTTTGCCTGTCTTAAAAAATAAAATATAAATTATTTTAAAAAAATATTTTACAAACAGATAATTGTAGCAGAAGGGCTGGCAGAACCTGGGGCAGAATCGTAAGAGGCATTAGCCCAGAATCCCTATGTAGCCACAAGCGAACTAGGCCCAACCTCCCTTGAGTTTCGTTGACCCCTTTCTAACTCCAAACAGGTCTCTGACCTGAGTTGAGAAGATTCCTGTGCATAGGCGTTTTAGCAATAAGCCAGTTTAATTGGACCTTCACATGTGGACCTGGTCTTTTATACAAGTCAATAATATAGGATCATAAATAGTTCTTTTGCAAAAGATGCTGCTTAATGCAATCAACCCAGGAAGATTGTCACATGAGCTCTTTTATGTCCTGATTTCTTTCACATCCTTCTTTCTCCCTTGCCCAGCTCTTTGGTGTCTTCCTATTTCCAATTCTCCTCCCACTGCCCCACCCTACCCATAAGCCCCCAGTTCTTCGACTCGGGGCTTCCTTACCTAATCCTGACCCTGCCT
The DNA here is from genome assembly GCF_059756535.1 of Pantherophis guttatus. Taxonomy (NCBI): domain Eukaryota; kingdom Metazoa; phylum Chordata; class Lepidosauria; order Squamata; family Colubridae; genus Pantherophis; species Pantherophis guttatus. Next base: position 681,830 of record NC_142067.1, on the reverse strand, counting down.
GGCCTGTGAGGAAGAGTCCACATAATTTACATTCTGCAGAATTGCCTTTGATCCCTTTTGCCTCGGAGTTCCAGAGTTCAGGAGGCCAACTTGACTAATTGTCCCTTCTGGACCACCGAAGGCCTCTCTTCAAGCTCACCTTCTGTTCTGGCATTCAAGGAGAGAGAGGGAGAGAGGCTACAACACAGCAGCCAGACCACGCTGACTCTCCTCCCTGCTCCTCCCTCTTAGGTAGTCTTTGGTGAAAAGAGTTTGCCCAAAGCCTTGAGTATTTCTTTTGTTTTGATGCTGTAGATGATGGGGTTGAGTAGCGGAGGAACCAGGAGGTAGATGTGGGCCAGGAGGGAGCGCACCAGAGGGGATGCATGGCGGCCAAATCTATACACCATGGAGAGACCAATCATTGGGGTGTAGTAAACCACCACTGCAGAGATGTGGGAGACGCAGGTGTTGAGGGCCTTCAGGCGACCTTCTCTCGAGCTGATGCGCAGGACCGTCTTAAGGATCAGGGCATAGGACAAGACGATAAAGAGGGAATCCAGGCCAAAACTGCACAGCAAGACAAAAAGACCATAAAGGCTGTTGAGGGTTGTGTCCACACACGGGAGCCGAATCAGGTTGGGGTGCAGGCAGTAGGGGTGAGCCAGCACGTTGGCCCCACAGAAGGGCAGCTTCCTCATGAGAAGAGGCAGTGGGACAAGCAAGACGATGCTTTTCACTGCAATGCCCGAGCCTATCAGGGCGATACGGTTGGCAGTCAGGAGGGTGGCATACTGCAGCGGGTTGTAGATGGCGATGAAGCGGTCAAGGGCCATGGCCCAGAGCACCCCCGAGTCCATGATGGAGAAGCAGTGGATGAAGAACATCTGGCTGAGGCAAGCGTCAAGGCCAATCTCCCGGACACCGAAGAGGAAGACGCCCAGCACGGTGGGGAGGGTGGAGAGGGACACCCCCAGCTCGCTCACCGCCAGCATGGAGAGGAAGAGGTACATGGGTTTGTGTAAGTTGTGGTTCTTCACAATCGCAAGGAGAACAGCACTGTTTCCCAAGATGGCAATGGCATAGAGGAAGCAGAAAGGGAGGGAGATCCAGGGGCTTGTGGCCTCCAGTCCTCGGATGCCGACCAGGAAGAAGGTGGGAGACATGGCACTCTGGTTTCTGAGGGGGGCCATGAGTGTCTTTCTCCCCCCTCCAGCACCTGCGGGTACATGAAAATTAACAATGAGCATGGAGAGACCAGGTTTCTGGTGCTCTGGTCCTACCCAGGAGCTGAGCCAAGGGGAGAGAGCAGGCTACGGTTCTCTGTGGCTACCGGTGTTTCTTCACGGGGACTTTGGAGCGTAAAGTCTGTGGAAACAAAGGAAGCCAGGATTTCCCATGACAAAGATGGCACAGTGGTGGCAGAAAGAGGTAGCACCCTAATTGTTTCTTGCCTGCCATCCCTGCATGCCAGTCAGGAGGAATGGGCAAGAGGGGGCATTGTGGCTGCTTGGTGGGACCAGAAATCTGGTTGTCCTCATCCAGCATCTCCTTGCCCAAACATGGAGCTGGAGAGAAGGACTACGGGCAGGTAGATCTCTTTTGGTGCCCTGGTGCCATCCTCCCTTTCGGGAAACCGTTTCTTCCCAATGGTTTTGGGCAGCCGCTCTCTGAATTCCTGAGGAGCCCAATGTGCTCGGAGGACAGGAGAGCCGTTCGGCTGACAGAGGCTCTTCTGCTGGTGGGTCATCTCAGCCCCACGCTTGCTCACCCGCCCTTCCCAAAGAGGCAGCCTTGCCCTCCAGGCAGGCTGGGCTTCACTGGGGATTCCTCAGTACAGCCTCCTCCCCAAGTCAGCCGGAGCCCAGAATCTCAAGTCTGCAAGGAGCCAGCAGTGGGCTCTGCGAGATGAAGAGGAAGGCCAGGTAAAAGTATAAGAAGACCCACCTGTATGGGAAGCCTTGGTCAGCAGGAAGAAATCCAGCATGGGCGGATGGCGTCCCTGATGTTTATGAAGCTTTCTTGGGATTCCCAGAAGAGGGAGGGAGGGGGAAGGAGGAGAGGGAGGAGGAGGAAGGACATCTGCAGCCTTTGAGATATCTGAGTGCATCTTTCTGTCTTTAGAAATCCCTCCTATTATTTTCTGAAGGCAATTCCTCTTGAATAAATAAATATGTATTCTCCACTTACAACAGTTCATTGAGTGACTGGTCTAAGTTACAAAGGCACTGAAAAAGTAACTTATATGACCGTTTTTCACACTTATGAAGCATTCCCGTAGTCACATGATCAAAGCTCAGCCACTTGGCAACTGACTCGTATTTATGACGGTCGCAGTGTCCCGGAGTCACATGATCCCCTTTTGCAACCTTCTAATGAGCAAAGTCAATGGGGAAGCCAGACTCGCTTAACAACCGTGTGACTAATTTAACAGCTGCAGTGATTCACTGAACAAGCGTGGCAAGAAAAGTCGTAAAATGGGGCAAAACTCACTTAACAAATTTCTCACTTAGCAACAGAAATTTTGGATTCAATTGTGGTAAGTCGAGGACTACCTGTATTGCAGTGAGCCTTGATTATTGCTTTTGGGGTCTTACCTTTAATTCCATACAGCTGTTCCCAGACCAGTTGTAATTCCTGAGTAGCCTTTAAAGGCAGCCCCTTAAAGAGTGCATGGCAGGAGTTTATATACACACACACACACACACACACACACACACACACACACCCCACAGTAACATATATCTACACAACTCACAAGGGGCTCCAGTCAGTCTCGTCCAAGGCCTGGGAGAACAGCCCACACCTTTAGTGGTGGGCCACCTTCTCCATCGATAGCTTCTTGTGAAAGCTTCTGCTTTCAATAAAATTGGAATTGTTGCATCAGGACCTTGGTGAGTCCTGGCTTTTGCCACCATGGAATAATAACTTGGCTTCTTGTCCCCAGAATCTTCTCTAATTTTTAATGTCACCTTGGGTGTTCAAAGGCTTTGAAAAATGTGGGTTAGACAGCATTACCACCATTTGGATTCGTAACTGGCTGACCAACTGCACTCAACGCGGAGTCCTCAATGGAACTGCATCTACATGGAGGGAAGTATGCAGTGGAGTACCCCAGGGCTCTGTTTTAGGCCCAGTACTCTTCAACATCTTCATCAATGACCCCATTTCTGCTCCTCCTGATCCTCAAAGATCCCTACAAAGGTCACTTGTGAGCACAGATCCACTAAGCAACATAAACTGTACGGATAAAATGAGTTACAAGGAATCTGTGGCTTTTTAAAGAGTAACTAAAATAAATTTTAGCACGGTTTGAAATGTTTTAATGTTGGTTTGCTTTAACCTTTTAATTATGTTTCACTTGTTTCAATAATTTGTAAGCCACTCAGAGTCTCCTTAAAGGAGAGATATACAGTCTAGGAAATTAATAAACGAATAAAATAAATAAATCTCTGTAAACTCCCAAAAACTGAATGGCCCTCTCTCACCAGAGGAGGAGGAATAGGACACCACCTGTCTCCTGTTTACAATATGGTCCTTTTAGCAGTTCCAAGAAGGTTCCACACCCATTTGCACTCTGATTCGGGGGACTTGGGGGGCACAGATAACCCTCCAAGTGGCCTCAATGACTCTCAGAGAGAGCGCTAATGAATGCAAGGAATCTAAATCCTTCCATCCCCCACCATTCAGTCAGAACTGAAGAACCTTCTTGGATGAGAAGCGAAACGTCTTCAAGGAGAAACAAAGAAAATCCAGTTGCCTCTTGAAAAAGCACCTCTAGGTAACATCATCAGGGCTAGTCCCATAGAATTATCTAGTTGGGGAAATGAGGCGTCTGCAAGAAAACCAGCAAGCTCAGAGAGCCCCCAGGACCCCTCAGTCCTGACATTGCAGGGCAAAGAGTTCAGTGATGCATCCAAAAGCAGTTAAAATTTAGTAGGAAGAAACCAAGTGATGTTTTTGGTTTTGGTTTTGGTAATTTTGGTAATGTTTGGTAATGTTTCCCTAGTTTGGCTCACGGAAGGTCTGCCAGAAAGCCACCAAGCTCACGGAGCACCAAGGACCCCTCATCTCAATCCTAAAGCTACAAATATTCTCCTTTATTGGTAACATCAGGGTTTTTTGCAAGTCAGAAATTTGGAGAGAGTCTTCCGGATCTCCTTGGTTTTGATGCTGTAGATGATGGGGTTGAGGGCTGGAGGAACCAGGAGGTAGATGTGGGCCAGGAGGGAGTGCACCAGAGGGGAGGCGTGCTTGCTGAATCGGTGTACCATGGAGAGACCAATCATTGGCGTGTAGTAAACCACCACTGCACAGATGTGGGACACACAGGTGTTGAGGGCCTTCAGGCGACCATCTCTTGAGCTGATGCTCAGGACGGTCCTAAAAATCAGGACATAAGACAAGACAATGCACAGGGAATCGATCCCAAACGTGATGACGACAACAAAGAGGCCAGCTCTGTTATTGAGTGTAGTATCTGCACACGGGATCCGGATTAAATTGGGGTGCAGGCAATAGGGGTGAGCAAGCAGGTGGGATTTGGATTTGCAAAACGGAAGCCTTCTTAAAAGAAACACCAATGGGATCATCAAAATAGCACTCCTCAAAGTAATCCCCGAGCCTATCCTGGCAATCCGGTCGGCAGTCAGGAGGGTGGCATACTGCAGCGGGTTGTAGATGGCAATGAAGCGGTCAAGGGCCATGGCCCAGAGCACCCCCGAGTCCATGATGGAGAAGCAGTGGATGAAGAACATCTGGCTGAGGCAAGCGTCAAGGCCAATCTCCCGGACACCGAAGAGGAAGACGCCCAGCACGGTGGGGAGGGTGGAGAGGGACACCCCCAGCTCACTCACCGCCAGCATGGAGAGGAAGAGGTACATGGGTTTGTGTAAGTTGTGGTTCTTCACAATCGCAAGGAGAACAGCACTGTTTCCCAAGATGGCAATGGCATAGAGGAAGCAGAAAGGGAGGGAGATCCAGGGGCTTGTGGCCTCCAGTCCTCGGATGCCGACCAGGAAGAAGGTAGGAGAGGTGGAACTCTGGTTTCTGAGGGGGGCCATGAGTGTCTTTCTTTCCCCTCCAGCACCTGCGGGTACATGAAAATTAACAATTAACATGGAGAGACCAGAAGCGTTGTGGCGATACTGGCTGGGAAATAGCGAAGCTCCGATGAGCTACGTGAAAACCCAGCCAGACAAACCGCTGTCAGGGAATCTTCGGACCGGAACCGTCTTGGAGGGACGGGGGAGAGAGAGAGGCATCTTGAGAGACCAAAGAGGAGCAGGCAAGTTCCTCGGAAGGTTGGAGACAGCTCTTTGACCTGGGGGGTGGGGTGGGGGGTGGGGGTGCGGAGGCGGCCATTATGACCGTTATAAACTGGGGCAACCAGATTAAGATATGAGCAGGAGTGGAGATTGAACAGAGTATTGTTACCAGGTTAGTAATTGGCCAACTCACAGGTAAGAAGAAAAAACTTTTAAAAGCTTGAAAGAAGTCCCAACGGCTAATTAGCAGGTAATTGGCACTCAGAAATTTAAGTGGAGGAAGAAAAAACAAATGAGGAACTTTAAAACTAAAGCCCTGAAAGGAACCTTCCACCTGGACTTAAAACTGGATTCGGAAGAAATTAAAACGACAAGAAAAAAGGAGACAGAGAAGTATTCTTTAAACAACAAAAAGGATTTAATTTGGAGAAGAGGAAATAATCATTTTTGTGGATTTACAAATGGATACTTTGTGGCTGGAGGATTTGTCAATTGGAGAGAGACATCTGCTGGTGAAAAGAAAGTATTGTACTAAACTTATTTAAATCACCGTGAGAAAGTACTGTAGGAGTGTTTTGTTTAAACAACTGGAATGAGATTGCAAGAGGAGTAGAAAGAACAAAGACTGAAATTGGAATGGCTCAAATGAACATCTGAATTGGGCACTATCTGGAAAGAAAAAAAGAAAGAAAAAAGAGACACTACATGGACTTTGAATTTGAATTATGTGCAATTATGTGCAAAGAAAAATAATAAATTTAAAAATCCTTGCCTTTTAAATAGATAACATGGAGAATTGGGAGGATGAGTATGAGATATTAAAGGGAGATGTTTCAAAAGATAAGAGAAGTGTTTAAGGGAAATAAAGAAGCAGAGGATTGGTTAGAATGCAAAAACAGGAAAGAGGAAATATGAATAAGAAGCAAGAGAAATAAGGAGACAATATTGAAACAGAAATAAATGAAAATGAAGATACAGATGATTACACTGGGATTAACAGTGACAGAATAAAAATGGATAAGGGGGAATACATCTCAAAAAGGAAGAGAAGAGAAAGAAATGGGGAAATATTGAGAGGGAAAATTAAAAGAGTTAAAATTAAAGAAAAGAGGCAGAAAGGGAAATATAAGAAAAAGAAGAAGAAGGCAAGGGAATGGGAGAAAGGGAGGAAAGTGTCAAGAAATGGAATTGTGGAGAGATTAAAAGATGCAATTTAGAAGGAAGATATAGATTATTGTAAAAGGGATATAAGTAAGGATAAAATGAAATGTGAGTAAGTAAAAAAGAAAAAATACGCTATTTAATGAAAAATAGATCAGTAGATGCAATGTGAAAGACAGAATGGATTATATGTTTTGTTGTCGGAGAATGTACAAATTCGAGAGAAATAATAGTAACAAAAGAATTAATTGAAATTAAGGTGGAAAATTGAAAGATAACATTGAATAAAATTGAAATGTTAGTAAATGATGTAAGTAAGAATAAAGCAATATACGCAAGAAGTAAAATAGAAGAAAGATATCATTAAAAGTAAAACAGATTAAGGGTTGGAAGGCTGTCCTAGCAAAGGATTAAGATAAAAATGGAATAAGTTGAAATACATTGTTAATAATTAAAAAGGGAAATTTTGAGAAATATATTTTAAAAAAAGTCGGGGTTGCCTGGACACCATAGTGGAAAATAGTAAACTAAAAATGAATACAGCAATAGAGAGAGATGAAAGAGGAGTAGAGGGAGGGAAGGGAGGGAAAAGGAGAGAGAGGAATGGGAAGAAAGGAAAGAGGGGAGGAAGGAAGGGAGGGGAAATAAAAGTAGGAGAGAGGGTTAGATAGGGAGAAAGAGAGGAGGAGAGGGAGAAAGGAAGGGGAAGGAGGGAAGGAGGAGTAGAGGAGGGAAGAAGAAAGTAGGAAGGAAAGAAGGGAGGGAGATGGAAGAGATTGAGAAGAAAGATTGCTGTACAATAAAAAAGATGAAATGGAAGAAAGGCAACCCCGAACATGTGTAAATGCACTACGATAAAGAATGAATTATTAAAAAATAAAAGAGAACAAATATGAGTAAAAACAGAGAAATTAGAATTTGAGGGCGAATAAAGATGTTGTTTATACAAATAAGCATAGAAATTTTAAGATATGATCAAAAAATGGAAAAAGAAGATTATGGCAAAAATTGTAACTGAGTAAAATGTATGTTAATAAGATAGATTGTATAAGTTTATAAGCAGGTGAATGTGGAGGGGGGGAATTAATAAAACTTGATTCAAAAAAAATATATTAACAATTAACATGGAGTCTGTGTTGCTGGATGTTTGGTCCTGTCTGCGAAACAAGGCAAGGCAAGGCAAGGCAAGATGACCTGCTACAATTATTGTTGATGGACCATCGCTTGAGCATCAGATGCAGGGTCCAATCTGAGTCAGTCACCAGAACCAAAAGTTTATTCTTCCAAGCTTTCGGGCTCATGCTGGAGTCCATCATCAGGGAACTTTGGTCTCTCCAGAATATGTGCAGTGGGCTATTCCAAGCATTTTATTATATTTATACTCATTGGTAGCCTCCTATTGCAATGAACAAGGACATGCATTCAATTTTGCAGTTGCTAAGATTGTTGGCTGAGCAAGGACAAAAATAGCCAGGGAAATAATTGAAGCCTGGGAAATGGGCCCCTGTCAGTCAAAAGGAGTGCTGATGTACCACCAGCCTATCCAGTACTTAGGAGTCGAGGGCACAATGGCACAAGGAAACAACAATCAACAATAGCCAGTCATCAAAACCCTAATTAACACCTAAAAGGTACACATAACCAGGAACCAATAAATGAAACATGTGGAACAGCTCAGGGCACCCTTCCTGCAGAGACAGAACCTCCCTGAGGATGGGCTCCAGCATGAGCCCAAAAACTTGGAGGGGTAAACCTTTGGCCCCAGAGACTGACTCAGATTGGATCCTGCACCACTAACCTGGGACACATGTCTAGTTTTGACTTCACTTGTGAGTCCTTGAGAGGAAGGAGGGGCTAACATTCAACCTTCAGCCCTCCCCCCCCCACTAAACAAATGGTTCATTGGCAGCAGAAATCTTGGGCTCAATTAAGGCCGTAAGTCGAGGACTTCCTGTACCTCACTTTCATAAAATGCTTTTCTCAGCCTCCCTACCCCTTCTGGGGAGGTATAAAGGAAACCCCCGGCCCAGAGTCCTTTGTGTCTCTCTTGAGTCTGGATCGATCAAATCAGGTGGGCTTTAAAAGGAATCAGGGGCACCTGGCCAAGGGGCAGCCAATTCCTGGGGCATTCCTAAGCAGAGCAATCTCTGTAGGGTCCCACTTGCCTCTCCCCACCCCCAGCCACAAACAGAAGCTGGACCTGGGCTTGGAGGGAACCTCACGGTGCCTAGTTCAAGCCCCAGCTGGTGCAGCAGCAAATATGGCAGCTCCTCCTCATTCCAGGCAACACCCCCCCACCCCACCCCTAGAAATTCATGGTGTTGTTGCTGCATGAGACAGAGTGAAAAACAGCCCTGTTTTCCCATCAGGGGAAATTGAAACCAGCCCAAAGGAGAGGGGGAGAGATTTGCTCCAGGTTGAAACAAAAATTTAAAAAAATGGCTCAGAATTTCTGCCACCACAGCACAGCAGTCACGGTTATTAACCAGCAGTCAGAAGACACAACAAAAATGCCTTAATTGCACGACATCCTAGTCCAAGCCAAGTCCAAAAGGGCTGGAGAATTCCTGCAGACCTGCCACTCAGACATACCAGCCATCAACAGACACATAGAGATAAATGCCATCTACGTACCAAAATCAAAAAGGAAACAAAAAGATCAAAGTGCCACTTAGCTAGCAATCAATACCCAGATAAGCAGAGATGAACACCAAGCAGCAAATTATACCCCTTTATAGAACTACCAATTCAGTAAACAACAGCCTAATCAAGGAACCACCAAGGAGAAAACAACATTCCCACCAACATTGACAGCACAAATCACTTGTATATAAACAGTCACACACACACACACACATACGCGCGCACACACACACACACACACACACACACACACACACACACACACACATACCACTTCCCCACCACGATGGAGTTTTGAGGCTGTTTCTTCAGTGACCAACTCATCCCCATGCAAACTGGTTAGGAGAAGCCCTCAATCTCCTTCTTCGCCTTCCTGTCACAGGTATTTGAGACCCGCCAGGCTGACTGAGCCATGAATTCGGAGCCAGCCGAAGAAAAAGGAGGAACGGCTCCCTGAGTCCTGTGAAGAGAGTGACTTCTACGAGAACCATCTTCCATGCAACCTCACACTCATTCTTACCTCACACATGTATTCTGCAGAGCTACTTCTGGCTGTCATCACCACTCCTCGTCCCCAGAAGGCTCCCCCCACCCAAACAGCCTTGCTCAGAGGCATAGCAGCCTGGATCCCTTTAGAGGACACAAACCTCCTCAGGGGAGGCCTCCCCCAGGCCAGGACCTGCCCCTGAGTTGCCCAGAGCCAACAGCTGGGACTGCTCGGTGCATCCCGACCTTTGGGAGCTGATGGCAGGAGATCACAAACTGTTTAATTGTTTAATTAATCAAAAACTCTTTAATTGCAGAAAATGTAGTTCCTAGTCCTTATTTCTAAATGAATGCTAATTCTGTACTTGCTTCTCTTTTTCTTCCTATTTGTTCTACAGTCTTCCTGTTACTAATAAGTTTATACCTATTTCAATCTTATAGAATAGAATAGAATAGAATAGAATAGAATAGAATAGAATAGAATAGAATAGAATAGAATAGAATAGAATAGAATAGAATAGAATAGAATAGAATTCTTTATTGGCCAAGTGTGATTGGATACACAAGGAAATTGTCTTAGTCCATACGCTCTTGGTGTACATAAAAGATATATTCGTCAAGAATCATAAGGTACAACACTTAATGATAGTCATAGGGAAACAGTCAATATAAATATTAAGGATACCAGCAACAAGGTTACAGTCGTAAGTGGGAGGAGATGGGTGGTGGGAGCGATGAGAAGATTAATAGTAGTGCAGACTTAGTAACTAGTTTGACAGTGTTGAGGGAATTATTTGTTTAGCAGAGTGCTGGCGTTCGGGGAAAAAACTGTCCTTGTGTCTAGTTGTTCTGGTGTGCAGTGCTCTATAGCGTCGTTTTGAGGGTAGGAGTTGAAGCAGTTTATGTCCAGGATTTAAGATTAATTTTAAAAGAATTAAACAAGTTTTGGCCCAATATAAAATTTAAAACACCCCAACTAAAAACAATTAATAATTAAAAATATCTAAGGGGGGGGTCAAGCCAGCCCAGCTTGATGAAATAAAAAAGTTTTAAGGGCACGGCAAAAAGCATGGAGATCTGGGATCCTACGTATCTCCGGGGCAGGTTGTTCCAAAGGACAGGTGCTGCCACAGAGAAGGCCCTCCCGCTGGGGGTCACCAGCTGACATTGCCTGGCCGAAGGCACCCTGAGGAGTCCCTCTCTGTGGGAGAGGGAATCCTCTCTTTTTGTCCCTGATGGAATAGAAAATCTGCAAGGATGTTTTGTCTCCCTGTTCTGTGCAGGATAACAAACTTGTTGGGTTGTAATGATAGGCGCCACCAGAGAATTTGAGGATCCTTGTCTGTCGTCCGCATTGTCCAGACCGATGCCTGATGGTCTATCTAACTGGGAATTCCCAGCCACAGCCATATACTGTGAGGGCATCGAGGGCCCATTTCAAGGCTCCCTATTCAGAGTTGCTTGGCTTCTGCTGGTCGTGGCTCCTTGGCTAAATACCCCACTGGATGGTCTCCCTTCTCCTAACTCTGGATTAAATCAAGCGCTTCCTTCTTTGCTTTGGGAGCCTTGACTTTTTCCAGAGCCAATATTTTCTTTCTACCAAATTTCACCTCTCCGTTCCCTATCAGAATACCTAAACATTTCATTTCTTTATAGCTCTCAGCCCTTCCAGGCAAACCAGAAAGGAACCACGGCTGGATGAGTTAAAATCTACATCCTTCTAAGGCTACATGAACAGAATCTTGCACGTTGTTGCTATTGCTGCATTGTTGTTTGGGAGCCCCCTCCCCCAGGGTTGAGTTGCATCTAATAAATAAACAAAAGGCTTCTGAAATGCAAGACTGCTGTACCTGGGTCCAGCCATGGGGAGACCTCTGAACCCCCCCCCCCACGAGGGCTTGAGAAGGGAGTTGGTGGGCTTTGAGCAGTGCCCCTGTCTGGAATGGCAACCTGCTCCGTTCCTCGCTGGACTTGGGGCAGGGCAGGTTGGCTAACAAGCATGATCTCCCCCCTGCCCCTCCCCCCCGCCTCGTGCCAGAATATTCAGAGCTTTTCCTGAAGGTCACCCAGCACACATGAGCTACATTTGGTGAATATTGGGAGATGGGGGGGGGGGAAATGAGAATTTAGCAAGTTGTGTCAATGTATTGTGCGCTCCCCCCCCTTTGCAAAAGTTAATTCAGGGACCCAGTTAGATTTCTGTGTGAAAGCTGATTGGCTTCTGAATAAGGCTTCCCCAACACACACACACACACACACACACACCCCGTTTCTGGGCTGAAGAGAAGTCCTATTTCCTTACCAACAAAGCCTGAGATGGAAGAGGGTGGGGGCTCTAGAGACAGCCCCCCACCCCCAGCAAAAGAAGGATGGCTCCCTCAGCAACAGCAGAATGGTGAGAGACCCAAGAAACTTGGCCAATGGCAGGACCTGTTTTTCTGCAGCCCCAACTTCACCCCAAACAAATCCTATTCCTTTCCCTCCGTCCCTCTACTGTGCTTCATTGGGGTGACCCAAACCCCTCATTCTCCCTTCCAGGACCACAAAAACGTGCCACTCTGCTTGTTCTGAAGAGGACTTTTATTGCATCATCGGTGGGTGAGGAGGGGCTCCAGATGTGGCAAGGGGGCGCAGGCAGCTGCTATGCCCACTGGGAGGCCTAGTGGTACCGGCGGCTCAAGGAATGGGCCACCACACCGGTCAGCTTCTGAAAGGCAGCGTGGCAGGAGGGGGTGAACTCTTTCCCATGGTGGCCGGCCAGGACAATAATGAGGATGTTGCCCAGAAGCTGGAAGAGAAAAAAAAGGGGGGGGGATACTGAAGGCTGCTGCAAGAGGAGTCTTTTCTGACATCTCTGCCCACCCCACCCACCCCCGCCCTGACACCACCACCCCCATCCCCAAGTGGAGCAGACTAGAAAGGAGTTTCCCCACCAAGCACAGAAAGAAGAAAGGAGACGCTGAGATGTTCCCTCTTTCCCTCCTGGGCTGCCCCAAAAGGCCAGGAAGGAGGGTCAATTGTCCATGTGACCCAGGTCAGTCCTGTGTCTGGACACCTGTCCCTCTCCTGGGAAGCAAGGAGACTTTTGCTGATTCCTGCTCAAAAACAGGACTCATTGCCATCATTTCAGAGCTCTCAGGCAGGACCCGGCTGGAAAAGGCTGCCCAGCCAGTCTTGAGGTGCCCAGCAGGGGCCCTTGCCCAGCCTGGGAGGGAGGGAGGGAGGGAGGGGGTCCACCTCACCCTGAAGTTCTCGGGGTCCACGTGCAGCTTGTCGCAGTGCAGCTCGCTCAGCTTGGCGAAGGTCTCCTTGACGTTGTCCAGGTGCTTGATGGCCTCTGCGAAGGAGGTCAGCACCTTCTTCCCGTGGGCCTTGACCTGGGGGTTGGCGCAGATGGCGCTGGGGCCAGAGAGGTTCCCGAAGTGGGCGAAGAACCGCTGGGTCCAGGGGTACACCACCAGCAGTCTGCCAGGAGAGAGGGAGAGGAAGGGGAGGAGGAGGAGGAGGAGGAGATGGGCACGGGGTCCCCGCCCCAGGCCCCCCCCCCGGCCCTGCCAGTCTTGAGCAGCTCTTACTTCCCGAGAGTGGCACCGCCGACTTCGGCCACGTCCACCTTGGCCCAAAGGGAGGTGATCAGCTGCTTCTCTTCGGCCGACCAGTGCACCATGCTGGCTGCTGGAGGAGGGAGCGCTCGAGAGGCTGTTCGCGAGAAGGACGGAGGGAGCTGAGCCTCGACCGCGGGGACGACTTTTATAGCCTGCGCCCGGCAGCCCCGCCTACCCGGATCGGGCCTCGCCCGCGCCCGCCGCCTCTCCTGCCCGCAGCTCCTTATCTCCCTCCGGCTCGCTCTGCTGGGGAGGGGGCGCCCCCGTAGCCTGGACGGGCACCTCGCACCGCGGCCGCACTTCAGCGGCTGGGCGCGTGTCCGGGCCGGCTCCGCGTCCGGCTCTAAGCCCCGTGGCCGCCCAGGTCCGCTCCTGGGAGACCGTCCGGGGAGGCTGCTGGCCTGGCGGGAGGGGTGCGGGGGGCACCCCGGCCGAGGCCGCAGCCTGGAACAGTCCCGCCGCCAGAGAGAGGCCGGCGCTTTCCGGACCGGGCCCGGGAGGTCGGGGGGCGATGTCCTTCCCTCAGCCGGGGCGGGGGCTACAAAGGGCGATGAGTTGAAGTCCGCAGCCCTCCAAGTTGCCAAGTTTGAAGACCCTCCGGCCACTTTTAGCGGGGGGGGGGGGGGGCTGAAGCCCAAACTTCACTTCTGTCCCATCATAATCGGGGGTGGGGGGGGGACACAGGGAGCCTTCTTAGCTGCCCCACCAAACGTTTCTACAGCGGGTTGTTCAACATTTGCCAGAGCTGGGGAAGGGGGAGAGGGGGGGGGCGAAGAAGCCCGAGGAGTTTAGCGTCAGGCATCGATGGAACTCTCCGCCACTATAGGACACTGACTTGCCCGCCATTTAGGGGGCTGACTGGGAGGGCATCTAGGATGAGTGAGAGCCGAGGGGCAAATCCCCCCCCACACCGCTTGGGTTCGTCAAGGAGCTTCGGTGACCCCTTTTCGGGCTGCGCAGCCTCCCCCCCCCCCCGCTTCTCGGGAGTTCTTTGGGCCCTGCGGGGAAGCGGCGGCGCCTCTGGCTTCCTTCTGACACGCGGGGAGCCCGCAGCTACCCTTGGAGGGGTGGGGGGAGAACAGGCAGCCGCGAGCAGGTACCTCCCCACCCCGGTCAGCGGCAGAGAAACCCTTCCCCAATTCCCCTTTTGAGAAATGGGAGAGGGTGAAGCTGGAGGAGGGTTTGCAGAGATGGGCAGCAAACAGTTTCGTCTGAACGGATATACAGGTAGTCCTCGAATTACAACAGGTTGCTTAGTGAGCTCTTACGCCACTGAAAAAGTGGCACAGTCGTTTTTCACACTTATGACCATTGCAGCATCCCCAGGGTCATGCTTGGCAACTGACACATGTTTATGACGGTCGCAGTGTGTCCCAGAGTCATGTGATGCGCTTTTGCAACCTTCCCACACGCAAAGTCCATGGGGAAGCCAGATTCACTTAACAACTGTGGCAAGAAAAGTCGTAAAATGGGGCAAAACTGACTTAACAATTGTCTTGCTTAGCGACATAAATGTTGGGCTCAATTGTGGTTGTAAGTGGGTGACCACCTGTCAATATTTGTGAGGAATATTATGATGAGGCCGGGGCTTCTGCCCTCCCCAGACAGAGGAGTCCAAATGTCAGAGCCATCAGCTCAAGGGAGCAGCAAAGCCAGTCTGGGGCAGTCCCTGCAGCTCCCCCAGAGGGAGGGCAAGGGACTAGCCTACTCCACAGGGTGGTTGTTGTGGGTAGGATGTGCATTGCGCATCCTGTTGAACAGGGAGTGTGGGAAGCCATCATCTCACAGTGTTAGTTTGGAGCCTCCAGAAAGGGCCTTGAGGGGCTTCCCCGCCTATTCTGTGGGTCCTAGTCAGAACTCAGGCTTTAGAAGAGGGATTCCTGTCTCTAAGCAGTGAGGAATTTGGGGCAGGGGCAGGAGGACTCTCTGAGGGATTGATTCCACCAAGGATTTCAGAGTTTACCTCACTGGCTGACTGCAAGCCAGCCCCACCCCTAATTCTGCCTCTGCTCCCCACCCCTGAATCTGGGTTCAATCTGCCTCGGGTCCCTTCCCTGTCCTGCTAGCCATCAACCTCTCCTCGGCTTCGGAGGTGGGGCAGAGCTATCTCTCCCACCAGCAGGCCTTGGGTGTGCCGGGGGGGGGGGGGGAGGGGCAGCCTGAGCACTGCTGTGTTTGGCCTGGTCTATCTCTCGGGACCAGCTCTGCTTCAGCCAGCCGGGCCTGGGCATAGTCAGTCAGTCCCCTGATAGCTCCCCCCACCCTCACTGGGGAAGGTGATAAGAGCAGCTCCTATTGAGGAGAGGGGCCTCTGAAGTCAGGCTGAAGGAACCAGAATCAGAACAGAGCTGGAAGGGACCTTCTAGTCCAACCCCCCTGCTCGAGCAGGAGACCCTACCCCATTTCAGACAGGTGGCTGTCCAGTCTTAAAAACCTCCAGTGATGAAGCACCCACAACTTCTGGAGGGAAACTGTTCCACTGTTTATTGTCAGGAAGTTTCTCCTAATTCCAAGTTGCTTCTCTCCTTGATTAGTTTCCACCCGTGATTTCTTGTCCTGCCTTCTGGTGCTTTGGAAAATAGGTGGACCCCCACTCTTCTTTGGGGCAGCCCCTCAAATACTGGAATACTGCTATCACGTCAGTCCTGGTCCTGCTTTTCTCGAGAGTAGCCATACCCAAATCCTGCAACTGTTCTTCATATGTTTTAGTCTCCAGGCCTTTAATCGTCTTAGTTGCTCTCCTCTGCCTTTTTCCAAAGTCTCAACGTCTCTTTTGTGATGTGGGGACCAAAACTGCATGCAGGATTCCAGGTGTGGCCTTACGAAGGCTTTATAAAGCAGCACTAATACGTCACGTGATTCTGATTCTATGTAGGGGTCCATTTTGAAAATAGGCATTTTGAATCAGCAGGGGTCCCCAGGGGCCCCAAGGAGGCAGCCAGGCCAGGCCAGGCCCCCCTCTCCCAGTCTGTTTCCACTCTCTGAGCCCCCCAAGCTGGGGGCACTGAGGCCCCTTGGCAAAAGGGTGCAAGGCATCTCCCAAGGCCCTTCTCTTCCTTGGGCATCAACTCATTGGCATGTGCCTGTCCAGAGGACACCTGGAGAGGCACTGCCTCGCTGTGTCTGCTCGAAATGGAAGAGAATTTGGTGTGGTACTGGAAGAAAACTCCTGCCCTGTGTCAATGGGGAAGATGGAAAGATTCCCCTTGTTGCGATTGTGATGCTGATATGCCAACTATTAAACACATTGTGCAAGGTTGCCCACAGTTTGCGTTCCCTGGTTTCCTGGAAGATCTGCACGAAGCAATGCCAGAGGCCTGGAGAGCTGAATTGAACATCGAGGAAGGAGGCCACTGCCCTACACCCAGAGCAGTTTCTTATGTAATTACGTGGATTGTATGTATATCTTTATTTCCCCTCTGTTATGTGCTCGCCATACGCTAAACAAACAATAATTAATAATGGCCCCAGGAGAATCCAGGACAATTTGCAAAAGCATGGGTCACCTCTGGGGTTGCCTGGGCTCTGCAGGGCCCCAAGGATGGGTTGGGTGGAGGAGGCAGGTAGGTAGGTGCCTCCTGGGAAGCTGAGAAGCAGAACCACGCTGGTCCTCCAGCAACTGGCTGGGATTCCTTTTGTTTTTTTTTAAATTTTTAAATTTTTCTTTTAATACAAACATTCCATCTTACATTAAACAGTGTGACGTCTGAGTATAAAATTATTTGTGTCTTAACAACTAAACTTACCACCATATTCATTTCTTACATTCATTCTTATAAATAATAATAATACTGATAAAATAACATAAACCTAACATTTCTTTACTTACCTATTTTTACAATACATTATAAAATTTTTCATAATTATTCTCTAACCATTGATAAAATAACTCCCATATAACCTGATTCTTCCTTTTCTTGAATTGCAAGTGTTTATCTGTTCATTTCCGCACATTCTAATATTTTCTTGATCACTTTTTCATCTATAGGGATTTCTTCGCTTTTCCAATTTTGTACAAATACAATTCTAGGTGTGGTTATTACATGAATAATCAAATATACAGTTTCTTTACTATAAATTCCCGGTAAAATCCCCAACAGGAACAATTCCAGTTTTAAATCAATGTTGAGTCATCTTCTCCAGCCACATACAAATTTTTGCCCAGTATCTTTTTGCTTCCACACATGTGAAGAAACTGGCTGGGATTCCATGGGGAACAAACTCCATCACGATAAAGAGGCCTGGGAGCCAGGGGTTCTCCAGCCCCTTTTGAAAATAAAGCCCCATGGACCTTTGGGGTAGTGGTATGACAGTGGCCAGCTTCTTCTGGGAAGTCTTGCCCAACCCACAGCCTGGAGTCTCCAAGGTGTCTCTTTTCCATCACTGACCAGGCCTGGACTCCCTTAGCTTTCCAGCAACCGCCAGAGTTAGTCACCCCTTCAAGGAGGCTGGCCTCTCTCCCTTTGAAGCCTTGGGGCTGGTGGCCCTCGGGGTTTTCACAGTTGGTGTCCTACAGAGGAGGAAGCCCTCAGGATTGTCGACTGGGGAGTCATATAAAAGGTGAGGAATTGCTCAATTAAAATTTTCTCCTGGAAATGTCTCCCTCTGAACTTCCAAGGTTAGACTCAGTTCCAGATGAACGAGATGGCCCTTTTCATACCAGGGAACCCTTCTCCCCACCCAAACCCCTCTGGTAGTGACTTCCAGAGAAGGTCAGTTGGAGCTACCTCGCCACGTCTGCTTTGAAAAGCCTCTCCACGGTGGGGGGAGTTTGCTGCTCTGTCCAGACTTCCTGGGGACCAGCCCCTCCAGGCCCAGGGCCACAAGAGAGGGCTCAAAGCATAAGCAGGCTTCTTGGAGAGGGCTCCTTCTGATGAACCCTGCCAAGCCCACCCAGAGGGACCTCCTGTAACAGTCTGGGGGAAAGACCTCAGATAAAAGGCAGCTAAGCCCACAGCAAGAATTTGGGATGGGCAAAGCAACTAAGAAGGGACCCTCCCTAGTTTCTTCCACTGTAAAGGGGTTGGGGAGAGTCTGGTCTACCTCACAAGGCTGGCACTTCCCCCCCTTTCCCTCCTCTGCAATCTTCTTTGGGGTCTTATGCAAGCATCCTCTCCCCACTGGGGATCCTCTGGAAAGGCTGGACTAGCCATCAGCACCCCCACTTTCAGCCAGGGATCCTTCCCTGGGAACTCTGGCTAGGAGAGGGAGCAAAGGGGGTGGGGGGAGACCCTTGGCCAATGGTGCAAGGGTGGAGGAAGGGTGGCCCAACTTCGCCATCCTCTGGGGGACGAGCAGCAGCCAGCAGCTCTCCTTGCTCCAACGGATGGGCAGGAGGAGTGACCGGCTCCCCAGTGTTCCCTGGGCAGAGGGCAGGCAGAGGGTTGCGTTTGTGTGTCTGGCGGATGGGCCCTTTGGGGAAGCCAAGGATTCACCTCCTCGCAAAGGCTGGTTCAGCTCAGAGCGGCAGGGAGGGGGGATGACTCAGCAGAAGTGCCCGGGCTCCTCTTCTGCTGAGTCACAGCTGAGTCAGGCCTGCTGCCTCCGATAGGCCTGGGCAGAAGAGCTCCTTGGTGGCGATAAAGGGGGCAGCTGGCAGGCTGGGCAGAGAGGCTGCCAATGACAGACCCTGTTGCCAAGGGCCCACGCAGTCAAGCATCCCTTTCCCATGGGGCAGTGAGGGAGGGGAAGGGGGGGCGAGACTGGCTATCCATGGAAAAGAGTACATGGAGCCGATTTGTTGTTGGGATGGCACGCTTTTGTATGGTACAAGGGAACAAAAACACAGGGGTATTTTAGACGACATTTTATACATGAGGCTTTGCTACTAAACTGGGAGAAGATCAGAAGACAATATTATTTAAAAATTCCAGTCTGGTTATCAACTATTGAAGCATTCTCATATTCAATAACGTTTAGAAAGGAACAAATTGTTAGATATAGTGAATTATTGAGTGAAAAGGGTGAACTTAAATCTATGCAAGAATTAGAAGAACAAGATATAAAGATGAATTGGTTTTCCTATTTGCAAATACAGTCTAGATATGATAAAGACTTTAAGACAGAAGGTTTTTATAATAATTTGACTAATTTAGATAAAATTTTAACAGGTATTGATGAAAACATAATTAAAAAACTATATGGACATTTATTAGAGGTCAAGCTAGAATTATTATTTATTTATTTATTTATCAAATTTCTATACCGCCCTACTCCCGGAGGACTCAGGGTGGTGAACAGCCAAGATAAAATACAGATAATACAAACATTAAAAGTCCATTAAAATTATTAAATATTTTGGCCGAAAACAAATTTAAAACACCCAATTTGTAAAACAGATTAAATGATTTAAAAATTTAAAAGGGAGAGTTAGGCCAGGCCAAGTTAAAGAAACAATGATTGCATAGGGAAAAACTTTGGATATGGAATTGACTTAGAGAAATGGCAAAAATTATGGTCGAAAAATTATAAAATGACAATGTCAACTGTATACAAAGAAAATTTGTATAAAATGTTTTACAGGTGGCATCTACCCCCGACGAGGATAGACAGAATGTTCAAGAATAAATCCGAAAAATGTTGGAAATGCCAGCAGATACCAGATTCATATACCATCTGTGGTGGACATGTGTAGGAGCTAAAAGATACTGGACTAGAATCCACACATGATTGGAATAAATGAGAAAAAAACACATAGATTTTAAACCAGAGATTTTTTTATTGGGGATTGTACCTGAAATATATAATAGAGAGTTGAGATATTTGATTGTTAATGTATTAACAACGGCTAGAATTGTGTTTGCTAAAAATTGGAAAAATGAAAAAATACCAACTCAGGATGAAGATATTAAGAAAATAATGGAATGTGCTGAAATGAGTAAATTGACATTTGAAATTAGAGAACAAGAAGATAAACAATACTATGATATGGGACCTATTTTATCAATGGATAAAAAAAATATGGAAATGAAATATGGTAGAGCTCTGCACAATACAAGAATTGAACTATGTGAAATAAAATATAAAGATGTATTAGTAGACAGATTTAGGAGGATGAAATGAATGTTATAATAAAAATTAACTCAAATTTAAGAATATTTTGAATAATAATGAGAGAAGAAATAGTCATAATCAAATAAATGATTGAGGGTAATAATATATAGATATATATTAGGTCGATGATATGAGAATTTAGGGACACTGTAAATTGTAAGCTATGAATTTGGTAAAGAGGCACAAAAGACTTGTAACCAACCGACACACTGTTTGCAATTGAAGATGGTTTTATTTATGTATGTTTGTATATACTGTAAAAAAAAAAAAATTCAAAAAAAAAAAGAATACATGGAGCTCAGGGTTGAACTGGGGGGTCCTTGAGGCTCTCTGACCTTGGCTGTTTTCTTACAGGCATTTCATGACCCAACTAGGGAACATCCTCCGTGCTAGAAGGGAACTGGGTTTGCAGGGGGGAGGGGGGAGGAGGAGTGTGGGGTCCTGGGTGCTCTCTGAGCTGGGTGGTTTTCTTGCAGATTTTTCATGACCCAATTAGGTCATCACTGGCTATGTTGGGTTCATGTTGGGGTGAAGTATCTTGGTTTGATTTTATGGCTTACAATCTTGGGTGGACGTAGCCTGTTTGAGCTGAACCTGTTGATGTGTTGGCTGAGCCTAGGAAATGGGTCCATGCAGAGGCCCTGCCCCCCCCCTTTCTGGGGGCCTCTGGCAGTGCAAGAAGGGATGAGGAGTGAGGGTTAGGGTTGGGGGGGAAACTTTATTCCATCTTTGGTTGTATTATCCTGAAAATGAAAGTCCTGCATTCTGCCCTTCTTTGCTGCTTCAAAAATGACATGGAGGGGTGTGTGTGTTTGCTTAAGAAATCCTACAGCAGAATCTGAGGCACCGCTTGTTTTCTGAATCCTGTTCACCAGCTGAAGCATATTCATGTTCCATATTCCACGTAAAATCGTGAACGTTGAATTAACCCTAGGGATTATTTAGTCCAATCCTCCTTAGTGCAGAATCCACTGCATTGGGGCTTCCAAAACCTGAGTAACTTACCACACACAAACTCACAACCAATCAGAAGAGAGATATTTAAAGAATTTAGAGCATTTTATGTTTCTTGGGTAAAAAGGACTTTCTGATTAAAAAAAAAAACTTTTTAAAGAAACGTATAAGTTTCTGATGGAAACTTTTGAAGGAGAACACCAATTAGCATTAAGGAGAAATTTCCTGACAGAACCATTAACCTGTGGAAGGGCTTCTCTCCAGAAGTTGCTAATGCTCCATCACTGGAGGTTTTTAGGAAGAGTTACTTATCTGGAATGGTCAAGGGCAGGGATGGCTAACCTTTTCCAGACCAAGTGCCCAAAGTGCGCATGCGCGCGAATGAATGTGTGGACGCCCAAACCCTCCCCCTCGCATGCACATGCACCTCCCACATGTACCCCCCTGCATGTACCCCACCCCAGCACATGCGCGGCAGAGACCCGAAGACCAGGTAGCCGGTGGGAGGCACGAGCGCATGCGCAGCAGAGCTGAACTGGGGCGAAGGCTTGCATGCCATCAGAGAGGGCACTGCGTGTCACCTCTGGCATGTGTGCCATAGGTTCGCCATCACGGGTCTAGGGTCTCCTGCTTGAGCAGGGGGTTGGACTAGAAGACCTCCAAGGTCCCTTCAGACTCTGTGATTCTGTTATAAGTGGTTTGGTCAATGAAGTTTGGGATGCCCCACACTAGAACATCTCACCAATGACCACGCAGGACCTGCTGGGAAACTCCCAACTCATTGCATTGTGCGGCTGCTCGGACCGCAGGCTGACAGCTTCTCCAGTCAGGAAGTTTCTTTTTATATCCCACCTTTATTATTTTTATAACTAAGTCTAGGCAGCAAATACACACAATACTCCTCCTTCCCTCCTATTTTCCCATAACAACAACCCTGTGAGGTGGGCTGGGCTGAGAGAGCAAGATTGGGCCAAAGTGACTCCTGATCCCCAGCCCAAATCTCCTTCCCTGCCTTTCTCGCCCACTGGTTCTGCCCCTGCCTTCTGGGCCCATGGAGAACAAGCCCCCTCCGCCTTCTGTGGGGGTCTCCAAAGCCTTTTGAAGGCTGCTGTCCCCTCCCCCCACCTCCTCTGCCTTCCAAACAGGCCGGATCCCTTCAGCATCTTCCCGTGGATGGTTTCCAGGCTCTGCTCCGTCTTCTGAACTCGCTCCCAGGGGCCGATCCCTGTCTTGGATGATCGGGGGGGGGGGCAATTCCTCCACGTTTATACTCCCCCCCAGAACATAGGATCATGGGACGGTGGAGTGGAAATGACCACAAGGGTCATCTAGTCCAGCCCTCTGCAAACTGCAACCCAACCAACGACATCTCCCAGTTTCCTCTCAAAAGCCTCCAGAGGAAGCGGCCCATTGTGGTTCGGCTCTTCCCTTGGACCGGCTTTTCCCTATATATCCAATCAGGTGCAACTGACCCCCAGCCGGCCTGTCCAGGAAGAGGAGCCCGAGCCCCCCACCCCGCAGCTGGGGGAAAGTGTCCCTGTTCAGATTCCCTTCCCGGAAACTCTCCCTTTCCAGCGGCCCCACCGAGCCCCCCTCGCTCAGAAGGGAGGCAGCCGGCAGCCTCGGGGTCGGGAAGGGCCCCCTCCCCAACTCAGCTCAGGCAGCGGGCCGGGCAGGGAGAGGCGCAGCCGCTGCACCGAGGGCGGGAGGGGGCCACGGAGGCACGAAGAGAAGCCGGCGGCGGGTCTTCCCTGCTTCACCCTTCCCCGACGGCTTCGTGTGCGGCAGGGGCCCGGCAGCCTCAGTTACTTAGAAAGAGAGAAGGGGGTGGAATGACACCTCTAACGACCCCTCCTCCGCTCGCTTCCCTTCCGAGGACGACCCGCTCCCACCGGCTTTTCCTTCTCAGGCCCTCCTCGCGCCGCCCCAGCAAGCGGGAGATCCCGGCCGCTTCTCTCCCCCCCTACCGCCGCCCCTCGGCTATTGCCCCCACCCCCCCCCGCCCCAAAGCCACGGACGGAGTCAGTTCAGTCTGCAAACGGTGACTTTTATTGTCTGAGCAGGTCGGGGGTCTGGAGTGGCCCCGTCGGAGGGGACGAAGGGCGGGCGCAGCCGCTGCGGAGGAGGCCTAGTGGTACCGGTGGGCCAAGGCGTGGGCCACCACCGACACCAGCTTCTGGTAACAGGCCTGGACGTGCGGGGTGAATTCCTTCCCGAAGTGGGTCGCCAGCACTGTGATCAGGATTTGGCCCAGCAGCTGCAAGAGAAAGAGGCGCCCATGTTATACCTGGGCTGGTTGGCGGGGGGGGAGGGGGGGCTCTGGGCCCGGCCAGACGCAGTGCCCCCCCCGCAAAAAGAGCTCGAGGAAGGAATGAAGGGGGAGGGGGTGCGGAAGAAAGCCGCCTTTGCCCGCTGGGTATCCGAAGTCTCCTCCTGCGCCGAGGAGCCCCTTTCCTCGGCCGCGACCTCCGTCTTTGCATGCGGCCACGAATCCCCAGGGCCCCCTGGAAAGGCTGGGGAGGGGGCTTGGGTGGGTCTCGGAGGCCTGGAGGGGGCCTGGGGGCCTCTGAGCTGGGCGCTTTTCCTGCAGACGCTTCGTGCCCCAACGAGGGACCCTCCGCAGCGCTAGGAGGGAGCGGCCCTCTACCCCTCCCGCCCCCCGGGGAAGCCCTGCCGGGAGGGGCCGCCCCACCTTGAAGTTGACGGGGTCCACGTGCAGCTTGTCGCAGTGCAGCTCGCTCAGCTTGGCGAAGGTGTCCTTGACGCCCTCGGGGTTCTTGACGGCGTCCCCGAAGGCGGTGAAGACCTTCTTGCCGTGGGCCTTGACCTGCGCATTGCTCTGGATGGCCGCCGCGTTGCTTAGGTTGCCGAAGCTGGTGAAGAAGCGCTGGGTCCAGGGGTAGACGATCAGCAGCCTGGAGCGGGCGAGGGGACGGTCAGCGCCCGACAGGCAGAAGGGCAGCGCCCGCCGCCCTCCCGCCCCTGCCCTCGCCCGCTCCCCTCCGCGGGGCTCACCTGCAGAGGGCCTCGGCGCCGATGGCCGGCACGTCCACCTTGCTCCAGACGGAGGTGATGGCGCTCTTCTCCTCGGCGCTCCAGTGCACCATGACGGGCGGCTGTGGGTGCTGTTCTCGGGACAGAAGGAAGGGAAGCGCCCAACGCTGCGGAACCGGCTCCGGGGCGGCCTTTTATACCCTGCCTGCCGGGAAAGGAGCCCGGGGGGCGGGGGAGCCCGCCGGGTGTGGCCCTGCCGGGCCAGCCGGAGCCCAAGATAGCTGCCGGGGGCATGGCGGCGCGGGCCCTCCTCTTTTGGCCAGGCCGCCCAGGGCTCGGGGCTTCCTTGGGGCTGGCTGAGCGGGGACGTTGGGAGTCCCCAGCAGACCCGGGGGCGGTTTCCAGAAAACTCACCTGCAACTTGGCTGTTGGTGGGCTCTGCAGGGCTCGTGGGAAAGCCGCCCTCCCCTCGGTCAGCTGCGGTCCCCTTCCCCACCGCAGAGAGGGTCCCTGCTCCTTCCTCCTGTGCTTCCCTGGCCCAAGAGGGGTGTTGTGGGATGGGGTGAAGGTTCAGGGTCCATGCCAGGGAGCCACTGGGGTGGGGAGGTCCTGTTCAGGGTGGCCCTTAGGGTGCCCCCTCAACCCAGCCTTCTGCCTGAAAGGGGGTTTATGGTGGGTGAAATCGTCTTTTAGGCCCAAATAGGAAAAACACCATTGAAGAAAAAGATGTTGCATCAGTAAGGGAAACTGAGGGAAGGGGAGCTCCTATCAAAGGCAGTATAGTAGCCAGCCAGTGAAAGGAGGGTCTTCATCTCCAGGGTCCTCCTGACCACCTCAGCCTTTGGCTCCACTGGCTTCAGATGTGCTTCAGCTGCCCAGCCCATTTCTGGGCATCATCGACCACTTGATGAGTCAGGAAGCAAAAGCCATGAGACCCACTTCTGGGGGGGGAGGGGGCAAGTAGGGAGGCATAACAGAATAACAAGGGGCCTCAGAGGTCTTCTAGTCCAACCCCCAGCTCACGCAGGAGACCTTAGACCATTTCTGACAAGTGCCTGTCCAGTCTCTTCTTGAAAACCTCCAGTGATGGAGCCCCCACAACTTCAGGAGGTTCCTCTGCTTGATTGTTCTCACTGTCAGGAAATTCCTCCTTACTTCTAGTTTTCTTGCCCTTTAAGAATAGCTCAATCCCTTCTTCATTGCATCTTGCACAAGGTCTAGGATTGTCTAGGCAGCCGCTGCCACAAAGCACTAGACCTGAAGGGGGATGAGGGGGAGGCCTGAGTTTTGCTCAGTGCTGGGGATTCTTAGAGTGGAATAGCAAGGATGCCTGATGAGGGGGAGGGGCTGGAGGGCACAAAGACCCTCTTGCCATGCCCCACGAGGCATGATATTTTGCAAATGCTATGGGAGGGGATGTTCCAGCCTATCTTCATAATTTGGAAAGTTTTTTTTAAAAAACAAATTGGTTGAAGTCCTTGAAATGCAGATCCTTCCATTGTCATACAAATATTCTCGTGTCAAGATATTGTAATAGCATCTTCACAAATAAAATGGGGGCAGAGACTCCATTTGTTTCAAGATCACATGAGCATTAGTGCTGTTTTATACTGCAATGATGAGCCCAAACCTAGAATTCCCCATCCAACTTTTGGTGGCCACAATACAAAGACACTGACCTCTCGAAAAAGTGCAGAGAAGAGCCCTCTGGAGATGATAAAAGGCCTGGAGGCTAAATTTTCAGATGAATGGTAAGGGAACTAGTCTAATGAAGAGAAGGACCAGGGCGATAATGATAGCAGTCATCCAATATTTGAGGGGTTGCTACAAAGAGAGGGTCAATCTGTCCTCCAAAGCCCCGAAGGCAGGAGAAGAAACAACGGATGGAAACCAACCACGGAGAGAAGCAGCCTGGAACTAAGGAGAACCTTCCTGACAGTGAGAACAATAAATAAATGGAACGCCTTGTCCCCAAGAGTTGCGGGTGCTCCATCACTGCAGGTATTCAAGAAGAGATTAGACAACCATTTGTCTGATATGGTAGAGGGTCTCCTGACTGAGCAGGCTGGACTAGAAGACCTCCAAGGTCCCTTCTAACTCTGATTCTGTTATTCTGCTAAGAATTATGGACTATAATATATAAAATTTACACGAAACCTAACAAAAGGGGTACAAAATACTCTAGAGAGAGTATGCAATTCCATCAATAATAAATGAGATAAATTATAAAGTAATAAATGTTGGAAATGCCATGGAAGATTATTTTTATTGATTGGAAATCGCCTTCTTTTGTCTTTTTTCACATTTCTATTTTCATCCTTAACTTAAATTCATTTTGTTTGTGGTAAATTTTGCCCAATGTTGAAAGACACAGTTTAGAAAATATGTGACTGGGAAGTTAATTTGGAGAACATGCAGGAATGACAACAGAACTTTAACCAAATTTAAGCAAGAATGGTTGACTTCTAAGGGGTACAAATGTTTATAAAAACTGAATGAGTAAAAAACACAAAAAGGAAGTAAGTCAGAAACCGCATAGGTTTTTTTTCTTTTTCCTCCTTTTTTCATCTATTGATACTTTAATTGCAGTCAAATTTGCTTTAACTTCTCTTTTCTTTTTCAATATGCTCTGGAGATTTTAATACCGGGTAATCAGCTTAAGACTGACAGCTTTATTGTGCTGTATAACAAATACTTTAGTGAAATCTGCAGCAGTTATTTAGTAGAGGTAGTCCTCGAGTTATGACCATAATTGAGCCCAAAATTTATGTTGTTAAGTGAGACATTTGTTATGTGAATTTTGCCCCATTTTATGACTTTTCTTGCCACCTTTGTTAAATGAACCATTGCGTTTTTTAAGTTAGTAACATGGTTGTTAAGTGAATCTGGATTCCCCATGGATTTTGCTTGTCAGGTGGCAAAAACAGATCACATGATCCCAGGACACAGCAACCATTATTAAGTAAGAATCAGGTGCCAAGCATCTCAGTTTTGATCATGTGACTGTCATAAGTGTGAAGAATTGTCATAAGTCACTTCCTTCAGTGCCTTTGTAACTTCCAACAGTCACTAAATGAACTATTGAAAGTTGTATTGCATTCTATTTTGGCTGAAAAAACTAAATAATCCTACTTTTATTAACTAAGATGGATAATCCTTTTTTTGTATCCTGCATGGTTCAAACTATTAAGAGTGCTAACAGTCTTTCCTCAACACGTATGGATACCAATGGATCACAACAATATAATGTGTTATGTCCCTTTTACACCACTACAGTATAAAAAATGTTGCAATAATGACGGTGGTGGTGGTGGTGACCCCGTGGATCATTTGCTAGCCCTGACGCCTACGCTTTCCTTGAGCTGAGCCATCCGGAAGCCCCTTCGGACTTAACTAAGGAGCCACGGATTCTAGGTCACATTCTAGTGAATTGTGCAAAGCCGGAAAGAGCGGTTAATCGAGCGAGCGTCTTAAAAGGGCGGAGCCACTTGCTGGAGCAGCCTCCAAACAGTCTCGGTCATTATATCGATGTCATTATTCCCGTTTATGTCCCTTCATCGTCGTTCACTTTGTTGTTCTAATATTCTCTTCTGCTTACACGATTTTCCATTGTTCTTCCTTTTTACTAGTCCTTGACCACAAGGACCAATTACGACCACGATTGAGGCCAAAATTTCTCTTGCTATGTGAAACATAGCAAAGTGAGTAACACGGTTGTTAAGTGAATCTGGCTTCCTCCATTGACTTTGCTTGTCAGAAGGATGCACATTTCACACTTATGACCATTGCAATATCCCTATGGTCACATAGTCAAAATTCGGATGCTTGGCAAGCTTGGCATATTTATGATGGCCACAGTGGCCATGTGATCACTTTTTGCAACAACCTGGCCAGCAAACTCAATGTGGACTATTGGCTAACTTAACCACATACTGAGTCAGTGTGACAAGAAGTCATTCAATGGAGCAAAACTCATTTTAGAATCAGAATAGAGCTGGAAGGGACCTTGGAGGTCTTCTAGTCCAGCCCCCTGCTCAAGCAGGAGAGCCTATACCATTTCAGACAAATGCCTGTCCAGTCTCTTCTTAAAAACCTCCAGTGATGAAGAACCTACAACTTCTGGTGGCAAGCTGTTCCACTGGTTAATTGTCCCCACTTGTTAGGAAGTTTCTCTTCAATTCCAGGTTGCGTCTCTGCTTGGTTACAATTTCCATCCGTTGCTTCTTGTCCTGCCTTCAGGTGCGTTGGAGAATAATTTGACACACACACCCCCCCTCTTCTTTGTGGCAGCTCTAGGGTCTCTAGACAAATGTTTCACTTAGCAATATAAATTTAGGGCTCCATTGTGGTGGTAACTTGAGGACCCCCTCTGTTCTGAGATGGAAATGTAGGCTTATGGTTATGGTTACTGGGCAAGGGGACTTAGAACGCCTCAAGGGATGCAAAGCTGGGTTGGACAAGATCGGAGGGGGCGAGGAGGCAAGAGGCTGCCAGGCTCTGATAAGGGTAGCCGGTCCCTGGCATCGCCCACTTCAGCACCAGGCCCAGGTCTGCAAGCGCCTGACAAGCTCCAGAGAAGGCCAGGCCCCGGGGGGGGGGGGGATGTCCAAGCCCAGGGAGCCCTTCCCTCCAGAGAGCCTTGTTGCCCCAAGAGCGGCAGGGATGGGAAGCCGGGGGCAGAGGGCCCACCCGGGGCTTCTGCCCCTCTGCCCAGACGTGGGGGGAGGGGGGGTAAGGGGGGGAAGTGGGGCAGCCCTCCCTGCTCTGCCTGGAGCCAGCATGCCAGGCTGCCCTCTCGGGGGCTTCGCGGGGGGGGGCTCGGGGGGGCAGGGGAGCCGATTCGCAGCTGTCCCAGCAGAGCGGCTTGAACTCAGGGGCCCCGGGCGGGACTAGAAGACCTCCAGGGTCCCTTCTGGCCCCTCCCCTCCCCCCCAACCCCCAGCCCCGCCGCTCTGCTGGCTCCTTGGCGGAAAGCCCGGGGAAGAGCCGGAGCCCCGCTTGGCCGGAGGAGGAGGAGGGAGGAGGAGGGGGGGGCGAGGGGCGGGGGCGCCTGAGCGCGAGCGCAGCCCAGGCAGAGACCCTGGAAGAAGCCCCGCCCCGGGAGCCCCCACCCCCACCCCCCGTGGGGCGTGCAAAACACCGCTGGGCGGGGCGAGGGGCGGGGCCTACGCGGCAGGAGGAGGAGGAGGCTCTCGGCCACGCCCCTCTCGCGCGCGGGGCAGGCCGGGAGCGGCGGAGCGCGCCTCCTCCTGATTGGCCGGGCGGGGCGCGCGCCAAGTTTGAACCGCCGCCCTCACCTTCCCTCCCTCCGGCTCCACTCCCGCCATGGCGCAGGGCAAGAGGCGGCCGACGGCCCGGGGCGCCCCGAAGGCCTCGGCGCTGAACAAGCGGGTGGACGCCTTCCTGAAGGACTTCGACCGCGAGGGTGAGGCGGAGGGAGGGAGGGAGGGGGAGGGGAGGGGGGGCGAGGGGGGGGGTCCGGGGCCGGCCTTTGACCGGAGCGCCTCTTGCAGTGCGAGCGCGGCTGGCGCAGGTGCGGGCGGCGGGCGAGAGCCTGAAGAAGGACGTGGAGAACCTGAGCAACATGGAGGTGCTGCGGCTGCCGCTGGCGCTGCGCAAGATGAACTGGGTCGCCTTCCTGGGTAGGTCTCGACAACCCCCCCCCCGCCCGCCTCGCGCCCCCCAACCCCCCCACCCACCCCCAGCTAATCCCCCCTCCTCTGCTCCCCCTTGCAGCCCTCGGAGGCAGCGACAAGGCCCTGGAGCAGGTGGCCTCGGTCAGTGAGTAGCCCGGGGGTCGAGGGGAGGGGGGAGGAGGAGGAGGGCTGGGCTGTGGGGGGGGGCGAGTGGGGCCGCCTCCCCCCCTTCTGAGATCTGCCCGGCCTCCTTGCCTCCCCTGCAGAGCGAGGTGGACATCGCGGAGATCACCCTGCTGGCCTCCAGGGCCATCCGGACGCCCTTCCGGACCGCCAAGAAAGGTCAGAGGGGGGGGGCGGGGAAGAGAGCCCGCCTGATGCCCTCACGGCGCCCAGCTGTGGAATCGAGCGCGGGACCCCGAAGCCAGGCTCCCCTGCGATGCTTACTCAGCCGGAGGGGAGGGAGGGGCTCTCCCAGGCAAAACATGCACTGACATTTATACATTTCAGGGGAGGGGGAGAGGTTGGTGCAGCCATGCATCATCATCATCATCCCAGCCACTGTCTGACCACTGGAGGAGGAAGGCCCCTCCTGCATGGTTCCAACCCAGGCAGTCCTGGGCTTCCCTTGTTCTTGGGCCAGCAATACTTGCTGATGTCCATCTTGTTTTAGGCCTCTCTTATCAAGCGGGATCCATTCTATGACTGCCTTGGTCCACCTGCCCTCAGGGCTTCTGATGCGTATATATATATATGTATGTATGTATGTATGCATGTGCCTGTGTATACATACACATGCATGTCTTCTGATACAGTCATACATTTGCATAGGTAATAGGTGATATAAGCATCAATAGTCATAATTAACAAGCTTCAAGTTACTTCCCCGTCCTTCAAGAAAAAGTTACAGGTAGTCCTCGACTTACGATCACAACAGCCCAAAATTTCTGTTGCCGAGACAGCTGTTAAGTGAACTTTGTCCCACTTTATGGCTTTTCCTGGCACAGTTGTTACGGGAATCACTGCAGTTGTTCAATTGGCAGTATAGACCACCTTGGTTTTGATGGCCAGAAGGTTCCAAAAAGAGGATCACGTGGTCCCAGGACACTGACCGTCATAAATATGAACCGGTTGCCAATCATCCAAATTTGGATTATGTGACCGTAGGGATACTGCAACGGTCATAAGTGAGAAAAGCGGCCATAAGTCCCCTTTTTTCAGTGCTGTCGAACTTCAAATGGTCACTAAATGAATGGCTGTAAGTCAAGGACTACTTGCATTGCCTTAATAAAGAGAAATGTTACGTCGCCAAGGCAGCTGTGATGCTGCTGCTGGGAACCGAGCATTTCAAGGTTGCCTCCCTGCATCAGCCTGCATCTCTTGCTCCCCTCCCTTCCTCCAAGAATCCGTCTTCCTCCCACAGCCAAGCAGGCCATTGAGACCATCGATGAAGAGATGGAGACGTCTCTGCTGCCCGCAGGCAAGAAATCCAGGCAGGAGAACCAGGCGGCTGTGGATCCAGAGGTGGCACCCCAGAAGCCGGGGAAGGTAAGGCTCTCTGTCCTTCCGGGGACCTCCACCTTGGCCAAAGGGCCCTGTGGTGACTCCCCTCTAGATCCCTGCCGCTTGAGTGCTGTTTCTGCCTTAACAAAGCAGGCAGCTGGGGGGAGGGGGGGGCTTGAAAGATTCTGCCTGAGAATGGATCTTTCTCTACTAAGTCCCCTGCACTTCCAGGGACGAACGTTAATAGGCATTAAAATTGTAAAATGAATGGCTGCAGATTTGGGTATGGCTAATCTAGAGAAAAGAAGGATTAGGGGTGGCATGATACCAGCCTTCCAGTATTTGAGGGATGCCACAAAGAAGAGGGAGTCAACCTATTCTCCAAAGCACCAGATGGCAGGACAAGAAAGTGGGAAACAAGCAGGAAATCAGTCAAGGAGAGAAAAAAACTGGAGTTAAGGGGGAAGTTCCTAACAATGAGGACAATTAACCAGTGGAACACCTTGCCACTAGAAGTTGTGGGTGCTCCAGCCCTGGAGGTTTTTAAGAAGAGACTGGACAACTATTTGTCTGAAATGGTATAGGGTCTCCGACTTGATCAGGGGGTTGGACTAGAAGACCTCCAAGGTCCCTTCCAACTCTATTCTGAATGAAATGGATGGATGAGTGAGCTACGACCTTGAAAGAGGTTGGGGCCTACAAGCTCTTGGTGAATCCTCTGGTCACACAGCAAGGGGAAGGCAGAGTCATACCTCTCTCCTGTGTTCCAGGTTCAGACCTCAACCAAAAGGCCTCCAAATTCCAAGAGGACACGGCCCCCTTCATCCCGAGCCAAGAATTTCCGAAAAAGGTAATGGGCGGGAAGCCGTGAACAACTCAGCTCAGAGACCAGCAAGGACTCCACATTTCAACCCTGAGCTAGAATTATTCTCTCCTATCAGTGACTGAAACGGAGTTGAACTAAGCCCTGGGAATGGAGGTGAAGGACGCCCAATGGGTTGTCCTTCAGAGAGACCTCTTGAGGCTCTCTTGAAGCCCCTTAAAAGATGCCAGGCAGAAGAAGATGCTTGCCAGGAAGATCTGGGGGTCTCGGAAGGCCACAGAGGCGCCCAAAAAGCCAGCGCACTCCCTGGGCTGCATGAGTGGGAGGAATGGGGTGAAGATGACGGGAAGGGCTAGCGCTGCTTTAGGTCAGACTCCCCACAATACAAAAAGGGGGCTGAGGAACTGGAGAGAGTACAGAGCAGAACAAGGAAGGTGGCGGTGGGTTTGGAGGCGAAACCCCTCGCAAAGGAATGTTTAGCTTAAAGAAGAGGAGGTTAAGGGGGGGACATGATAGCAAAAAAAGGGGGGGAGGGGTGTAGGTCGGCAGAGAGAAGCTTTACAAGCTTGGCCACTTGAAGACCTGTGGACTTCAACTCCCAGAATTCCCCAGTCAGTCATGTGTCCTCTGCAGGCCTTCCAGTGGCCACCCTTGGACGCCCTGGCAGTCGAGCTTTCCAGCAAAAGATCCAAGCTGGAGTTAGAGAGGAATTTCTCGACTGGAGCTTTTAAGCAAGGCAAGAGCCAGTTGTGGCGCCTTCATCCCTGGAGGTTGCCAAGAAAAGTCTGGGCAGGAATTCCTCTGGGATGGGCAGAGCAGAATCGGGATAGAAGACCCCCGAGGTGCCTCCCAGCGCTAAGACGCTGTCATTTCTTCCAAAGGGCAGGACAAAATTTGCAACTTAAGTTATGGAAGCCCCCCATTAAATGAGACGGGTGATCTAGTGAAGGGGAGGGCTTGTCTTGTCTCTTGAGGGGCCATAATTGGAATAAGTGTGTTGAGCAAGGGGGTGGACTTGATGCCCTCAAGGTCCTTTCAAGCCAAGAATTCCAGTCTAGAGCTCTGGCAGCACTGACCCGGTGGCTGCTGCTGCTGTGTTTTAGCAGGCTCAGCAAAGTGAACCCCATCACTCCGGCCAGCCAAGGGAACCCCTCAAAAGCTGCCACTCCTCTGTTCACACCTGCTGGCAAGTTTGACTCCAGGTGAGCCCCTCTGCCAGGCAGGTCTCCAGGGCTGCCTCCGGTGCGGGGCTGGGTGCTAGAAGCTCTGGGGAGGGCTGGCCGCCTGATCTTGCCTGCCTCTGCCCCCAGCGTCTTCAGGACACCCGGCCTGCGGGCTCCTGCCGCCCACGAGCGAGTCTTCAGCATCTCTGTGAACGGCAGCCCCCTGGCAGACAGGAGCGAAGTCTTCCTCACGGTGCCCCTGGGCGGAGGAGAGGTGAGGGCCTTCGGGCGTGGGGGTGGGGAGTATGGAAGCCACCTTTGCCCAAAGGGGCAGCCTTCTCTCCTCCCCGGGATGGAAGTGGCGGGGGGGGGGGGGCTTTTGTTTCTCAGCACAGGCATGCCTGCTCCACCTTGGCGTGGGCCGGGGGTCCTTGTGGCTCCTGCATGAATTGGGGGAGATTGGTGGGGTCAGGAGGGCTTGTTCCACCTATCCAGAAAAGCTGCTCCAGGGTAAAGTCCTTTTGTTCTCTGCCCAGAACGTCCGGATCAGGGCCAGCGAGCTCTCGGAGAGGGACCTGGCGGGGCTAAGCGCACAAGCCCTGGGCAGCGTGAAGAAGTTGTCGGTAGGCTTGGCTGTTTTTCTCCCTTACGGCCTCCCCCTTTCCGGGTTCCTTGGAGCCTTGTCCGGGGTTGACCAGCCTTCCCGAACGCCTGGGGTCTCCCTGGAGGGAGGGTTGGCCTCTTGATTCCCAGGGACCCCTTTATGGGGATTCACTCCCTGGCCTCAGACAGCCACCCCTCTTGCATAAGCCGCTCTGGGGGTGAACAGAGGCAGAAACCCCAGTGAAGTTGTAAAATAACAGCAGGAATAAAACACAGAAGCCCAGGCCGCCAGCGCAGGCAGTCCCTTGAGCTCTCAGGAGGGCTGGGGGCTGACTCCATTTCACGGCACCGGAGAAGCTGGGAAGAAATCTGTTGCGGTGCAGAGGCTGGGCCTTGAGTGCCTGGAAAGGCTGTTGTGGCTCTGTGGACTCTGCAGGTTGGCAGATTGGGGGCAGCTTTGCTGGGTGGAGGAAGAATTGGGGGGGGGGATTGCTGATATGCCTCCTCCTGAGTGGGCCAAGGCGGCCTCCCCATTCCCCACCCTGTGCGGCTTTCCATCTTGAGCAGGATGGGCCCTTCTCCATCCCGGCTCCTTCCGGGAGGAGTTGGGATGGCAACTTTCGGCCGGGCAGCTGGCCGGGGAAGGCCGCCTGGGGACCCATGCGGGGCATTTCCTGCAAGGAAGACCCTCTGACCCCCTGCCTCGGCTCCTCTCCTTCCAGAGTCAACTTGTGCACCTCTGTAACAGACTGGGCAGCCATAAGTAAAGAGGCTTCCGGTCAGCTGGTCGTCGCTTCAGTCCTGGCCTGGGGAAGGGAAGACTTGGCTCAAAGACGTCCTCCAAAGGCTGCAGGTGGCAGGAGCCAGACCTCGGGGGGGGTCTCCGCCTACTCTGTGTGTCCTGCAGAAGCCCCTCGTCTCGCTCTCTCTCTGGGGAGGCCCTCCGCTTAAAAGGGCTTCCGTTTTGTCTGAGGCAGGGAGGGCCCCAGGGCGCTTCCTGCTTCTCTCGGTGGCCCCTCTGTGCAGGGGGGAGAGGCTGGCAGGCGTCAGAGCAGGACTGGGCCCTTCACAGCCCAGGGGTTGGGTGGGAGGGACAGAACACCCACCCATCCCGGATGAATGCCGGCTGCTTTCTCTCTTCCTTTCCAAGCCCTCGTGTGGCTTTCTATTTATCTTCCATTGGGGTGCAAGGACACCGTTTCCTTATTATTTTTGCAATATTTTACAATAAAGTTCGTTGTCGTCTTCGAGGTCTGTGTGGCTTCTTGGGATCATTCTGAGCCTGTGGGAGCCCCTCCCACCCCTCCCCTGGTCCTACCCCCTGCTGCCGGTTGTCCTCTTCCAAAAATGGAGGTTTGGTTGGCTCCAGACAACGTTCAGAGACCCTCCACGTGGGGCGTCCGGAAGAGGCCCCGGTGCTGCCTGGAGAAGAGACGGCTGCAGGGAACCACAGTGGCTGGCTGGACAGAAGTCAGCTGCCCCCCTGGTAATAGCCCGCAGGGTGAGGGACCTGAAAGGAAGGAACTGCAGAGTTAGGACATCCTATTGGTGGATTTAGGGCTTCCTGATCAGGGCCTGATTCTGCTTTGCTCCGGCCCTTTCTGGCTCCTGGTGCTGGAAGGCAGACGTGGAGACCCCAGAGCAGGTTCTTCTCAGGATGGCAAGGCAGCTAGGGACTGCAGAGACTGAGCAGGTGAGGGGGTTGCGATGGTTTTCTCACAAGTGCAAGAAGTCGCACAAAAGAGCAAAGTATGTTCTCTGGTGTTCAACAGTGGCTTGAAGCCACTTTTGCTGCTGATGCACTTGGGGCCAATCCCCAGGAGACGGGCAGGGAGTTCTGTTTAGGCCTGGAAGCTGGCTGGGTGAGCGTCTCTCCTCCCAACCACCTCACAGGGTTGTGGGAAAAAGAGGAAGAAATATTAAATGTTTACTGCCTCAAATAGTCTATAAAAAAATAAAAGTGGGCTATAAATTAAAATGTTAAGAAATGAATGTTACAAAGGACGCATGACGAGCGCAAGAATACTGAGGCTTCTGCCGTTGCATCGGAGGACATGAGTGCAGCTGCCTATTCGCACCCTTTGCACAGCAAGAGTCCCTGCGTGTGTTTCGCGTTTATGGAGCCCTCATTGTCCAGAGTTGCTTTTAGTGAGATGGGCAACTATATACAATTTAATCATAAATAAAGTGATCATCCAGACCAATTGTGCACAACAACCTTTGACGCTGGATTCCACTTCTTAGGCTCAGCAAAAGAGGACAATTGGCATTCCGGGTCTGAGGCCACCTGATTGTTCAAGCCAAGCAAGCAGATTCCCTGGGGAACTGAGTTTTCTTTTGGCCCAGCCCAAGACTGACCCCTTCCATGATTGCCTGTCCGATCCACAAGTGATTTAGAAGAAGTCTGGTGGCCACAGGCTGAGAAGTCTGGTTCGGCAGGTTGAGGCAAAGAGGCAGTCCCGGAACCAGCGAAATCTGGGGGCTGGGCAGGGGACAGAATATCTGCCCTCAGTGTGGAAGGGATTGCCACTCTCGAATTGGCCTTTTTAGTCACACTAGATGCTGTTTTAGGACCTCTTTCCAGAGCACAATACCTTAGTCTCTTGAGACTGAAGGATGCCAATGTTAATGGTGGCCCAGAGCATTTTCTCCCCGAGGTCACGCCAAGTCCTCTCCCCAGCAGAGTCCGTCTTCAAGACACTCTTGAGGGGACAGAGGGGCAGCCAGTGTGTGTGTGTGTGTGGGGATATTTCCCCCATAGGAAGCAACTGCCCTCTTAGAACCCTTCCTATGGAGCCATTCAAGTATCAGAGGATACTGGCCACCGGGGACTCTTCTTTCCTTGGAAAAAACAACAGCAGATGTGAAGTTGAAAACAGCCAGCTGGGAATTGAGGTGTGCTCAGGTTCTCCATCTGGGGCAGAGGGAGCTTGTCCTCTCACCAATTTCTGCCTGAAGATGAGAAAAGTGGGTCCTTGGAGTCCCCATGAAAGCTGGATAAATCATCATCTTCCTTGCATGGTTGAGTCCTTTCTCCTCACCTGAAGAAGCTCCTCAACTCCATTCAAGAGCTGCCTCCATCTCCCTCTACTGGTGAGTCCCTTCTAGCCAGCCTATTGCCCACTTCGGGCACCAGCCTAAGGACCGATTCTGTAAACCAAGAGTGTCCAACCTTGGCAACTTTAAGACTTGTGGATTTCCAAACTCCCAGAAATCCCCAACCAGCATAGCCTTTGCCAAGTTGGAGATCCCTGCTGTAAACCAAAGGCTGATTTTCTTTGGGACTGCCAAATGCACAAAAAGAGGTGATAACATGGAAATGATTGTTTATCGGACATAGCAATAAAAGAATGTTTTGCAAGGATTGGGGCAATCAACCATGGCTGGAATTTGGGACATCACTTTTCTTTGAGGTATCATTTCCTACCTGGAATCTAGATAAGAGAATCTTACTGTGTGAAATAATCCGTAGGCATGTCTGATACGGGAAAATGTCTGTGTTTTTATGGCCCCACCAAATCTAGTCATGGAAATAATCTTAATTATTTATTAAATAAAGTTATCATTATGCAAAATAAATTATATGCTATTATACTATACTTAACAGCATAATTTAGTCAAAGTAGACTATGCTGTATTGATAATGGCAAAAAGTTGCTTTTCATAAAAAAATTGGAAGGCCTGTTAAGCATTATTTATTTATTAGTTTGTCAAACATGTACAAGATAGCAGATATGAATATGAATATGAACGAGGGAAATGAGTACAAATAAATGGGGACAGTAGGACAGGGAGGGTAGGCATGCTGGTGCGCTTATGCACGCCCCCTTTACGGACCTCTTAGGAATGGGGTGAGGTCCACGGTAGACAGTTTAAGGTTGAAGCTGTGGGGGTTTGAGGCTGCAACAACGGAGTCGGGTAGAGCATCCCAGGCGTTGACCACTCTGTTGCTGAAGTCGTATTTTCTGCAATTGAGTTTGGAGTGGTTTATCTTGAGTTTGTATTGATTGTTTGCCCGTGTATTATTGAGGTTGAAGCTGAAGAAGTCATTGACAGGTAGGACGTTGTAGCAGACAATTTTGTGTACTATGCTTAGATCAGACCGCAGGCGGTGCAGTTCCAGATTGTCCAAGCCCAGAATTCCAAGCCTGGTGGCATAAGGGATTCTATTGTGAATAGGGGAGTGGAGGACTCTTCTCGTGAAATACCTCTGGACTCACTCAATCGTATTAATGTCTGATATACAGTGTGGATTCCAGGCAGACGAGCTGTATTCGAGAATTGGTCTGGCAAAGATTTTGTATGCCCTAGTTAGCAATACAATGTTACTGGAGAAGAAGCTTTGCAAAATTAGGTTAACAACTCTTAATGCCTTTTTGGCAATGCTGTTACAGTGAGCTCTGGGGCTGAGATCGTTTGAGATGAGTCCTTCACAGAATACTAGGTCGTTTCCACCCAACTTGGTGTTCTGGTTTTTATTGCCAATGTGTAAGACAAAGCATTTGTTAGTTGAGATTTGGAGTTGCCAAATGCGCGACCATTCTGACACATGGTCAAGGTCGCTTTGTAGGGCAGCAGCATTGTTAAGTAATTTTTAAGGGCAGCAACAGTGTTAAGTAATTTTACGTCATCAGCGAAGAAGACGCAGCTGCTTTTAATATGATCGCATAGGTCGTTGATGTAAAGCAGAAAAGATGTGGGTCCTAGAACACTGCCTTGAGGGACACCGCTGTTAACTGGTGCCGGGTTTGATAGGGCCCTCCCTATTTTGACTACTTGTTGCCTGTTTGACAGGAACGTGGCTATCCATTTGTGAAGAGGATCTGGAAATGCTGGAAGAACTTAGTTTTAATAGTAGTTTGTTGTGCACCACTGATTCAAAGGCTTTGCAGAAGTCTATGTAAATTGAGTCTATTGCTTTACCCTGGTCAAGATGTGTGGTCCAAATGTTTCTGCACTGTAGGAGTTGCAGATTACAGGACAATTTTTTCCTCAAACCAAACTGGCTTGTTAGAAAGCAGGTTCTTTGTCTCTAAGTGGAGAGTGATGCCAAGAGGTTGGTCATAATTGTATGACCTTGGTCATATGAACAAACTAACTGCACTACTACCGTGGGCAGCTTCCTGTCCTCATCCCCTTATCTTTCTTGGTGACCTCAATTTGCCTCTTATTAATTGAACCCTAAACAAATGTACAACTGAACCTATACATGCAACCCTGTACAATGTTGCTACAACTCTGGGGCTGGAACAGTTGGTAACAAACAACACTAGGCTCAACAACTGCTTAGATCTCATCTTCTGCAATAGTCTAAACTGAATTTATGGCCTACAAGTTAAAAGAACCTTTTTCCAAGAGCATGATTGATTTTTGTTTCAATTTATCTCCTTGCAAAGAGGGTCATAATGATGGGACTCCAAATTATAACTTTAAAAAAGGCAACTATGATCTCATAGCTGTTCACAGGTTGTAATACTGCAGGAGACCACTATAACACTTTTTGATCGAAATCAATAGAGTCATTAACCTATACGTACCAATAATAACCCCTAAAGCCAAAACAAAAAACAAAAAACCAAATTCCCATAACAATAAGAAAGCTATAATCCAAGAAAAAATCTCTTTGGAGAGAAAACAAAACTGGCTATGTAGCTAACTTTAAAAACTGCTATAAAGCCTTATGCCGCCAGATAAAGGCAGAATGTACCAGTCACCATTGCAAACAGGAGGAAGAGCTGTTACACTCAAAACCCACCCGAGCCTTCTATAATTTCATAAATGCCAAACTTAAAGACTCGAAAACTATCCCACCCCTAAAAGGGCCTAACGGGGAAGACTGTAACAATGAAGCTGCTAAGGCCTACTATCTCTTCAATACGTTCTTCAGTTCAGTCTTTGTCGACAGCAATGGCTGCTGCCCCACATTTCCTAGTCGTACCATAACTAATGGTAATGATTTACTACATATTGATTTCACAGTAGATAATGTTGAAACCTAAAGCCATCTCTATCTCTTGGCCCTGATGGATTATGTGCTTGCTTCTTAAAAAAGCTCGCCACTGCCATAGCTGAGCCTCTGTGCACAATCCATGAGGCATCTTTCAGAACCAGCTCCTTGCCTGGCCTATGGTCATTAGCCACAGTCATACCTATCTTTAAAAGGGGAGGCCATGTAGTTTTCTAGTAGAAAGTTACAGACCAATCTCATTGTGTTGCATCACCTGTAAAGTCATGGAATCAATTATAAGCCAATCCACCCAACCAAGAGGTTGGCTGTGTTTTCCTCCTGAACTCTCAGAATAACAGAATCACAGGTTGGAAGGGACCTTGGAGGTCTTCTAGTCCAACCCCCCAGCTCAAGCAGGAGACTCGATACCATTCCAGAGAAATGATTGTCCAGTCTCTTCTTGAAAATTTCCAGTGATGGAGCACCCACAATTTCTGGAGGCAACTTCTGTTCCACTGGTTAATTGTCCTCACTGTTAGGAAGTTTCTCCTTAATTCCAGGTTGCTTCTCTCCTTGCTTAGTTTCCATCCGTGGCTTCTTGTCCTGCCTTTGAGTGCTTTAGAGGATACGTTGACTCCCTTTTCTCTGTGGCAGTTCTAGGTAGGGTTTTCCGAAGTCAGCTAGCAGGCAATTTCTCCTCTTTGGTCAGTA
The DNA here is from genome assembly GCF_059756535.1 of Pantherophis guttatus. NCBI lineage: Eukaryota > Metazoa > Chordata > Lepidosauria > Squamata > Colubridae > Pantherophis > Pantherophis guttatus. The sequence continues at coordinate 641,302 of NC_142067.1, read as the reverse complement.
TTTACAAACAAGAGTTTCCAGGGGGAAGAAAAGAATCCAATAAACTGTATTGGATTTCTTTCTGGTCGAAATTCTTAGAATAGAGTACAGCTGGAAAGGTCCTTGGAGGTCTTCTAGTCCAACCCCCTGCTCAGTCAGGAGACCCTACAATTTGAGGCAAGGGGCTGTTGTTCCACGGGTTAATGGAACACTCACGGTCAGGAAGTTTCTCCTTAATTCTAGTTGCTTCTCTCCTAGATTAGTTTCCATCCATTGTTTCTTGTCCTCTTTCCTCATTAAGAATGCTTCATTAATGTTTCTTCATTAGCTTCTTTGAAGTACTTCTCAAAATATTGCCTCGTCACTCATTACAGCATCATATCCTAGAAATTCTAGCAACGTAATTTTTACTAATGAAGTGGCTGGTTCCCTCTGAATGAAAGCTACGGCCCCTGCGGGTGTAACCACACCAATTGTAACCTCTCCACCTTCTTTCTCCCTCCTTCGGTAGAGTCCTCCACCAGAGGATTGGACCCTGGGCTTGGGTGCGATGAGTCAACATGCTTCAGGAACCCCAACAGCCCAGCAACCAGAGCAACCTCCCTCCGGCTTCCTTCATCCTGGTTGGCATCCCTGGCCTGGAGGAATACCACAGCTGGATGGCGGTGGCCTTCTGCCTGATGTACCTCTTTGCGCTTCTGGGAAACCTCTCCTTGCTCTTCCTTATCTGGATGGAGCACAGCCTCCACGAGCCCATGTACCTCTTCTTGGCCATGCTGGCAGTGGCCGACATGGCCTTGTCATCCTCCACTGTGCCCAAAACCTTGAGCGTCCTCTGGTCCTACTCCAAGGAAATCTCCTTTGACGGCTGCCTTGCCCAGATGTTCTTCACCCACATCAGCTTCATCGCAGAGTCAACCATCCTGCTGGCCATGGCTTTTGATCGCTATGTTGCCATCTGCTGGCCATTGCAATACACCTCCATCCTGTCTCCCTCCGTGGTGGCCAAGACCGGCTTAGTGGCTCTGGTCAGGAGTTTCTGCGTGATGTTCCCGACCATCTTCCTCCTCAAGAGGCTGCCTTATTGTGGGAAAAGGGTGATGCCCCACTCCTACTGCGAGCACATGGGCATTGCCCGCATGGCCTGTGCCAATATTGCTGTCAACATTTGGTATGGCTTTGTGACAACTCTTCTGTCTCCCGGATTAGACATTTTCCTCATTGCTGCTTCTTACCTCCTGATCCTCAGGGCCGTCTTCAGGTTTCCTTCCAAAGACACCCGCCTGAAGGCCCTGGGGACCTGCGGCTCTCACTTCTGCGTCATCCTGATGTTTTACACCCCAGCCTTCTTCTCCTTCTTTGCCCACCGGTTTGGCCATGGCATCCCCCAGTCGGTCCTCATCCTCCTGGCCAACCTCTACCAGCTGCTGCCACCAATGCTCAACCCCGTGGTCTATGCTGTAAAAACCCAGTTGATCTGGAAGAGGCTCAGGGGGGCCTTCGGCAAGTGAGGCAGGGGTCCCCACTGCACCCACAAATGAGGTGGGGGTGGAAGAGCCAACTCCACCGACCCTCATTTCTGTTGCTGGGATGGACTTTTGCACTGTGAGAAAACAGTTGGACTCCACTCAATCCTATCAAAAGCATTTTTATTGTCCTCCTCCTAAAGTTTGTTTTGCTCTGAGTTAAGGGTTGATAAACTGTGCTACTTTTCTGCCGAACAGGTGACATTTTTTGCTTCCTCTTAAAATGATGAGGTTTTTTTTCCTTTACTTTCTTTTCAATATTCAGAGTACCATATTCCAAAATGTTTTCAATTTTCACTTTGAAAATGAAGCTTTGGAGGTATCTATAAATGCTCTTTTGAGGACTGATGTAGGCTTTCAGAGATTAAACTGCTTTTGCAATCATTGCTCAGGTCAAAAAGAATTGGTCACAAATATGCCCCACTCACCTCCCGAAGCCCATGTTGGAGAAGACAGAAAGCCCAGAAGCCAAAGGATGTCTCTCTTTTGCCTCAGATTCAAGATTTGGTTCCCTCGTTCTAATCTACGTTATCAGCCAGTATCAGCCCTACCAGGTAAACCAGACAGGAGATGCAACTAGATGAGCTAATTCTATTTTATGGCATAATGACACTAACAGACTCTTGCAAAGTGTGTTGTACCTTCAGAAAGGTACAGATTTCCCATCTCCATTTAACCATTCGATCAATTAGGGAAGGTTCTTTCTCCAACTATTAAGCCCCAGGGGCTTCCTTCCTCTCTGGTTTGATTATATCCTAGGCAGCCTCTCTTCCCATCCCTCAAGGTCATCCCCTCCATTCCCATCCCTTCTCCCTCTCTCCCCCCCCCCACTTTCTATTTATTTATTTATTTATTTATTTACTTATTTATTTATTTATTCGGTTTATATATGCCGCCCTTCTCGGCTTACAATGCATTAAGCAATAGCCTTCATACTTTTGTATAGTACCTGCTTAGTAGGGCTTTTTGGCCCCCCCCTAAGTGGTGTTCTATTTTATATAAAGTCAGCTTATTGCCCCCATAAACCGGGTCCTCATTTTACCTACCTCGAAAGGATGGAAGACTGAGTCAACCTTGAGCCTGGTGAGAATTGAACTCGCAGTAATTGCAGGCAGCTGGCAGCTAAGTGCTACTTTAACAGCAGTAGTTTAGTCCACTGCGCCACCAAGGCTCTTTCTCTCTCTCTCTCCTGGTGGAGATGCTAAAAAAAGCTAAGGCTCAGAATGAAATAAGACTCGCAACAAACGTTTGTTTGTTCAACATGTAAAAAAGAAGAAAAAAGTGAAGGAAACAATTGGTCCACTAATGGGAGAAAATGGCAAGAAGGTGACAAGCAGCAGGGAGAAAGCAGAACTACTTAATTCATAATTTGCATTTGTCGTTACACAAAATGAAAAAAATAATTCAACTTATCAAAAGCAGTATCGTAAAAGATTAGGAATACAACTCAAACTAGGCAACAAATGGTAAGAGGACATTGTTCCACCCTAGATGAGTTCGAATCATCGGGACCTGACAGATGACATCCCAGAGTTCTGAAGGAGCTGGCAGAGGGGGTCTCAGACCCACTGACCCATATCTTTCAGAGATCCTGGAGACCTGGGGAACTATCTGAGGAGCGGAAAAGAGCTGATGTGGTTCCCATCTTCAAAAAAGGAGGGGAAAAAACAGATCTTGAAAACTACAGACCTATCAGCCTTACATCAATACTTGAGAAGATTCTGGAAAAGATAATCAAGCAACAGATCTGTGAAGCAAAGCTATTACTGGAAGCCAACATGGGTTTGTCAAAAATAAATCACGTCACACAAACATCATTGGATTCTTTGACAAAGTCACTAAATTAGTGGACTAGCTAAATGCAGTGGACATTGTATACTTGGATTTCAGTAAGCATTTGACAACAACCTACTTCTTGGTAGGTCAGAAAAATGTGGGTTAAACAGCATCACCCCCAAATGGATTCGTAGCTGGCTGACCAGCTGCCCCCAACCTATAGTCCTTAATGGAACTGCATCTACTTGGAAGGAAGCATGCAGTCAGTGGGGTAGCCTTGGGGTATCCCAAGGCTCTGTCTGAGGCCCAGGACTCTTTGATGTTTTCTTAAACTATTGAGATGAGGGGATAGAAGGGAAATTCATCACTTTTTCAGGTGACATTTACTGGGGGGAAGAGCCAACACCCCAGAAGATAGGCTCAAGATCCAGAAGGATCTGGACAGACTTGAACACTGACCCCTATTTAACAAAATACAATCCATTGGTGAGAAAAGGAAGGAATTACACATAGCAAGAAAAATCAAATGCACAGGTATAAAATAGGTGGTACTCAGCTCAGCAGCACTAACTGTGAAAGGGATCTAGGCAATCATTTATGGTTATGAGCCAGCCATGTGCAGCAGCTGCCAAAAAAGCCAATACTAGGCTTCATAACAGAGGGAAGGAATCAAGATGACGTGAAGGGTTTATACCACTTTATACAGTACTTCACTAGTAAGATCAACTCTTGGAATAGGGCATCCAGTTTTGATCACCACAATACAAAAAGAGGCTGAGATTCTGGAAAGAGTGCAGAGAAGAGCAACAAAGAGGATTAGGGGATTGGAGGTTAAAACATACAAAAAACGGTTGCTGGAATTGGGTATGGCTAGTTTAATGAAGAGAAAGAGTAGAGGTGACATGATATTTGAGGAGCCATCACAAATTGTGTTATTTTCCTTGGGTTCCTTTCTTTTTTCAATTTATATGCTAGCCATCTGCCTGGTTTATTAGCATCTTCAAAATATTTCTGTTTAGCATTCCTGATTTTTTGTGCTAGCTCTTCTTTCTCTAATAATCCCATTTTATGTTTAATCGTGTCCATTTTCATTTTAATGTCTTTTTTTTTTATTGCAAAAGTTTTACAATTACATTTTCACCCCTTTTTCCCCCCCCAACACCCACCCCAAACTTCCCAGCCTCCCTAACCCTCCCTAACCCTCCCCTCCCCCCGGACTTCCACACAATATAGTCATATCAAGTAAAGAAACCCCCCTTAATATAAAACTTGTATAAAACTTGAACCCCTCCCTCCCCCTTATATATTTTTTTTCTTTTTTTCCCCTTTTCATTACATTAAAATATCTCTAATACATTATTTTCAAATGAAGGCTATTTGGTACTTCCTAGTTTGATATTTATTCTGAATATATTCTATCCACTTTTTCCATTCCCATTCATAAGTCTCTTGTGAACAGTCTTTTAAGTATGCTGAAATCTTCGCCATCTCTGCAAAACTGGCCATCTTCAAAGTCCATTCCTCAATAGTGGGCAAGGCTTCATTTTTCCAGTATTTACCTATCAACAACCTTGCTGCTGTTATCATATACAATATCAATTTTGTTTCACCCAATGTAAAACCCTTAACTATACCCAATAAAAACAGTTGTGGAGAAAATTGAATTTTTTTCTTCAAAACATTCTGCATGACCCACCAAATTTTTATCCAAAAAGCCTTAACTTTCCTACAGGTCCACCAAACATGATAATATGTGGCATCTAAACAATCACATCTCCAACATTTTGGCTGAACATTAGGGTACATGCACGACAACTTTTTGGGATCTAAATGCCATCTATAAAACATTTTATAGAAATTTTCCCTCAAATTCTGAGACTGTGTAAATTTAACATTCTGAACCCAGATTTTTTCCCATGTTTCCAACATCACTGATTCTTCAAAATTTTGTGCCCATTTAATCATACAATCTTTAACTAATTCAGTTTCTGAGTCCCTTTCTAGCAAAACATTATAAAGCCTTTTGATATGCATTGGACCTTTCTCTTTTATATGTCTAACCAATTCTTCCTCATGCAACATAATACCAGTTTTTTGGTCCTCTTTCCATCTCGATTGTAATTGATTATATTGTAGCCAAGTTAAGTTAATCCCTTCAGCCAACAATGTCTGTAATGTCTTCAGCTGCCATCTGCCCGCATCTGTAAAAAGAACCTCTTTGTATAAACCCCCCCCGAGTGACATTATATTTGTATTCCACATAATATGACCAAGATCCAGCCATAGCGGTATTTTATAATCCCATTTGAATCGGTGCTTCTTCCAAACTCTCATCAAAGAATCTCTAAGTATATGGCTTTTAAATACTTTATCAACTTTGTCGTCATAAAATAAGTAAGCATGCCATCCAAATTCAAGATCAAAACTTTCTATATTCAATATTCCAGCCTTTAATGTCTTTTTTTTGTGGGAACTTGCGCAGAAGCATTTTGATGACCTCGGGGTCGGTGGGCAGAGCCTCCCGCTGGTTTTACTACCAGTTCTATTGAATTGGTGCGAACCGGGGGCAACCCACCACTGGGACCTACCCAAGTAAGAGACATGCAGGGCTCACTGGCAGACCAGAAGGCCCAAACAGGCAGAAGAGTGCATCTTTGTTTGTTTGTTATTCATTTATTTAATCAAATTTATTGGCTGCCCATCTTACCAAAGAGTAACTCTTATATCTCCTTGTATTTCATGCCTCATTTCCATCCAAAAAACAGCAGAGGACTTGGCCGGGCCTTCTGAACAATTCCGAGAATAAAGCTCTCTTTTATAAATAATAACAATGCCAAACACGTAAGCCATTTTTTTTATTTGAGGTTTAGAATCCTTCCTCAACACTGAAGGAGCTGGAAATCAGATTCATTTCTAGGGGGCTACTTGGAGGACCAGTACAGACCCTCTGAAAAGTATTCTTTTCTTAGGAGGAGGAACAGGGACCAACCTTTCTCTACTGTTCTGAAATGCCAGGCCAGGATTGCATAGACAAACCTATTTGGATTTCCAATGTTTGCTCTTTCTACTGCAGATCAGAGCCTTCGTTAAAAATAACAGCATTCTTTCTGACACAATAAAGGAGTTTCTGATACCCCTTAAACCTTAAAACAAACTGGCTGAGTCTGTTCTGGGAATTTTAAATTGGGGGTTTTAAACTGAGTTTTAATTGTTAATTTAAATCATATTTATTATTGTTGTTTTTATTGTGATTTTATTGCTGTGAGCCGCCCCGAGTCCCTCGGGAGAAGGGCAGCATATAAATTTTAATAAACTTAAACTTAAATGTGGAATTGCAATGTTGCTCTGAATCACAGCAATGCGTGAAGAAAGTCCATGGCGGATATAAGATCATAGATCACAACGTTTGCAGTCCAGACTCCCACCGAGGTCAGGCTCTCACTGTTCTCTCTCCCTCTGAAACTTCTTCAGGATCCGAAGGCGGATTTGTTTGGTCTTCACACTGTACACAACAGGGTTGGTCACGGGGGGCAATAACAGAAAAGCGTTGGCGATGAGGATGAAGGCGATGGGGTGCTCCTGCCTCCCAAACCGATGGATCATGCTGAGCCCAAGCATGGGGACATAGAAGCTGCAGACCGCACAGAGGTGGGAGACGCAGGTGCTGAGCGCCCGGAAGCCTTCCTCCTTGGAGGCAACTCCCAGGACGGTCTTGAGGATCAAGAAGTAGGAGAGGACTAGCAGGACTGAATCCACTCCTGTGGATGAGAGCATAACTATCAGGCCGTAGACGCTGCTGTTCCTCCTATCTGAATGAACTAACTTCAGGAGATCCGGGTGCAAACACATGGAGTAGGAAAGCACATTTATGCCTCCAAATTCCTGAAGACTCATAAGGATGGGGCCTGGCAGGACAAGGCAAACGGACCGGATGGCGCCAACCACCCCAATCTTAATCACCATCCCATTGGTCAAAACACTTGTGTATCTCAGAGGGTTCCGGATGGCCACCAAGCGATCGAAGGCCATGGCCAAGAGAATGCCAGATTCCATAATGGAGCAAGCATAGATGAAGGTCATCTGGACCAAGCAGGCCTCAAAGTGGATCTCACGGTGGTTGAACCACAGCACGCTCAGCGTGGTGGGTAAAGTGGCAAAGGATAAACCCAGGTCCGAGAGGGCCAGCATGGAAAGGAAATAGTACATGGGGGAGTGGAGAGTTTGGTCCGTCCTGATGACGAAGAGGATGACGCAGTTCCCCATGATGGCCACCAAGTACATGCAGCAGATGGGGAGGGAAATCCAGAAATGGAGTTTTTCTAGGCCAGGAAAGCCTGTCAGGAGGAAAATTGGGGGGCTGAAGTCTGAGTGGTTGATGAACATGGGGATATTTCTGGATTGTTTTCTTCCCTGGAAAGGAAGAGCACAAAAAGTCATTCAGAGAGCCTCAGCATATCTGAAACAGCACATCCAACCAGTTTTCATTTTCATAGCTGCTGGTCCTGTAAAAATTGGGCTCCTGCTTCCAGGTGTGCTGAATTTATCATAAATTGCACCCACTTGGGAGGGGGGGGAGTTCTGGGTACAGCTCCAATGTGCTTGCAGGTCATCAACATGTTGGAGAGGCTGACATATATTCTTCTCTACTGACCTCCTTGTCTACCCTCATTACGGCTTATACCACACACACACACACACACACACACACACAGAGTCTTTGCTGCTCTTTCTCTTACATCTAGTGGTGAAACCATTCCTAAACCGCCACCTTCTCACCTTCCTGGAGACCTTCAGCTCAAGCCCAGATACACCGGTTTAGCTCATATTCTTTAAATAAGAGCGATAGCAGCAGAAAACTCCTGTTGGCCCCTGGAAGAAACTGGGTCCTTCGTCTCTGTGGCTTCCCCAGTGGAGGGAGAGCTCTGGCTGTTGGCTTCCTCCTCAGGTTTATCCTAACTCTGCTGCTGCTCTATTTTTTTATGATTTCATGGGCGGGGATGATGAAAGTGGTGGCGGTGGCGGCTGCTAGTTCTCACAGTCCAGGAGAAGAAACAAATCTGATCCGCCATGCCGTGCCATGCCGTGCCATGCCAAGCCTTCCTGGTTGTCCACAATATTTATGGCTGACTCTTCCTTCTGTCCTTCCCCGGAGAAGGCTGGCTCAGCTGCTGCTCAGTGGGGCTCCGGGCTGCCCTTGGCTGCCCCAGAGGATTCTCCCAGGCTGGATTGCTTGCGCGGAAGAGCAGGGACCCAGCCGAGCAGCTCCTGCTGGAGAACCTTGAATGTTCCTGGCAAGGGGTTTCTTCCTGGCATCTGCTCCACTTGCGACCTTCCCCTGCAAAACCCACCCACTTCTCCATCCAGCCTCTGTGTAGCCACTCCAGTTGGCTGTGCTTCACCAACGCTTGGAATGGACCTTGAGTCAGGAAGGTGCCCTGGGGCTCCTTCGGTGGTCTCGGGAAGGGTGGCAAGTGGGCAGGGCCAAGGAAGGGGAGGGGCACTCTGAGACACCCAGTGCTGATGGGCCTCCTCCGCCTCCTCCTCTTTGTCCCGTGGGCACTTTTTCTCACCAGCTGGCCAGTGAACCCACACACACCTCTGACTAGCCAAGGGCTGCATGTGCAGTAGAGCCAGGGATCTTGCCCAGTGGTGAAATCTAAAATTTGTTACTACCGGTTCTGTGGGCGTGGCTTGGTGGGGGAGTGTTAATATGACTGGGTAGGCATGGCCAATTTTTCTTTTTTTACTTTTAAACCATTTTTTCTAACACCTCTTTGACGAAGAGGTTGTAAAAAATGCTTTCAAAAGGCTGTGACAATCCCAGCTGAGTTGCCTGATCGTCAGAGGGTTTTTTAAAAAGCCTCTGACGATCAGGCAACTCAGCTTGGACCGTCAGAGGCATTTAAAAGAAAAAAAAGCCTCTGATGATCAAGCGGCTCAGCTGGGCATGGGGGGGGGGTACCGGTTCTCCGAACCACCCGCCTCCATCGCTACTGGATCGGGTGATTCGGTCCGAACCGGGAGCATTTCACCCCTGATCTTGCCTTCTTGTCTTGATCCCTCACCCACAGATCCCTTTCAATGGATCTGTGCATCAGTAGGTTGCATCCACGGAGTTTGATAGTTTCAAGATCATGTGAAGTAGTAATACTGCTTTATGCTGCCTTTATGCCTGTATCCAATTCCGGTCACTGTGATACAAAAAGGAAGTTGAGACCCAAGAAAAAGAGAGCAGAAGAAGAGCCAGAAAGGGCATCACTCCATGCTCAGATTGGCAGAGTGCCAGCCAGAGGTGCTCCGTCCTCCCAGTTAATATGGCACCTCTTGAAGTATACATCATTGATTATTTAGGGAGCCTCTAGAATTCATAACTTAAATTACAGGTAGTCCTTGACTTATGACCAGATTTGAGCCCAAAATTTCTCTTGCCAAGCAAGACAGTTGTTAAGTGAGTTTTGCCCCATTTTATAACCTTTCTCGCCACATTTGTTAAATGAATCACTGCAGTTGTGAAGTTAGTAGTGCAGCTGTGAAGTCAATCTGGCTTCCTCATTGACTTTGCTTGTCCAACGGTCACAAAAAGTGATCACGTGATGCCGGGACACCGCAACCATCATAAATATGAATCAGCTGCCAAGTGTCTAAATGTCGATCATGTGATTGTGGGGATGCTGCAAAGTCGTAACTGTGAAAAATGGTCTTAAGTAACTTTGAACAGTCCGTGAATGAACTGTTGTAAGTCGAGGACTATGTATATGAGTCAATCTTGCCATTGCGGGAATGTTTTCTGAATCTCCTCACCTGACCTTGTCCAGAATAACAGAACAAGTTGGAAGGGAGCTTGGAGGCCTTCTAAGGCCTCCTGTCCCCCTCTGGAGGAAGGGCCCCTGGCTCTCTGCCAGGGCTCCCCCACCCCTTTCGATGAACCCTTCAGGCGCTTTTCTCTGGCTGCTTTCACAGGCATCTTATATTCTGTGAAGCAAGCTGCTTCAGGGGGCAGAAAGCCTGACAACCCCCGGGAGGAACTCTGGCTCTTCTGTGACGGGGAAGCAGCCAAGAAGGCGGTAGGCCAGAGAAGCCCACAGTGGGGCCAATGGGCCCACGTCAATTGAGACGCTGCCAGGGAGAGAGTGAGGGCCAAGCAGCTGCGTCCTCCCTTTGGTTTTGCCAGCCAAGCAGATGGAGAGGCTTCCTTGGGATGCTGGGACCGCCCCCGCCCCCGCCCCCACCCCGGCAGAACCCCCGGGACAGCTCTATGCCAGGAGGATCGTCCCCACCTGCCTCCTGGGCTCAGCACTGGGGAGATTGATCTTCTGCCTTTGGAAGCAACCTAGAGGGAGGAAGCAAAGGAGGGGCCATCAATCCTAGAAAGAAACTTTGGTGCCAGCAGGGAGTGCCAGCATTTCCCTGAAGATCGAGGCCTTTGGCCAAATTCTCCGGGTGATCCAAGCTGCAGGTTCCCCTGGTAAGGGCAGCACGATGGGCGGCTCAGTTGCCCTGAGAGATCTGTGAGCTGGACTGGGAGACTTGTGGCCAAGACTCCTCGGCAGAAAACAAGAGAAGTCTCTGAAGTTGGCCATCGAGCCATCTCCCTTGCTTGCCCAGAGGTCCTCCTTCTTTCCAAAGACATCCACACCAACTCCACAAATGGATGGGTGAAAGCATCACCACAAAAGACAAGGTCTCTTCCACGCCCTTCTGTGCAGAGCCCTGGGAGACGGGAAGCTGTGGCACGCAGAAGATCATACATTGCTAGAGAAACACAGATTAAACCAGGTAAGGAATGATCAAATGAATTCAGGGGTCCTGGGTCGGGGGGGGCTTCCCCCCACACACAAACTGTTTGAGAACTGGCAGGGCCATTGACTGAAATCTTTAAGAAATCCCCCAGTACTGGGCAAAGAAAATCAAAACAGTGCAATTAACAAAGCCAGCACGATTTGTTTTAAAAAGGTCATGCCAGACAATTTTCACTGCTTTTTTTGACAGTGTGATTAAATTAGTGGACCAAGGGACTGCTGTGGATGGGACTTCATAAGGCATGTGACCAAGTAGACCACGGCCTCCTTCTTGATGAACCAGAACATGGTGGGCACATGATCTCATTGGCAGATGGAATCGCAGTTGGCTGGACAACCCTATTCAGAATAACAAAACAATCTAATAACTTGAGTTGGAAGGGAGCTTGGAGGTCTTCTAGTCCAACCCCCTGCTCAAGCAGGAGGCCCAAGACCATTTCAGGCAAAATCTCTTCTGAAAAACCTCCAGTGATGAAGAACCTACAACTCCTGGAGGCCAGCTGTTTCCCTGGTTAATTGTTCTCACCATTAGGAAATTTCTCCTTAGTTCTTGGTTGCTTCTCTCCTCGATTAGTTTCCATCTGTTGCTTCTTTTCCTGCCTCCAGGAGCTCCTCTTCTTTTGGGCAGCCCCTCAAATACTGGAAGACATGTCCCCCCGGTCCTTCTTTTCTCTAGGCTAGACATACCCAATTCCTGCAACTGTTCTTTGTATGCTTTAGCCTCCAGTCCCCTAATCGTCTTTTTTGCTCTCCTCTGCACTCTTTTCTAGAGTCTCCACATCTTTTTTTACATTGTGGTCACCAGAACTGGATGCAATATTCCAAGTGTGGCCTTACTGACGTAGTATAAAGCAATAATAACACTTCACGTGTTCTTGATTCTATCCCTCTGTTAATGCTGTTAATGTTATTGCTGAGCACATTGTAAGCCGCCCTGAGTCTTCGGAGAAGGGCGGCATATAAATCAAATTTAAAAAAAAAAAAATGCAGCCTAGGATTGTGTTGGCTTTTTTGGCAGCTGCAGCACACGGCTGGCTCCTTAAGTGACGGCCCACCAGGACTCCAAGATCCCTCTCACAGTTACTACTGTTGAGCCAGGTACCCCCTCTTCTATACGGGTGCTTTTTTCCCCCTTCCTAAACATTCCGAAGGAAACTGGTGTTTTTCCTTTCACCTAATGCCGAACCATCTTTAACCTTCGGTCTACCAAGATCAGACCAATTCCCAAATCCTTCGCATAAGGACTACTGCTCAGTGTCAACCCTGAAGCTGACGCTAAGCCAGGCACCACCACCCATCCTGTAGCTCTGCTCCAGGTTTTTCCTGCTGAAGGGCAGCAAGTCACATTTCTGATCACTGAACAGCACTGAACAGTATGTTCAAGTCCATCAAAATCTTTGTGAACCTTGAGCCTGTATCTTGGGGTGGCAGCAATCTCCACAAAAAACTTTGTGTCATCCGCTAATTTTGTACACATCCCTTCCATTCCCTCATGTAAGAAAATGTTGAAGGTTAGGGGCTCGAAAACTCAGGAACCCACTGCAGAGCTCCCTCCTTGTGGACAGTAAGGACCTTCCATTGACTATGCGTGTCCAGCCTACTGGGATTCCGTCTTGTAGGGGAGAGCTGGTTCCTCATGCTGGAAAGCCTTGCTAAGAGGGAGGGAAGGAAGGGAGAGGTTAGAGCTTCACAAGCCAGGGGCAGCTTATCTGCCCACATTGGGAGTGGAAGGTTGTAGAACAAACCTCAGGCAGCTACTGCCAGACCTGTTTCCCTCCTGGGTGGGCATTTGACTTTGAGAGGTCCTTCGAGTTCTTCCTTTGGACCTACGAGGCTCCAAGGAGTCTGATCTCCAAGGGATCAGGGAAGATACACTTCTGTGTGTGCTCTGCATCTGTGGGTCTTCCTGTCAGGCTTGTCCCAACTTTGGCGCTTAGGAAAGAAAGACCCTCGACTCCATTGTTGAAGTGAAAGCTTCATTAGTACTCAGTTCAAGCAGTTACAGCATAAGCCAAGCTGGATATGAATATTCCCATGCAAAATCTGCATTTTCCCCACATCCCTGGGTTCCTCCCCCCCTTGACCAGTCCATCAGTGTCCAATAGTATTCATTTCAGATGGGAATGGCTTTGAGGTTTGGTGCCTCTTTGGTGGAGTTTCACATTCCGATCTCACGGTCCTTGATCAGCTGGTTCATTCCTGATTGACATCTCTGGTTCCTGTCACCCTGTCATTCCCTCCCTTCCTTCCCCTGCCAATTCCCTACTTTCCCATCCTCCTCCCTCCTCCCCTGCATTTTGTGGCAGGATGCTGAAGATGGCAGGCCTGGCACTTCCCTTGTTTCAGGAGCAGCAGGGAAGAATGGGAAGAGCATTTGAGAAAGCCATGCGTCCTTTGGTCCGGGCAAGGATTGTTAGGATACAAGAACTGACAGATGGGTGAGGGAGGCAGATGTCAGCCACAGGGGTAGGGTGGGTGGGTCCCAGGTGGTTCCTCAGGAAGCCCAGAACTTTGCAACCATCAGAGGTCTCTTGTCTTTTCCATGCCTTCAGCCCAGAGGCAGCTTGGAGCATGCAGGGTGGGACACCTGCCATGGTGGACAATGGAACAGAAGACCTGGGTCAGATCTCCTTCATAATGGTGGGCATTCCTGGCCTGGAAGCTTTTCACTTCTGGATCGGCATCCCACTCTGCCTCATCTACATGGTGACTTTGGTGGGGAACATCATTGTGGTCTTGGTCATCAAGATGGAGCCTGATCTCCACAAGCCCATGTTCTTCTTCCTCAGCATGCTGGCCATAAATGACCTGCTCCTCAGCACCACCATTCTGCCCAAGATGCTGGGCATCATGTGGATGGGCTCAAGGGAGATTGGCTTCAGCGCCTGCCTGCTTCAGATGTACTTGGTCCACACCCTCTCCATTGTGGACTCTGCCATCTTGTTGGCCATGGCCTTCGACCGCTATGTGGCCATCTGCCGCCCACTGCACTACGCAACCATCCTCAGCAACACGGCAGTTGCCAAGATGGGATTGGCAGCTGCTGCCCGAGGGGTGATATTGGTCATCCCCTGCCCTGTACTTCTCAAGAGGTTGCCCTATTGCTTCCACAAGGTCATCCCACATGCCTACTGTGAACACATGGCCGTGATCAAGCTGTTCACATGTGCCAATACATTTATCAACCGGACCTACGGCATTTCTGTGGCACTCTTGGTGGTGGGGATGGACCTGGGGCTCATTGCCACATCCTACGCTATGATCCTGCAGGCCGTCTTCCAGCTGTCATCACGAGAGGCCCGGGCCAAAGCCCTGGGCACCTGTGCTGCTCACACCTGCATCATCTTGGCATTTTATGTGCCTGGCCTCTTCACCTTCCTCACCCACCGGATTGGCAAACACATCCCTGCTTGCCTCCACATCATCCTGGCCATCCTGTACATCCTGCTGCCCCCCATGCTGAACCCGCTGGTGTACGGGATGAAGACTCAGCAGATCCGCCAGCGGGTATTCAGCCTTTTCCACCAGGGAAGAAAGGCAAATTTGTAGCCTGGGAAACGAGAAGGAGGACCTGGTGGGTCATCCCCAGAGCTGTAGGCCCCGTAGCAGCTCCTCATCAGATCCAGTGGGTTATCTTGACCGGTTTCAGTCTGGCTTTAGGCCAGGGGGCAGACAGCATTCACCACACTTGCTGATGACCTTTGGCAGAGCCAGGACTGGGCGATGCCCCATCCTTATGTTTATTTATTTATTTATTTATTTATTATTAAATTTATATCCCGCCCTTCTCCCCGAAGGGACTCAGGGCGGTGAACAGCCGAGAATTAAAATACCATACAATATAAAAGTTAAAATAATTAAAAATAAATTAAATTAAACGGCCGCCCCAATTTAAAACCCCTAGCAATACAATTAAAAACTAACCCATAAAACCTATTCAGGCCAGGCCAGCTTGCTGAAATAAAAACGTCTTCAGGGCCTTACAGGAAGTGCGGAGATCCGGAATCAGCCGTATTCCGGGAGGTAGCTCGTTCCAGAGGGCAGGTGCTCCCACAGAGAAGGCTCTCCCCCTGGGGGCCGCCAGCCGACATCGCTTGACCGACAGCACCCTGAGGAGTCCCTCTCTGTGAGGGCGTATTGGCCGGTGGGTGGTTATCGGTAGCAGAAGGCGGTCTCGTAAATACCCTGGCCCTAAGCCATGGAGCACTTTAAAGGTGAGAACCAACACCTTGAAGTGCACCCGGAAGACCACCGGGAGCCAGTGCAGCTCGCGCAGGAGAGGTGTTATATGGGAGTGCCATGTCGCTCCCGTAATCACCCGTGCGGCCGCATTCTGGACCAGTTGGAGCCTCCGGATGCTCCTCAAGGGGAGCCCCATGTGGAGAGCGTTAGCGTAGTCCAGGCGAGAAGTGACGAGAGTACTTCTCGCCTGGATCATGTTCCTTGATCTTTCAGCGGCTTTCAATACATCAGCCACAATGTCCTTCTGGACTGGCTGATGGTGTTTAGGACTGGGAGCCCCATTGGTTCACCTCCTTCCTCAGCAGTCAGCTCCAGTCAGTGTTGATGGGAAGGAGAGGCACTCTACACCCCCAGTCCCTCACGTGTAGGGTGCCTAAGGACTCTCTGCTTAGGTAAAGAACAGTGATCCAATGGGTCAATGGTTGTCCAGTTACCTTACGTAGCCCTTTGTGGCATAGTGGGGTTTGGAGGAGGAAGAGGAGGAGGGTGGGTGGAGGAGGAGGAAAAGGACTGTGGGTCCCTTAGTGCTCTCTGAGCTTGGTTGTTTTCTTGCAGATGTTTCATGACCCAACTTGGTAACATCATCAGTGCTAGAATGGAGTGGGCTTTGCACAATCCTCGCTCCCTTCTAGCACTGATGCTGTTCCCTCGTTGGGTCATGAAATGTCCACAAGGAAACCACCTAGCTCAGAGAGCACCAAGGACCGCCTATTTCAACCCTGAGTTACAGATATTCTCTCCTGCTGGCAGATGGAAGACACCTGTCATGCTGCTCGGGGGAAGACCACCTTAGGACCCTACCAGGGCAGCCTTCTGGTCAGCCACAGGAAGCAGAATTAGGGAAGTTTGTGTTTGCTTAGATAGGGTTGAGCAGCATCACAGGCACTGCAGAGCAACCTGGTAGGGCCTGCGCATAGCACAGTAGAGATAAGAAAGTGCTTGGTGCATGTTTATCTAAAATGGCATTTGCCTGCTTATCTTCATGCTTGACACCTGCCTTGTAAGCCGTGGCCTGCTGGTAATCTGCACCTCTCTTCCTGTGGAGTAGATAGAGCCTGTCTCTTGCAATGGGAGGGGTCTTTCATTGTGAACAGGTCCTCCAGGTTCCTCTGACCTCACTAGGAGACCAACTAGAGGCTGAATGTTGGGCTCCTGGCCATGACTGAGTCGATGAATGGACCATGATCAATTCCATTCCAAAGCCAGTTGAGAGGGGCTGGGGGTCTGTTATCTCCAGCTTTTCCTGCTTCTTCTCCCATAGAGAGCCTAAGCTGGGAGGGAGAGAAAGGCTCCCTCGAGCACAAACTCAGCATGCTGGCTGGGGAATTCTGGGAGTTGAAGTTCAGATGTCAGGCACAAGGAAGCAGGATAGAATTCAAAAGCACCACAAGTTTATTCCATGCAACCTATACACAAGAATCTGATCTACTAACAGTCAAGGTACCAGATAAGACTCAACAGACTTCAAGAGGGGCTGGACTTGGGTCTCTTTTGTGGGTGTTGGGACTCCAGGCTGATAATGCATTTGACCTCATCCTCAGCCTGGTCATCTCCTACATCAGCATCTTAAAGGTGCTGAGAATGAGAAATGTCTATGGAGATGCTCTATCATCCAGGTCGTGATTGTGCCAAAGAGGCTTTTCCAAAAGGCAACTGGTTTTTTTCTTTGAAAATGTTTTGCTCCTCACCCATGAAGCTTTTTCAGTTCTCAATTCGGTCCAGTTCTTCAGAACTGAAGAAGCTTCTTGGATGAGAAGTGAAATGTGGCTGTCTAGTCTCTTCTTAAAAGCCTCCAGTATTGGAGCATCCAGAACTTCTGAAGGCAACTTCTGTTCCACCAGTTACTTGTTCTCAGCATTAGGAAATTCCTCCTTAGTAACTTCTTATTTGAAGTGCCACCCATCATACAGCACCCATGGCAAGATTTTTGTCAGGAAGAGATGGGGGAACTCTACCTCTGTGCTGAATCAGAAAATCAAAAACTGGCTGACTTTGGTTCTGGGCAGAGGCCCAGTGGACGGCAGGGTCATGAGGAGGGTCTGTCCAGGTTGGTTAGCTAGGTATCCCGAGCCAAAAGTCAGGGGATGGGTAGATATGCCCATTTCTTCTGCTTCTAAGTGCAGGTCTACATCTTCCCTGGCTTTGGCTTTGAGATACCTATCCAACGATCCTTGAAGGACACCTCCTCACAACACAGCCTTCCACTGGACCTCAGTCCAGAACCAAGGTCAGCCACTTTGGGGGTTTTGATCCTTCTCTTTCTTCCATTTGCTGGACTTGGAGTGAGCTCGCACAATGGTTACCAGGATGGTGAAGGGTCTGGAAGATAAGTCCTATGAGGAACTCTTAAAGGATCTCTGGATGGTTTGTCTACAGGAGAAGACTTAGATAGAAACCTTGAAATTTGTGGAAGGTTCTGGACTTCTGGCGGTGACGTCAGCATGTTAGGGATGAAGGGAACGGCACTCCGCTCTCGAAGTCCCTAATATCCTTGATTTGGGAGCTGATTTAGGTGCTATCGACCTTGGAGAGATCAATAGAAGAAAGGGGAACTTCCGAGGACCTCAGGGAGCGCAGCAACCCCCCTGAAGGTTCAGGAAAACACCCTTAACTCGGATTGAGGAAGAACCAGCCATTCCGGTTGGCCTGAAACGGTGACAGCTGTTTAGAGGGAAGCGAAAATCATATAAAAGAAAGCATCGGTGGAGATCAAAAGAGAGAAGTAGAGTCTAAAAAGGTACATTCATATTTGCAAGCTGCGGGGAGAAAGCGGGCGGAAGGAATCTCCAAGCAAGTGAGAAAAGTGGCGAGTGAAAGTGAGTGGAGGGGGAATCCATCTTGAAAGTGACAGTACATAATTTGTCAGCAGGCAAAATCAGAAGAAATCCAGAGGATCGGATATTCAAAGAAGAAAAGACAGAGAAACCCCAGTTTATCTGGAACTGAGCAAACGTGGAGGGTATCGGATTTAAAACATTTTCGCTTCTCTGACAGCTCGGCTTTCAGATTGCAACAGTAGCGGATGTTTAACGTGTATTGGATGCATAAAGAAAGAACGATGGAGAAGCCTCGTTTGGTTGGAACTAAGTGAACGGGACGAGCACTGGATCTATAAAATCAACTTTTCTTTTGAAGATTTGGATTAAGAATTTTGGAACATTTGGATAATACTTGGAGACTTTGATACCTTGGGAGGAGACTGCTTTGGACATTTATTGGATACTTATTGGACTTTTACTGGATATTGGCTATTTAACGTAAGGAATTTTGGGATTCGGGACACTCTAAGAAGGAGCGACGGAGAAGATTTCTTTATTTGGAATTAGGAGAGTGGGACGAGTGTTAGACTTATAATATTTTGCTTCCTTGAATGATTGGACCTTGGAACACTTGAATAATATTTTTCAATATTGGTAATTTGGATATTTAGAGAATTGGACTGGACTGGAGGAAACTTAAACTAGAAGACACCGGGTGATTGGAAAATCAATAGTGTAAGAAATTAGTAATCAAGATCGTCTAACACCAGTGATCAGGAAGTAATATATATATTGTTCTGAATTTTTACTTAAAAGTGGATGGTCTAACTTAATATTTACCCTGTGAATTACCAGTTTATTATCTTGTCATCATATATCTAGAGTTAAGGATTTAAATTACATTACATTTATTATATATACTGTACCTATATATTTATACTAGAAGAATTAGAAATTAATTAATATTAACTGAGATTTATCTAATTGAATTACTAGTGTAGTACCTTGTCAACATATATCTAGAGTTAAGGATTTAAATTACACTACATTTATTATATATACTGTACTTATATATTTATACTAGAAGAATTAGAAATCAATAGTAACTGATATTTATCTAATTGATATTTATTTAATAACGCAAGAGATATATTAGGTAATTAAATACTTAATAGTAATGATAACTAACTGATGAATTGTTAGAATATTATACTTTTCCTTCACTCCCTCATTTTAATTTTCCTTATTGTTATTCTATATTGCTGAAGAATACTGACAGAATATTGAAAAGAGAAGGATAAAATTTGGGTGGAAACTTAATAAACAGATTTAGAAACAGTGATCAGTATATGAAATTTTGGGAAAGAATAAAACAAGGAATACTAATGGCAACCACAAGCTCAGTAACAACTACTAAAAGAAGCAAGAAAACACCCTCAAGCCAGACGATACTTATGGCTTCCCTGGCCCAACAAATGGTAGCTGAAACCACGGAAAAGGACAAGACAAGCCCCGCTCTTAGTATGCAAAATATCCATGCTGCACTAGCAATGATCCAGGAAGGAATGAACAGAATGCAAGAAACGATGGCCCACAATCATGAAGAGACAAGGAAAAATCATGAAGAATTGAGGTTGGATGTGGGTGAAATAAAAGACAATATTAAGAATATGGATGAGAAAATAGAAAAAATCCAACAGAATATAATGGAAAATGAGCAGAGGATCCATAAAGCGGAAGAAAGAATCGAGTACACGGCTAAGAGAATGGAGAGGATGGAACAAGATCAAGGGGCATTTAATAAAGAAATGGAGGATTCATTAACCTATCTTGAAATGGAGAAAGCATCCTTTTATTTAAGGTTTCAAAATGTGGAAGAACAAAAGGATGAGGATCTAGGGGATATAATGATTGAGATATTGACAAAGGTAACCCAAAGAGATAAGGAAGAGCTATGAAACGGAATAGACGAAATTTATAGAGTCCACATCAACTATGCAAGAAGGAATAAACTACCAAAGGAAATTGTCACGAGTGTTTTCAGGATTGCTGTGGCTACTTGATCAGTCACAAACAGTATGGTTTCCATTAAGCCATCTCCTGTTTGCAATTACCTGCAAGCATTCCCCGCCCTAGTTAATTGCAGGTTAACTCCCCATATAAGCAAGGACCTTTTCGCTTGCTACTTGGGCCTAAATGCTGTTTTAGGCCTAGATGCAAGAGCTCTTGCTGGAAGCTGCAAGCAGAGCTCAGTGCAATGTCGCAGATGGGAGGAGAAGCACAGATAAGGACTCTAGACGCTGTTGCAGAGAAACTCCTACGGATGCTTGCCTTTTGCTGTTTTGAAGCACGCAAGCTATCATCGGGACTGCTGTTGCTGGACATTCTTCCTCCCACCAACTTCAAGCTACGTTTGCTGTTTGAACTGTTTTTACTTCAGGTGACTTTTAGCTATGAAGTTTGTGCTGCCGCCCTTCTACTACCTCGATGATGTATCGATACCAAAGGTTCTTATCTTCATGTTAGCTTTATTCTCTTGTGAATTGTTTTGGTATTGTGGAGAGGAATCTAGGGAGATAGCCTTGCTTCACATAATCAAGATAAGACTTTGTTTTTAATGTGCTTTCTTAAAGACATAGTGCCTTTTAAACATTTTAAAGTAAATTATATTTTTACACAAGACTCCTCTGTCAGATTTATTTCAGTCCTAGTGCATTTGCTCATGAGCTGGTTCCAGGTCTGGGGGACCCCTCAACCCCATTCCCTAACAGAAATACATATTAGATTTACGAAGAAATCGATAAAAGAAGAGATTTACAGGAAAATGAGAGAAGGGACAACGATGTACAAAGGAAAAGAAATTTTAACCCTCAAACAAATACCGAGAAGAACAAGAGACCAAAGAAGGAATTATAATTTCTTAACTACGCAGCTGAAAAAATTCAAAATAAAATTCCGTTGACTACTACCGGAAGTATTACTTATCTCTGGGGAGGAAAGAAAGTATAGGATTGATAGTTTAGAAAAGGCTCAAGATTGTTTTGAACAACATTTCATCAGTGAAGAGGAGCAGGAAAGAGGAGAAAAAGCAGAATCCAGGAGACATGAGGCACAGCGGACAGAAAGAGAAGAAGAAGATCAAGAAGATAAAAGAAGAGCAGAGAGAGAAAAAATGGTGAGAGAGGGAGCGAGGGAAAAGACACAAAGAGTTACTAGAAACA